>NC_041056.1:27377643-27704837 GCF_900634775.1 Gouania willdenowi
AGGGTGAAACCTCTGCACTACAAGTATAACTTATATTTGGAAGGAAAAAAAAAGCGTCTCACCCACCACAGATTATATCGACAAAATCCATCCTCCTTTGTTTGAGCCGCAGAGATTTCATTGTCTTTCAGTTCCAACATTAAATCCTTTCCTTCACTCATTCCAAGCCTACGTGCACTATTGTCTCCATGTGAAGTCCCTCCGTGCACCTGGTGCACTCGAGATACGCACAGTGGAAACATTAACAGCCTCAAACCGGCTCCTTTTTGGTCAAAAAGCTCAAATCAACAAACCTCTGTAACTCCAAACACAGAGTTGATCACTTGCAAATCAGAGGAATTCCAGGCAGTGGGTCTCCAGTGGTCTTGCTCCATAGGCTAGGGTCTGGAGGGTGGCATATCCAATCAAATCTCAAAATTGGTTAAGGCCACATTCACAGTTCCATTCACTTTAAGCTACGGGGGTCACACTGTTGAAGGCCTGAGAACAGATTTCAATGCATTATGGCTGAAATATTTATTTTTATTTAACCTAAATGTAACCAGGCAAGAACAAATTGAGAATACATTTCTTATTTACAACAAAATCGAATTCTATAAAAACTCTAAGGCCACCCTTAAGACACCCAACCTGAGAGCAGCACAGACAAGAAGGAAGCTAGCAAATGAAGATAATACACTACTGGAAATATTTATATATATACCGGATTTTCCAGCATATAGGACAGTATTTTTTTCATTTAAAGTTGAGGGTGTGGCCAGCTTTTAATGGCATAAAGTCATATCATCACCTTAGGTTTCTTCAGGAGCGATTGTAGGTGCGGACTCTGAGGCTGACAGAGAAGCTTACAAAAGGAAAACTAATACACACAGAGAGAGAGAGAGAGAGAGCACTGTAACAATCTGGATACAGTAAAAATCAGCCAGTTTGTAATAGATCAGTCTAGATCCAGAAAAAACTGACCATAAAAAGCTGTGGATGAACTCATATACAGTACGTGGGGCAGTGAGGAGGTGAGTTCATCTGGAGATGAAAACCCATCAGTTGAAACTGATCAGAATACCGCCTGTTCTGATTGGCCGAGTCATTTAAAGGGCACCCTGACCAGCCAATATGGTGCGTCCTATGTGACGGTGTGGCCTTTACGTAGATTTTTCTTTAGAAAATTGCAAAATTCTTGGAATGCAGCCAATACAGCAGTGCGTTCAATAGCCTGGAAAATACAGTATATATTCATGTACCATATATGTATATATATATATATATATATATATAATATGTTGAGAATATTTTGTCAAATCCTTTCTTCCAAAAATACAGATGTGGTATGCTGTGATGAAGCATTGGACGAACACCAATATTTCTCTTCAGGTTTGTTTGTTTTTTTTAACTTTTACTCTTCTTTTATATACCAAAGGTAAACAATTAGAGCAAAATGTTAAATACAGTCCAAAATCCAATGACAACTATGGTTAATTTCAATTCAGTTTATTAACCATTTGCAGTATAAAAACCACATTGGGCAAATATCAAGCTATGAGCAAACACAAACTTAGAAAAAAAATAATTGACTGAATAAAGTCTTGAAGTTGATCATGTGAAAGTTAAAAGCAGAAACATTACAACCACATGAATTATCTGTATCTGTAGTTGTACTCGGAGTGGGCGGGGCCTAAATTGGTAAATGGACTTGATTTATACAGTGCTTTATCACCACACTGAAGCAGTCCCAAAGCGCTTTACATATCAGCTCATTCACCCAATCACCTGGAAAATACAGTATATATATTCATGTACCGTGTATATATATATATATATATATACAGTAATATGTTGAAAATATTTTGTCAAGGCCTTTCTTCCAAAAATACAGAAATGGAATGCTATGATGAAGGAATGGAAGAAGACCAAGAACTTCCTCCAGGTTTGTTTGTTTTTTTTTTTTTTTCTTTACTTTTACCCTTCTTTTATATACCAAAGGTAAACAATTAGAGCAAATGTTAAATACAGTCCAAAATCCAATGACAACTATGGTTGATTTCAATTCAGTTTATTAACCATTTGCAGTATAAAAACCACATTGGGCAAATATCAAGAAAATGATCAAACACAAACTTAGAAAAAAAATAATTGAATAAAGTCTTGAAGTTGATCATATGAAAGTTAAAAGCAGAAACATTACATCTGTTAAACATATGAATTATCTGTATCTGTACTCGAAGTGGGCGGGACCTAACCCAGAAGTGGTTGGAATTTAACCCGTAAATGGATGGGATTTAACCCGGAAGTTGGTCAGGTTGTCTTGAAATTGGTGGGGCTTTAAACTATATGTTATTTTAGGGATGGAGAGAGAGAGAGAGTGTATTTGTGTATAGCGTAATTAATTTGTAATATTTATACCACTACTACCTTTATTTTTTTATGAAATAAAGCAAGAAAGTGTCAAACACTCAGTGAAGTGAAAAAAAAAAAAAATTCCGACTGGCAGAGATGCAACGCGAGTCTTATTCTGCCAAGAACCACGTTAACCAGAACTCTCCTGTTTAGTAAGTGCAAACCTGAAGTTGAAGAAACCCTTAACATTAACAGTAAAAACCTGCAAACCCGATTGACTGACACAGAATGCAGACATAGTCCGCTATCCAATGAGGATTTTCATTCAATCCGAGCACAGATAATTACTCGTATAATACTCAGACTCGGCAAAAGTGCTTTATCCGTACCTGATACTCGTTTCAACCGAGTATCCGGCTCAACTCTAATAGATATTCTATGAATGGATGTCATGAGCTTCTCAGAGACCTTTTTGGAAGGGAGACAGACGCCCACTTTTCCGGTAATTTCTAAATTTATCAGAACATAGTCGTGTGATATATTGTTTCAAAGGCAATTCAACGTAGATTACGATTTTACGTCGCATAATTTCATTTGTTTTACTCAGTGGAACCGAGTCATTTCACTGAATTCTCAGGAACGTGGGACATGCTATTCGGCGCTGAGACGTTCCACGGGCCCAGCCTTAGTTCATCAGAATTTGTTCAAACATCCAGCCTTCTTTTATACACCAAATGTGTACAATTAGAGCAAAATGTAAATAGAGCTCAAAATATTATGACTATTATGATTATGGTGGCATGCAAGAAAATCAATAAACTGAAATGATTATTTTCAAGACATTTCCCCGTGAGATCATGCTGTGCACCGGGCCCTAAAATTTAAAGGTCCAGTATTATGCTATTTTTCACCCATCTCCAATTGTTCTAAGAACCCCAACATAGTATTTTAGGGTTATTTTCCCAAATTCTCCTGTTTTCTGGAGTTTTAGCCCACTGAAATGTCACTTCCAGAGTGCTCCTAAAAACATGCTGTTTTTTGGGCCTTCATACATATGCATGCATATGTGTAAACATATGTCACAGCAGCAGGAGAGTAAATCATTAACAGTATTCCTTCTCCTCTTTACCTTGTCTGACCATAAGAATAACCCAAAACCTTTTGGTATATTTCTCAATTATTACATTTTGTTTATTTATCTTTTTGTCAGGTTATCCTTGTTTTCATGTAAAAATTCCGCTGATGTGTGTAAATTTAGAGGCTTTTAGTTGACATTCCATGTAATTATACAAATGATTTTGAAAGAAGAAAAGCATTTTATTTTTATTTTACCTTTATTCAACCAGATAAGTCATTGAGAACGAGATCTCATATGCCTGGAAGCAGTTAGAGTTAAGGGACTTGCTCCCACAGTGATGGCCTACAGACAATGCAGGATTCAGACCGGCAACCTTCCGGTTACCAGCTTGATTTCACAAAATCCCCCCAAGGATCAGGGACTCCATTGTAAAGTGTGTTAAATGTGCTATAGACAGACAGATTTCTGACAATTGTAAAGGGTAATCAATCATCAGTATAAACTAAAGATGCAATTTTTTTTCCTTCAATTTTTAAAAATATAATTTTAAGCTCACCTTCTTCTTGCAGCATCTCATAAAGTATTTGCTTCAGCCATGATTGAAATACTGATGGATTCTATTAATTCAAGTTTGCAAGATGAAAAATAAGTGATTTTTGTTGTCTACCCTCAGTGGGGCTGAAATGCGACGCAATCTTTGCTAAAGGCATTGATTCTCCAGTCCAAGAAAAGCCTAAAGACCCTTTTCTGGAGCTGGTGTCTCTCCAAAAGGCATCCGGATGCTGGCTGCTGGACTTGGCTCTGGCTGCTGCTCTGGGGAAGACCAGCGAGGAGGTGGAGAAGGCAAAGCCTGCAAAGGTGGGATGCAGTCCTTGAAAAATGTATACTTTTTTTTTTATTTTATTAACTAAACATAAACATCAAATGTCTGGTTCTTCATGCAAAACAAAACCTTTTCCTCAAAATTGCTCAAACATCCATTGAAAACAATGGAAAACACAGCAATCTGAGTTTAAGGCTGAAGTAATGATATAGTACATACTGATGACTACAATTGGAAAATGGTCATGTGGTCGTCACTTACAGACGTATAAACTCATCTAATCAACAGATTGTGCAGTAGTAATGTTGTTTCCTAATTGGGAAAAGATAAATCTGAGTCCTAACTTGGAAAACTTTAGTAAAACTCTGTAATGATACAAAGGATTTCTGTTTGTTACCTTGGTTCTTAAAATGATACATCATATGTAAAACTGACTCAATGGACAGTTTAAAGTGTTAGCTTTATCACCTGTTCACCATCGGTGCCTGTGTGCTTCATCAGGTGAACAACGAAGTGTGGGCGACTGTTTTGGCTCTGATTTGGCTTCATGGATTGAAGAAGGATGGAGAGGAAGAATGGAGTCTTCTGGCCAGGAAGGCCGTGTCCTGGCTTCATGCTCAGAAAGGTAGTAGTCACTATAAAAGTATTCAGCGTTCAGTCAGTCAGCAAGTAGAGGTGGAAAGAGTAGTTTTATTCTACTCAAGTAAAAGTACCACTACTTTGTTGAAAATTTACTTAAGGAGTAACTAAACCTCCTGGTTTTGGCTGACCTGCCACTAGAGAGAAATTCAAAAAATGCCTTGATTATGGGCGGGGCTCCAGGAGCCGTTAAGACACGCCCATTCTATACTACAAAATCCCCATAGAACAATCTGTGCTATGCTAACTAGCTACTTGTTGGTCAATATACCTCTCTATTCACTCTTCTTTCAATTCAACCTACTCACCACAGATTGTAGAGCCCACAGGTGCTAGTTTTTACAGGAGGGGCGGAGCTTACAGTGACACGATGACATGGTGGTCCAATAACATCCCAGAATCTTGTTCTCAGCCAATAGCAAATTTCAATTGTAATAGCTGGGTTTCAACTCACAGCAGGCAATCACTCTAACATTTTACAACAAAATATGCCAAATTTAAATACTTTGACCAATATGTTGACAGTTGGTCAAAATACATGTGTTTTCACATGTTTTCGGATTTGGTTCCTCTTTAATTACAAGTTTTTAAAATGTACTCAAGTAAAAGTAAAAAGTAGCTTGAGTAGTAAAAGTAATATATATATATATATATATATATATATATATATATATATATATTATCAACTGGTTTTATTTAACTGGCTTTTTCCAATGAGACTCAAAGCGTGTTACAGAAACCACTATTCATTCACATCAGTCATACAGTTGGTGGTACGCTACATTGTAGCCACAGCTGCCCTGGGGTATATCATTCATGCACAATTCATACCCCAGTCATATTACTATAGAATACTACCACAAGTTGTTTTCCTATTTGCATTCAATCAGGCAGTAATGTTAATGAACCAGGCATTTTTCAGCTAATTATCAGTCGTTTATGATTATCACCCAAGAGAATATTAGCATAATCAATTAGTCATGAACTACTAGTGACTAGCAATGTTGATTATTTATGTGCAGATTCAATGCCATAATTGAGAAAGGCTCTTATAATCTTAACTGTGAAAGCCAAATAACCAATCAATCATTCTTTATTATTTTTCTCATGCTGATATTTTTACTCAGTAACAGATGCAAATTAAAATATAGTGAAGTGAAATACTTCCAAAAAAAATGTACTCGAGTAAAAGTACTCATTTTCAAAAACACAAAAAAAAAATTCTCAATTACAATAACACAAATAAATGTAATTGGTTACGTTCCACCTCTGTCCGCATGTTAATGTTGTATTTCTCCCTTTTATTTCAGACCCGTGTGTTGCAGAGGCTGTGATAGCAGGGAATGCTCTGTTGGCTTGCAGTGTGGAGAAAGAAGCTTTGGGGTTTTAAAAGGCTCCCAGTAACTTACTTTATTCTTAAGAATTGCTGGGAAAAGCAGTTTTAGCGCTCGCATTTCACATTTACATGCACCTATTGTGCCTTTTAATGATTATTTTACACTTATCCTGCCTAACATTCAGAAATGATTTCTGCCTTTGCACTAACACAATCTGAGCATAATAAAAAAAATGAATGATATTGCAAAACGTGTGTACTAGAACTGTTCTGTATTCATTTTTCTTATTTGTTACATTTCCTCTACATTGAGTGAATGATCTATATTTGATATCAGGTGGGGATCCTAAAGAATGATTGGTTTTGCAAAGAAAAAAAACTTTTATTCATTACATAAGTTAGGTCCCGTCCACACGGAGACGAGCTGTAGTCTAAACGGTCAAGTGTTTTTTTTTATTGCTTACACCTTGCATCCATATGGTATGGATTTGGAAGCAGAATATGATAATTTCTGAAAACGGGTCCCAGAGTGGGAAAGTCTGAGAACGCCACCCGCTGAGATACCGTGCAGACGGCGTATACACATACTCTGCAAACGATGACGTCATAGCCCCTACTCTGTCTTAACACGCATGCGCGATCCCCCCAACAACAACAGTAACAATGGCAACAAAACAAAAGCTCTACCTTGTCGTCGGTCCACAAGCAAATCTCCTGTCATGTGTATTTGTCACCATCTTTTTCCTCTTTTCTTTTGTATATCCTGTTTTTTTCGTAACACGAGTTTCTTCTTCTTCTTCTTCTTCTTCTTCTTCTTCTTCTTCTTCTTCTTCTTCTTCTTCTTCTTCTTCTTCTTCTTCTTCTTCTTCTTCTTCTTCTTCTTCTTCTTCTTCTTCTTCTTCTTCTTCTTCTTCTTCTTCTTCTTCTTCTTCTTCTTCTAAATCCAGACATGCTTGTCTGCACAAGGTTTGTCTTGGGGGGAGGGGAAAAAATATGGTTTTGCTTTTTATTTTGAGAGAAAAATCAGTGCGCACAATTCACATGGAGAGACAGAATTATCCAATTTAGTTTTCCAATTCAGCCTTTTGTTCTTGATATTCTGTACCAAAGTGGGGTACGGGTACCCCCAGGTGTATGGGAGGTACATGAATGAAAAATAAAAATGGGAAACTAATTAAAATAGAGCAGCAGTCAGAAGCCTCCATGCATTTCCACAAATTAAACTTTGACATATGTAAGACTGCCCTCTAGTGGTGACAGAGAAACAATCATCATAATTCAGAGACAAATTTCACTGTTGGGCTACATTGTATATGAGATTACATCATTATGTTTTTTTAAGTGTGTGGGACTAGGGGCTACATGGCTTCACGTTAAATGTCTGATGAGGTACGGGACTGTACAACGTTTGGGAACCACTGTTCCAGGGCTTAACATACACCATACCAACCAGAAACTCATAACTCTTCGATTACAGTTTACAGAGGACGCGTAACGTGTGACACACAAACTAGACTCACTAGGAAACTTTGATCTTTTTCTTTTTTTTGTGCTAATTTCAAATGGCACTGAGCCAAGAAACCCATCTAATCACACATTTCTTTGAGTTTGTTTTGTCACCACCCTAATGGACACAAAGTAAAATTCCTAGTTTAGCAATGTGAGCACATGGTAGCAATCCTAACCCTATCCTGCTTCATACATGAGGACTGACATTATCATCAGATCAGTAGGACAAAACTTCATAAAGCCTTTCACCAAAGTTTTTCGTACTTTTATTCTTAAATCGTGTAGTAACGTTCTGGCAAGATTCATATTTATAGGTTTTTCAGGAAAATGTTCATCTCCTGACATGTTGTTTCAACTGTTACACAGAAGTCAAGTGAAACTTCAAAGGAACCATCAAAGGCGATCAGCAGAACTCCTATGACAAAGACTGGCAGTTGACAGTCAAAACATGTCAGGAAATAATAAAAAAAATTCCTGAAAAACCTTGTCTGAATACATAAAACCTTAACTTAATGTGTAGTAACATGTCTTGTCCACAAGATGGGAGCAGAACACCGCCCTGTTTTCCTTTTTTTGTCAATTGAAATCTATTCAGACTATTGTAGCAACTACATTTTATGTTATTTCTTGATTGCTTGTTTAGCCTATGTTATTATTTATCTCACTGGTATGATAATGAACAGCTCACCAAGAGCACACTTTTATTATTATGTGCACTAAGAGTGACTGATCACACCATAAAGTACTGACCCAACGTGCTGTTGCTAGACCAGAGATGAATAACTTCTATCACAGCAGGCGTCACAAAGATGTCATCGTCTCATCCGAGGGCCACATTATCAACATTTAAAATAAGCAAGGCAAATGCATTATTTTATTTCATAGGCAAAAAATTTCCCTCTCAGTCACAAGCAGTAGAGAAAACGTGTGCCTTTAACTTGTTCACATTAGATGCTGACTTCAGCTCTGCTGGCAGTTTGTTCCACTTCTTTGCATCATAACAACTAAAAACAGCATCACCATGTTTAGTGTGAACTCTGGGCTCCACTATCTGACCTGTGTCCATAGATCTGAGAGATCTGCTGGGTTCATACCTGACGAACATGTCACTGATGTATTCTGGACCAAACCCATTCACAGATTTATACTCCAGCAGCAGAACTTTAAAGTCTATTCTGAGGCTGACTGGGAGCCAGTGTTAAGACTTTAAAACTGGAGTAATATGCTCTGACCTCTTTGTTCTGGTTAAGACCCGAGCTGCAGCGTTCTGAACCAGCTGTAGCTGTTTGATGCTCTTTTGGGGGATTCCTGTCAGAAGACCATTACAATAGTCCAGTCTGCTGGAGATAAAAGCATGGACCAGTTTCTCCTGTTCTTTCTGAGTCATTAAACCTTTCACCTTGGAGATGTTCTTTAGGTGGTAGAAGGCTGTTTTTGTGACAGATTTAATCTGACTGCTGAATGTCAGATGTGAGTCAATCAGAACACCAGTGTTTCATACTTGGCCTTTAGCTTTTAGAGATGGAGACTCAAGGTACTCGCTGACAGCAGTCCTCTTTCCCTTGTTACCAAAGAATAATGACCAATCTGAGCTTTGATGCAGGAAAAAACAAAGAGTCTTGTCTGATTTTCTTCTTGTTTCTTGTCTTGTTGCTGTTTTATGTGTTATGAGTATTTTTGTTGCCTTTTTATATTTTTCTGTCATTTTGGCGCACGTTTGTAGTCGTTTTCTTTTTTTTTGGGTGGGTAATTTTTGTTGTCCTTTGGTGTGTTTTTCTGTAATGTTTGTATTTATGCAGTCATTTTGTGTGTTTGTTTTGTGGGCCAAACAAAATAAGCCCATGGGCTGCATGTGGCCACCGGTTGTCCATATCTGTACTAGACAGTCATATTGTATTGTTTTATATTCATCAGTCACTCCAAATTTATAATTTTTCATTAAAAAAAAAAAAAAAAAAAAATAGTTCAGCATGAAAAATGTCTAAACGCATACTGAAAAAAACGTCCTTATACACAGAGTATTAGTCCTTCTGAGGGTTGGTTTTATTCCTTCCTCCTCATTAGATTTGACCATAAAGTGTTATATAACCTCACATATTTGTCCCCAACCAATACTTGTTGACAGTAGTTTGATTTTATGACACGAGATGATATAATTTTGCACCTTCATTTGGTTTTACTGCCCTAATTTAAAATCAGCTCAACGTGTCCAGTGATTGTTTTTAAGTCAAGTACAACCGTGGTTAATTTTGCAACGGCAATATTTTTTTTACTTTCAAAAAAATATTCCATCATATCTGTTATGTCTGTATAGTGGGCATGATTAGTGAGCATAACACTGGTTTATTTTGTTAGTGTTATATTTAGCATTGCTCTACTTCTGCCCTGGGCGCAGCATTAGTCTGTTGAGTCAGCACTGTTCCTATGGGCAGTAATCACTGTGTGATGCCTGTTGGGAGAAGTTCTGAAGTTGACTGATAGTGTCTGCTGTGAGGAGTGTGAGAGACGGATGTAAAATAAAGTAGTTGGTTGTAAACACGTCAGTGTGTAAACGTGTTTCCTGGCAGCTCTGCTCCACAGATATAATTGTTGTTTATCATATCCTATTGTGAACACAGTGCATCATCCCCACCCCCTATTATTCATCTTTAAACATCAACACAGGGGTCTTTAAGTGTTATTGGGAAAAGCAAATAATTCATCCCTCCAAGTTTATAGAAAGGAGGCCCAGGGCCTGGATTTTCTCTTATCGCACTAACTTCTGGGATTTATTCCATCATTGCTGTACTACGGCACTGGTTAACTTCTTACCGGGGTAAATCACCATGGTAACTTGATAACAGTTTTATTCTGGATAAGATATGAGCAAGTATGAAATCACCTTCTCCTGATCAAACAGCTATTTTGGAAAATGACCTGCCCATTCTTAGAAGACCCTTGTTGGTGCACAGATCTGACATCTGTGGAGAGAAAGAGCATTTATGGATAGATGCAATCCTTTCATTTACCCAATGACATCCTATAGAAAGGAATTACATATATAGATTTTCATCTAATGGACTGACCTACATTTGTCAGCTGATAAAGTCACACGTTGCAAACTTAACACATTGCAGTCAGTCGCTTACGTACTGCATTATACTGAGGTTTATACAGTCCGATGAAATAATTTAGTACAATCTCACTAATTTACGCATTACCAGACAACCAACTTCCTCCCTTCCTGCTTTTACTACAACAACAGTGTTACTTTTGGCCTGAATTATGGATTTCAATTCTTCATTAAAAAAAAAAAACAAAAACAAATGTTAGTCATGGTGACGTAGGTTGCTCTGCAGGTCTCCGTGGTCAGACGCTGCAAACAAAGCCACTTTCATGTGGTTGGAAACGCCTGGCTTATGTTCATGATTAGCTTTTTGTGAAGCCTGCTAAAGGCTGGGATACACTGTGCGATTTTTTGAATCATTGTACACAGCTCCAGTTCAAACTGTGAGACTGAATGTGTGCAGCTCGCGATGCATGTTCTCACACTGTACAGACCGACACTCTGACATGATCTGACTGCTCACACACGACATGTCGGGGTCTTGTTTCTGGAAATCCAACATATAAATTAGAAGAAGAAGCACTCCGAAGCGTCGCCATTAAAACAGACGAAGAAGAACCGGAAGTGGAGAGACACTCGCAAATCTCAGCAAAAAGAGCTTTAAAAAAGAAAAGACGGTGGTGTGATGGACCAGAAACTGCTGCACAGACGTGGGCAGTACAGTAGTCCTACAGTGTTCATGCATGCAAAGTGTGAGCGTTTAAGGTAAGCTGGTCAGTGGCACTGCTTCAACTGTGAGATACCCTCACGAGGAGTGACTGGATTTCAAACATGTTTGATTTCCTTACGACCTACGATTGCTGATCGGGAGCTGGTCGTGAGGTGTTATGTTCTGATACACACGGTGTGTATAATGTTTTGGACCCAGACGCACGACACAGAGACAGAGACAGAGTTAACAGTGAACAAGTGATTTAATTTACAAGTGAGGCGAATGTGCAGAATCTTTCCATCTTCAGTGAGCGGTGAGGTGAGTGGAGATCCCAGTCACAATCCTGAAATCCCAAACATGTGAGGTGAGTGTGGAGCAGAAGAGTAGCAGGCAGGAGGTGAGTATCGCTGAACGCTGGCGAGCTGGAGAATAAGGAGACACGAGGCAGTGAGAACAAAGACCATGGGGTAGAATACTTTCACTGAGAGCCGAGCTCTGAGGGTACGATACAACTGGGGTAGATAATAATCCGGCACTGAGTGGAGGTAGAGTCTGGTCTTAATGCACTGGAGGTTGATGAGCTGATGAGGAAAACCTGGCTGCCACACCTGCCGCTGATTATAGGAAACCCACAGAGGAGGACACACCGGAGGAGCAGACAGAAACAAACACATACAAGTGGGAGGGCACTGCACAGAACTAACCATAACAGTGTTAATCGCTTCTCGTGACCCCATGTATACTACACGATGCACGACACACGATCTCACCGAGACTCGCACGATTCCACAAAATAGACGCACAAGTCGAAAATCGGCTCAAAATGGGCCAAAAATCGCAGTGTATGCCTGTCTTAAAGGTGCAGTCTGCAACTCTTATAAAAGTGACTTTTTGTCATATTTGCTAAAGCTGTCACTATGTAAGGACAGTTTTACATTAAACTAGTAGTTTGTGTGAAAAAACAGACTCATTGAGTCCCCCTGCTGCCTTTGGCAGATTGCCAGAATGTACCGTGCCCGAGCAAAAAGAACCAAAGCCAGGATTGTGTTTGATGGGCAGTCTGACAGCTGTTGCTCACAGGCCCCGCCTCTTTCCCGGAGTTAGAGCACCGTCTATTTTACAGTGTGTGGTCTGGAGGAGTAGAACATGGAATTGGTGACATTTCGGCTTGGAATGTAATTACTGCTGCTTGATTTACATTATGTTTGATTTGTAATTGTTACACTATAACTCTGTGGTGCATGTGTTCATGTGCGCGCAGTAGCCTGTGTGTGGCTGCTGTAAGTGACACTGTGTTGTCGCTGCTGCTGCTGCTGAGGTTTTTGCACATAGAGAGAGAGAAGTGCTGCAGTAATATGTTTTTAACAGAGCATGTTATTTTACTGTGATGTTGCTGTCAAACAAATGTTAGCTTGTTAACTCCTCTGAGGGAGGTACTTTGGAAAGTTTGGAGGCAGAGCAAGAGAGCAACGGGGAAGGAGGGGGAGAGAGGGATCTGAGAGTTGCGGACTGCACCTTTAACAAAGAGATATCCAAGATGTATTTATCCAGCTTTGTAGTACGGGCCCCTGATGTTCAAGTTTAAGCCTAAGAGGGGACAAGAGACTTTTCTCTGTGGAGTTTACATGTTGTTTACTCCCGAGGAGTTTCTTGCAGTCATTTGCTATGAGATATTAGTCAGAGTGCAATTTACCCATCAAAATGTATTTGCGTTGTTTAGTTGATGTCAACTAAATTTGTATTTAATGTGATTATTTATGAAAAGGAATAAATTATTCATACATTTTTGCGATTCATAGCCATTCCCAAGAGCCACAAAACTTCCCAACGGACACAAAAATCCAATGCATCACACTTTATGTGGTGAAGATACAGCTGCCTGTGATAATAAACCTGACAGGTAGGTGGCTTTGTGTGCACATGAAGCTTCGAGAAATGAACCTTTTCTCGAACCAATTGGCTCAAGTGGTACGATGCATCATGAGGCTTCATCGCACCATCACTACCAGAGAGCCCGGATGTATTATTGCTGACATTAGGTATCAAGGACCAAACAGCGAAGGCTTGAACACAAGTGTAGTTTTCAAAAATACAAGTTGGATTTATTCACAAAAATCTTCAGTTAACAAAAACACACCAGTATTGTAAAACTGATGAACCGAGGTCAACACAAAAACCACAGGAACTTAACTTCTCTTAACTGACCTAACAAACGACACACATGGTGGGGTTTATATATAAGGTGGCTAGCCAACAAAGATAATTGGAGGGGGGGGGGGATACAAACATACCAACTGGTGAAACCCATAATTAAACTAATGGGAGCAACTTATCTGAATAAAACTATAACCATAATCAAACATTCAAATATAAATGGAAACTAAAATTTATAATTCACAATTGAATTACTGAAACAAATAAACAGGCATTTCCTAGCTTCAGCTTTAAGTCCGCCCTCCTTTAGAAGCCATCTTGGATGATGCCACTTTCTTTATATTCTGGGGAGAGATGCAAACCAAACAAAACATAGTGACTTTCAACTGAAATAAATATTACTGACAGAATGCTAATTAAAATGTGCACTCAACACAATGTCAATAAACATATTTGAAATAATAAACTATGTGTTTGGTTTGAGCCACATAGTGTGGCTTCCACATTAGGTACCAACATTATTTTCTAGTACTTTTCAATTTTTGGATGCACTGATCGGACAATTTTGGTCCCCTGGTAATGACTTTGACACATTTGCTCCAAAAGAAAAACAGCTTGTTTAGGTTTAGTAAACATTAGACCTCCATATGTTTCTTGCTTCTTTTTAAAAAAAACATTTGTATACAGTATGTTATGTTATCTGCTTGAATAATTAATGATCATTAATTATCACTACTTGTTTCAACCAAAAACAACATTTCTGGAGGCTGATTCAGAATAGAAAGCCAAGCTCTCCTACGGATTACACACATATTTTGTGTCTCATGGTGCCTTTTCAACCATAATAAGATCAACCCATCTTGTGGTTTTGGTGAAAGTGTTTTACTTTGAAACCAGTTTCTGTGGTAGCTTACTGAACACAAATGACTGAAAATAAGGCCTTGGGAGATATAATTGGTCAGCCATGTGATGTCAGGCGATCCTGACAAAGGCTTTGGACACATTGCTTATTAAAGATCACACGTACAGATTTAAGGCTATAAGGACGTTGTTACTGCAGCTGCAATAGCCACTTACACCGACTCGTGCTGATCAAAGCCTCACCAACATGTCCTACATGGAATAGCAATTAGTTTATCATACAAGTCAGAATGTGTATATTTAATCCTTTGAACATCATTGTTGTGAGTGTCTGGATCCAAGTGTATTTCAAATGTTTTACTAGGTCAACATTTGATTAGAATTAGTGTTGCAGTGTAGTTGGTATGAAGGATCCTGCGTAGGCTTCAGTGGGTCAGCTAATCTTATCCTAACCTTTTGGCGGACCTCCAGTCGGCACTTTCTAAACTGGTTTCCAAGGCAACCACAACCAGCTGGACCAATTAGAGCAGACAAAGAATCCACAAGCATAAATCTGCTGGGAAATTTGAGAAAAGGCACATCCTCAAAACAAACACAGCATGTAAAAGAAACTCTGTAGGTGTTCGTGTGTGTGTGTGTGTGTCTGCATGTGTGTGTGTATCAAAGTGCAACAATGACATAATGATTACAGATCTGTGGGCCAACGTGTGTCTTATTCAGTTTAGCTAAAAGGAAGGACATAATCAATTAAGGCTGCTTATTTCTGTTTTTGTAGTTGTGTGTGTGTGTGTGTGTGTGTGTGTGTGTGTGTGTGTGTGTGTGTTTTGTCATAGCCACAGGCAGGATACCAGATCAATAGGAAATAGTTTAGAGAGGCGGCTGTCTGCTTTTTAGGTTCAGAGCCATCAGTGTAGTCTCTGAGCTGGACATCAATCACACACACTGTGCATGTGTGTGTGTGTGTGTGTGTGTGTGTGTGTGTGTGTGTGTGTGTGTGTGTGTGTGGTGTGTGTGTGTGTGTGTGTGTGTGTGTGTGTGTGTGTGTTTGATCGATTTCATAGCCTTTGTACTCTTCAGTGGGGGTTTGACTTCTTTGAATAACTGACACCCATGGTCCCACTGTGTTGGTTCATGTCTGTGTTGCTGCCAGTTAAAAGTGTGTCAGTTAACGAAATGCTGACCTTTGTTTTGAACCCTTTTAGCGTGCGCCCGTGAAGTGAGAGCAGGGCTTTAGTCACTGTGACAGTATCAACAAAACAGAACATAGTAACCATGTATTCCAATAGATCCAGCGGAGAGAACAGAATGAAAGACTTTTGATGAACACGTTACAGTTGGAACGTCCTGCTTCCATGTTTGCACCGGAACAGCTGTCAGTTCCTACCTTCGGCAAGAACCCAGTCAATTGAAGAAAACAAAGAAACAGTGCCACACTTCATTAACTTTACAATATTACAAGATCACAATTTCAATCAGAAGATGCTTTAATCCAAAGCGACGTACAACACGAGAAGTTAGGGTTAAGGGCATTGCTCAATATTCCACAGTGATGACCCAGGTTGGATTCGAACCTGTGACACTTTGGTTACAAGCCCTCCTTAACCATTACGCCACTTTAGGGACGACAGTTCAATTCAATTCAACTGTATTTGTGTAGCACAATTTACAACAAAGTCATCTCAATGCGCTTATATAAAATTCATAATAACAAAGAAAATTTGGAAAACAAGTCCATATCTCAAAGGGGACATGCTTTTTTTCCCCCCCTCTTAATTTGTTCTAAGAACCCCCAAAACATAGTATTTGAGGTTTATTTTCCCAAACTCCCCTGTTTTAGAGAGTTTTAGCCCTCTGAAAAGTGACTTTCTGAGCAGTTCTAAAAATCGGGCTGTTTTGGGGCCTACTTATCCATATTCATGAGTGGGCGTGTCTATAGACGCTGACTTCATGCCTTGCTCTCACGTGGGGGATCAGTGATCACAATAGCAATTTTATTTTGCTATCCACACACTGTTGTTATTGTTTTCAGCTAAAAATCTGCACATTACAGTTAAACACATGGCTATTTAATCGGCTTTTGTTATTGTGAGTCCGTCTCAGCGCTTCAGGGTCCGTGTTTATCACAGCAGCAGCAGCAGCAGTCATTCAGCTGCTTCAAACACTCACCGGAGTGTTCAGCTGCAAAGCCACTTTCTTCTCTTCCTCGACTCTATTATTAACTACAGGAATAGTGCATTTAAGCTGATAATCATTCGTTTTGTCTAACCGTTGCGTCGCATTGTGTCACAAACATGTCAGATCAAGTCAAAGGTGATACTAGGCGATATAACGGATACTAAAATGTGGCGCTACACAGTGAGGGGTTAAATGCAGAGAACACATTTCATGTATGTAGCTTTACATGTATGAAAATAAAGTATAATATATATATATATCCCTTTTTATTAGAATGGCAGGTTACACAGAAGTGCCAGAACACATATCACTGCACCAATGCGCCAAACCACAAGATGCGCTGGAAACCACAAGAGCAGAGTACACCTCCGCATGAACAAATAATGCATACACTCAGGGCTTTAAATTACCTTTTTAGATCACCAGCCAGCATGGCTAGTAGATTCTTAAAGTTATCAGCCAACCAGATTTTCCACCAGCCAAATTTTTTTCCAGCGAAAATAAACTACATTATGAGTGTCACAGAATAGATTTAAGTGTTCATGTTTCGTTAAATAGTTTGTAATTTAGTTGATTGCAGAAATACATTAAAATGGTAAAAATATATACATTTAATTTAAAAACAACTGTTAAAAAACAGTTGCAATATGGAGCTTTGGGTGTGTCGGAGAAGTAAACATTTTATAAATTATATTCTCAAAACTTAATAAACAAACTTAACTCAGATGAAAATGAGATCCCTGGAACACTGTTTGAAGTTATAAAAAATAGAACTACTAACTTCTTTTCAGAACATCTTAATCTCGGCAGCCGCCTTCCTTTTTTGCAGTTTAGGTTTTCCAACACCCAAAAACAATTTCTACGTTTGTTTGTTTGTTCCTAACTAATTTTACATCATCAATCTGTCTGACTCCTCTGATACCAAACCACAACATCACGCTAACGTTAGCACGTAGCCAATTGTTGTAAGGCACGTCACGACATCGTTTCTTCAGCCTGCCGATTCAAACAGACGCAGTGGTATTTGTTTCATTCTTCCCCAGCCAAAATGGCTAGTAATGCTACAATGTTTCCCGCCAAAGTTCATTTTTACCCGCATTTGGCGGGTTGTCGGGTGTTAATTTAAAGCCCCGCATACGCTACAGTGTATGGTCACTGTGGAGTCGCGGCACCGGCAGCAGGCACTTCCTGGAGGAGGCGGTTCAGACATTTGTAACGTCACAAACTCAGAAAATTTGTAACGAAGCACTTTTCTCTGTGTTGTAAGACTTACACAGACCACAAACGAAGGACTGGATGGAATTATTTCACATTTTGTGTGCTGGTGGACACTCAAGTTGCCTCATGTCTTGCCTTGCCTTTTTTTTTTTACAATATGTCCCCGTTAAATCTGAGCTGTGCTGACTGTTCTAGTTTGACGTCATGCACTGATAAGAATAATTGTTTGAAGAATGTCATGACAATGATTAGGAAAAAGTGGTCCTATTTGTTACTGTTTATTGTTTTTAATATTCCTATTGTGTTGGTCAGTCCAGAGGGAGAGAATAAATAGGATATTTTTTTTTATTCTTGAATGTCCTTAGGGTGCCTGCCTTTACTCTGCTTTTTTGGCAATGTGATTATAAAGGGTTAAAAAGCCTATTTAATTAATATTGGGAATCTCATCCAAGCTACCACTACAGTACTCACCTTGCCCCAGGTTATTGTTTTTTCATTTTCTCACCCCTTCCTACAAATCCCTTCTTATTAACTTCTTCTCCCATAGGCTGTCTGCTTTGATTCTGTATTCTGTCTCGGCCAACATAAATCCTGCCTGTTTCTCACTTGCACAGCATGACTTTGTCTTTTGTTTAGCCTTTCCTAGTCTTTAAAGGCTTTGGAGGAGTTTAGGCGTAGCCTTCTCCATGGTAACACTGTCTCCCATTCTGACACACACATTCTCTCGCTGCCTCTCATCTCATAATTCTGTCCTACCCTGCGTTTTATCTCTGTACCCTCCCCCTATATGCTCACTCTCTCCCCCTCACTCTCTCTCTATCTCTATCTCACCCACAAGCACAAATAAACCAGACCTCCTCTGCTCCAGCAGCTGGTCCATTGCTAATGCACCTTCCACTGACTGAGAGATGTTCACCTCAGCTTGTAAAGGATCTGCAGGAGAGCCAAGGTAAGGCTTCCACACTGGAGCTGCCAGATGATAGCTGACAACAGTGAACTGGGAGCCAAATAAGTGTTAAGGGTGTGTGTGTATGTGTGTGAGGGGGAGCTGATATGTGTGAGAACTCTCCAGCTGGAGTAGAAGGCTTATGTTGGCTTCTGGTTTGATGTGACACTTGTTCAAATAGATTTCTAGATTTCTATCTAAAAGCCAAATTTGTTTTTGTCTCTCTGCACGTTCCAAAACTTGATAGGTATGTGTGAAAAGTATGTGTGTGTGTGTGTGTGTGTGCATATTGGTTAAGAGCAACTGGAAGACTGATGGCACGCAAATACTCTCCTCTGTATTGCTGCATCAGTGCAGCAACTATGGTGGTGCATTGTCTAAGAGGTTTGTATTGTAACACCATGTTATGTGTTTGATGCATGCTGAGCAATGATGGGTTGGGCATGAGTTACGTGCATCCCTAGGTGAGAGCTCGGATTCCAGGAATTCTTCAAAATTCATCTGGTGGCATCGTTTCTGTGCCACAGGAGGAAATTGTAGGAGAAGAAGGGCTTTAAAATGTTGAGATCCCAACTACGCAATGAAGGAAAAGCTCTAAAAAAGGTTGGGAGACCTAAACTGTGTGAGCCAGTGGGTAAATATCTTAATCCAATCATGGATGTTCTTGCCATGTGCCAGTGGAGCCACATTTATGTTCATGTGCATACAGAGCTGGGTGGATGTGTATAATGTGTGTTAAAAAATAACCCCTGAGGAAACAGGATTTCCATCAGCTTTAACAGAGAAACCAGAAACATGTTTCTAATTGCAAGTCTTTTTTTTTTTTTTTTAATCTTCAGAAAATAGGTGTCGTTGATACAACATAATAGGAGATATTACAGGAGATACTGAGACACATGAACAGCTAATGACTTCAATTTAAGGGATGTATATATATCCATGGTTACCTTCTGACTCCATTTTTTTGAGAAATGCAAAATATTTTGGAAGATAGGAACTCATGTACTGAAACAGTTTCAAACTCATTACTGTTGATTCCACTTGGAAATGGCAGATAAAGGCAAAGTGCATACAAATCTTTGATAAAGACATTTTTACATGTGTCTTTTTTTTTAAACTTTTGGCAGAATTAATGTCATATTTATATTTTCATTTTTGATACTGTAATGGATGTTACATAATTGACCTATTTAAGCTATAGAAAGGGGTCATTAAACGGGTCACACTCAACCCTGATCATGTTCAGTCTGTATAACTAACCCTCTGACCTTTTCCCTGAAAGTGACTTATTTGTACATTGCTTTGCTTTGACTGTGGTCTTAGTGGTGAAAATGCATTGAGGTTAGAGTTATAGTGAGTTATTGTTAGGGTTATAGGTTAGGGCTCAGGTTAATGTTAGGGTTATTATTATTATATTATATATATTATATAGGGTTATAGGTTAGCTAGGGATGTAACGATTAAACGTAAGGCAGTTAAAAATCGATTCATAGGTATCACGGTTGACATCGATACTTTGAAAATTGAATCGCAGTACTGTTTTTAAACAGCACAGGGCGCTATATATATTAATCCCTTCTCTTGTCCAGCAGTGTACGCGGCAGGCAGAATCTTCTACTACTTTCTTTCTGGCTGCCATCTTCTCTTAAACATTTAATAAATGATTCCTTACCCCTTTAGTACCGAAAGAATATCTGTAATATTACCTGAATATCTGTAAAAGTCACGGTTTTCTATTAGCTCTGTCTGCTAGCATAGCATCTCTTCTTCACTCCAAGAATCTGCATGCCAACCGACCACTGGGTTACCAGCGCCCTCTGCTGGTCCAAACAAATATCTGACGTGAGACTGTTTTTTTTTTTTTTTTTTAAAGTCCAATTGTTAAGGCACAACATACATTTTAAAAAGAAAAATAACTATTATGCAGTTTTGCATTGTTTACTATAGAACCAGAATTTAAATTAATAGGCTTCTTCATTTGTATTATTCCTTTATATATTTCATTCAAGATTTATTTTTAGTTAAATTGCATTGTTTTGAATAGTTTATCAAGGGATTATTTTGATCATGAAAAATAAAAGGAAAATAGTACAGTATTTTTTCCCCCCAAAAAAATAAAGGAATATTTTTCAGTCATTTGTGTACAGTCCCATTTTGTAAAATAAATCGTGAGAGAATCGTATTGTGAACCCAGTATCGTGAATCGAATCGTATCGGGAGTTGAGTGAATTGTTACATCCCTAGTTAGAGCTAGTATTAATGTTAGGGTTTAGGGTAATTATTGGGGTTATAGGTTAGGGCTTGGATTAATGTTAGGTTTTAGGGTTATTGTTATGATTGTAGGTTATGGCTAGTGTTAATGTTAGGGCTTAGGTTAATGTTAGGGTTATTATTAGGGTCATAGGTTAGGGCTTGGGTTAATGTTAGGGTTTATGGTTTGTTGTTGAAAAAGTCCAAACCTCATGGTAGAGAAATCTATCCATCCATCCATTTTTAGACCCACTTATTCCTGTTTGTCAGGGTCGCGGGGGTTTGCCGGTGCCAATCTCCGGCTCTCATTGGGCGCTGGACGGGGGTACACCCTGTACAGGGCGTCAGTCCAGGGCAACAACACAGGGCAACACAGACAGACAACAAATCACTTGGTAGAGAAATGTGTTTAGCTAAAACTACCAATGCTGCCATTAGGGGGTTAGGGTTAGACTTTGCTTTCTCTATCAACCTATAAAAAATGTCAATGGTTTTGTATGTGATAGTCTCTCCTGTGATTATCTTTCTGCAGTGAAAACATTTGATGGACGGATGACTGACTATATGTAATATGTCTGTTTTCTGCAAATTCAATTGTTGACAAGCTTGATTTTCATTTGCTCTGTCGGTAACAGAGCAAAACACCCAGCTGTTAACAGCATTTGCAATTAATCAGTTTTCTGTTGTTTTCTCGATATCGATGCAAAGCAGAACAAGGGAGCAACAAATGAAAACATGATTGAATTTTTTATTGTGCCTGTTGCTGTTTGTTTTTAGTCACACATAAATAGAAGTCGATATTGTGTTCAATATAGACGAGGGGGCCATAATCTTGGGACTCTAATTTTGCTGTCTTTGGTGTTACTTTGCTGCTTTTTGTTGCTCGTGGCTCATTTGATCTGATTTGATTTGATTTGCACAAATAACAACACAAAATGTATACAGTGGTTAAAAGAACGTAACTGTGCAGGAGAGAGTGAGAAGACCATCAGAGGTCTTGTAAGACCACCTCCCCAAAGTCAATTTAAGCAAGAACAGGCATGAGCAGTTTGATCAATGTTTTAAATATATATACAGTACACATACACTTGTTAAAGATTACTTGAGTATTAACATTCTTTTTAGCTGTCTTTTAAAATAGTCATAAGTGGATATAGTCTTTAGAGCAAGAGATAAAGGATTCCAGAGGGAAGTGTTTGTATCCCACAGTTAATATGGAATGGTTTGTATAGATGTTCTTTTAATGTATACCTGCTTTTATTTCCTGTTTGGATTCTGGCTTTATTATCACATTTTGTTCTATATTGCATTTCAATTTTTCTCATGAGTGCTAATTAGGTCAAACAGCAAAAAGAAGTCAAGCTGCTGTCCTCAAAAGCCTCTTCACTTTTTGTCATTTCTCATCATTATCCACTTTTCAAGAATCCCTCAAACTGTCAGCACTTTCCAATTTCTAACTCACATTCTCCCCCTCACCTTCCACACTTCTCCCTTTGTGTCAGTCTTATTATCTGTTTCATCCTTTTCCTTTTTTCCCTTCTTCTTTCTTTTGCCTTTTACATCTTTTTATCTGGCAATGTCCCATATTAAACCATTAGCTGCGCTTCTGATTTCATCAGCCTATTTTGGTGACATGATAATTGCAAAGTTTGATGCAATGAAACATGATAAACTAGCTGCAGATGAAATTTACTCTAAACTCCTGTTGCCTGCTTTTGAATATGAGTGCTCTCATTGGGAGAAAAATAAAATGCTGTGAGGAAATTGCCAGTCTTCACTTGATTATGTTGTCTTTGTGAGAGCGTTACTTGTATAGCTTCCCCTTACAGTGTTTGTTTTTGTGTGTATCCTGATCCGCAGTGAAGGGGAAGTATTGGAATGGAATGAACGTTTTCCTCTGATCAGTCTCGCCTGAAAGAGTGAGCAATAGGGGAGCAAAGGGATGAAGGCTCAGTGGAAGGCGTAGGTGGAGGAGGTGCCGTGTGTGTGTGTGTGTGTGTGTGTGTGTGTGTGTGCGCGCTGCACGTCACGTTTAATTGCAGCGCATGGACGTGCATGCTTGTCAGCATGTGTGAGTTTATGACTGGTTGCTTTAGTTTCCTGTGACCATCTTTATGGTCGTGAGTTCTCATTTGTACGCATGCATGAGTGTGATCTGAAAGAGACGCTATATGGGTGGGCTTGCTGTCAGTTTCACTAAAATCTTCCAACTGAAGGAAGAACTGTGAAAGGGAATATCAGAAAGCAAAAATAAAACTGAAAGGAATAAAGGAACGGGAAGGAAGCTCTATATAGAGCAGGATGACAGATGGGGGTTGGAAGCAAAAGAGAACTCAGAGAATGTAGATGTGAGGGAAAAAATGGTAGACCTTACAGTATTTATTTACTTATTTAAGGCACATTCCTCCCACTGTCCCAGCAATGGGATAAACCAGAGGTAGATCGCGATCTACCGGTTAATCGTGGAGGTATTTTGTGTCGATCGCACCCATGGGCCACATGTCTTTATAAATGACTGAGAACGGCACAGTCACGTATACTAAAAATGAAACCTAACAATTCCGCTTCTGACCTCAATTTGAGGGGGCACTAGTGCACTAATTTGTTTATTTACAACCTGTAATAATCAGTAGAAGAAGACCCTCCTCCAGCCTAAAGTTGCTCACAGTTACAGCGACACCAACAGGTACATTTATCAGCAGCATCAGTGTGTGGAAGGCATGTAAGTTCTTCTAAAGAACAAAGTGAGCTACAAATAGTAAAAGTGTCTGTGTGCTACTGACTGGGACTGCTAAATGTGTTTTTGTTCCCCACACACTCACTGGCTCTATAACCCCTTAATAAGTCATGTAGTCCATCACCGTCACTCAGTTTCCTTCTGGATTCTTTGATTCCGTTGTTTGATTTGGCTTTCCGTAAGTTTTACTGATTTTACTTATATGAACAGCGGTCTCTCAGAGAACTCACAAGATTTGGGTTAATACAGACCAGGCATTTGTGTTCCGATTCAGTGCAAAGATTGAATTCTTTAACCTCGGTCTTTATGAAGTGAGCAACTGTGTTTGGATATAATTCTGCTTTAACAGAACTGAGATAAACAAACTGCAGACTATCACACACACAGTTTTGGTTCTGCCATGATGAATTTGAAATGCTACTTTTTTACATTATATTTCACAAACTCTGTTTTTAAGTTTTACTGCTTCAAAATTATTATTGTATTTTTATAATATACAAATATTTGATAATATTTTAATAATTGTTATAGTTGAAAGATTTACAATTATAACCCCCCCCCAAAAAAATTGTCCGTGGTAAAAGTAGCTTGTGAGCCGAAAAAGGTTCGGCACCTCTGGAATAAACAAATGGCAGGGATTAGAGCAGAAAAGACATTTAAACGTAGGGTATTAGACTGAAGTAATAGTTTTGTTTTTTAATCATGAACTAGTTAAATTTTTCAAATAAATCTTATATCTTATATGTCTACCATGTTTCTTTAAATTCCAGTTTCTTTAGACACCCATTATTCTCATGCATGTTTAACAGAGCTTTTAGCAGCACTGATGTTGTTTCCAAACCAGAATCAAACAGCTAGATCAATTACAATACTTTTTAACAAACTACAAAAATGTCTGTCATTAACGTATGCTACATGTATTCTTTTCTCCAGTTTATCACATAAGGTAAACCAATCATTAGGGGCCTCAAAATCAGGCAAATAGCTAAAAAACAACAACAAAAAACAGGAAAAAAGATACTTAAATTTGCTAATTTCCCAGCAGATAAATTGAAAAATGCTACTTTACAAATGTTGAATAATTTGGCGCATTTTTTTGCAAACTTTCCACTTTTTTTTGCTTGGACCTGGTAGTTGCAATAGTCTGCATAACAGTGTGTCATTTCGGATGTAAAAATCAAAAACTATTTAACCATTTCAGATCACCTCACAAATAACGCTTCAAATTCTAAAATACAAATGTTTGCATCGATAATGAGATATTTTCAAATGATCTGGGTTGTAAAATATAATACGTTAGCCGTCGAATTGATAAGTTTGGTCCATCTTGTGTGTGTCTGTGTGTGTCGTAACAGATGGCGATGGATGGGTCTGAGACTGAGGCATTAGAGGAGAGCATCAGCTCTGTCTCTAAATCAGCAATGCTGGAAAAACCTCAGATGACTAAGTAGCCTATTAGAGACACAGGCAGACAGAATGAAAAGGAGAAACAGGTAGAGATAGATGATAGGAAGGGGAAAAACAGGGTCTTTTGCATTTTTCTGGGCGTGCGCCACCCTCTGGGAATCCATTTAATGACTAAATATCTTATTGGTGGCAAGAGAGATGAAAGAGAGACGATGTGGTGAGGAGAGAACAAAACTAATAAAAAAACTTATCAATAGTGGTGGCACAAACACACACACACACGCACACACACACACTAAAGAGAGACAATAACAGACTGAAAATAAAAATAGCCAAGACTGACAGGAAAAATGGAAATGTTAAAATGGAAAAAATGTTGGACTGAATTTAAAGCAGAAAAACAGCTGAACCACACTATTTGTCCCATACTTTCATACCGATTTGGTTATACACAAAATATCAGCTATTGAAGTAATTATTTAATGTATTTGGGGTTTTTAATTAACAGACATTAAGTAGAACTCCCATATTTTCCTAATAAAAGTTTTGATTCAGCGGGAGAAAAAAATCTTAAAACTCTAACAGCACGTTATTTACCAAGTTAATTGACTCATAACTAATGTTCCTTTGCAAGATAGAAACACAATGATTAATATTTTAAGATATCAAATTACTTCATATACTATACTGTATGTAATGGAGTGCATAGTAGATGCCCTTTATCCTGAATTTCACCTTTCAATATCTACTTGTAGTGATTTTGGAGACAAATGAACACAATGTGTGATTACTCCAAAATTACAAATATTACATTAGCATAAAGCTCCTAGCTTCAGCTACATAGTAACATCAGAGTATTGCAGCTGTGATTTCTTCAAATCACCTCAGGGTTGTGGAATGTAAAATGCTCAGACTAACAATCTTTGTGATTTGCACTCAACAGTGTGAGTCAGTGGACGATAAGTTGACCTGGTGTCGCGATCCCAACAGCTTGATGTTTGGTGATATTCCTCAGCCCACTTACTAACATCTGCGCTCACAGGCAATGTGGCGTTGGTGTGAAGACAAGTTTCTATCATTGGAAAAAAAAAAAGTTACTTTAGAACGCTTTAGAACAAGGACGTCTATTTACGTCCGTAAGTCACCCAAAAGGGACGATAGGATCTATCTGCAGAGAACTTGTCGTTTCAATTCAACTATAATTATACAACGCTCAACAAGTCATTTCAAGGCACTCATTTCCACATAAGCGAGCATCAGCACTGATGGAGAGAAAAAAAACACGCTTTTAACAGGAAGAAACCTCCAGCAGAGGCCGACTCAGAGGTGGCAGCCATCTGCAGGACTGGAGAGGACACAATAGAAAGAGAGAACAACAGATAGGTAGGTAGATAGATAGATAGATAGATAGATAGATAGATAGATAGATAGATAGATAGATAGATAGATAGATAGATAGATAGATTGATAGATAGATAGATAGATAGATAGATAGATAGATAGATAGATAGATAGATAGATAGATAGATAGATAGATAGCTTTTTATTGTCATTGTACAAAGTCATACAACAAAATTGTTGCAGCTTGGAATGGTATTACGATACAAAAAAATACAATAATAATACATTATAATAAATTAAAAGCACACAAATATCTACCTATAGCTGATAACTGGAGTTAAATAAATCTATGTTTATGTATGATTCTTTTGAAATTCATAAAAATACCTAACTAGTCTTTTACTATGATCTACTGCCGATGGTCATTCATATACATTAATGTATATAAGTCCCTCCCTCATCCTATAGACCCCTATACAAATGGAAACGATCGCTGAGTGCGCCCAGCCAATAGGCTTCGACTTCCTGTTCTTGAGACTGTCAATCACAGTGAATGCGGAACTGTGCATGGAAACAAGGCCGCGCATCACAACAGCGAACAGGTAAATATGATTTTGGCTCTTACCTGACCCATAGATCTATATCAATGCGACCTTGTTATGTTCCACGATGCTCGTGCAGAAAAGTAGAGGCGTGACTTCTGGTAGATTGGGAGAGGCAGGGGAGGAACTGGAGCTGTTTAGGGCAGGACATTGAGATGTTTTTCAGAAACTCCGGATATCATCTTTAAGAAGAGGTTAAAGGCATACAGTATATATAACATTTTATTTGTAAGCTCTATCAAACAATCATATATAACACTAGATTTAGTCTTTCTTTACCAGTCCTTGTAGAGCATGAGCTTTTTGATTAGTCTTTATCTCGCAATCACGTTTCAAACGCATCCAAAGTAACTTCATTACACATGGTTGAGTTGTCTGGAAGAAAAGTGCTAAACAAAGAGGTCAGTTGGTCACTTTTGATGTTTCATGTTGGTGCTGTAAGGTTTTCTTTGTGTTGCTCTTGTATGTTTTATGTTGTCTGCTGTATCCCTGTCTGTAAAACTGTTTAACCTCCTGATATAGATAAAGAAACCTAACCTAACAAAAACCTCGATAAAATCCCTCTGAACATGGCTGCTCTTCATGCTCCTCCTAAAGGTCACTTTTGGTTATGTCACTGTCGTAAACACTTCGCACCCCCCGCCGCCTGCCCCACCCCACAGCTACATGCTCACCTTTGCTCTCTCAAGACAGTAGCAACCGATCACTGAAAAATCCTAATACAACAGTGACACTAAGGGTGCTTTCACACATATGGTCCCATGTGACCACGTGAACAGTATGAGGAAGAGAGACAAGTAAAATAAATGAATGATGTGGGAGTAATACGGAAGGGAGTGTGGAAATGTGTGTGATGTGTTTGTTTGTGTGCTGACAAAGCAGCTCTGAAAATGGATGGATGTGTGTGTGTGTGCTGCCTGATGGAGAGCTGGGTTGCGAGTGTGTGTGTGTGTGTGTGTGTGTGTGTGTGTGTGTGTGTGTGTGTGTGTGTGTGTGTGTGTGTGTGTGTGTGCGTGTGTGTGTGTGCCTGTTGCGCAATCACACACACTACGACAACAGTGTGCATGTTGCTGCTGAGCTGTCTCTGCATGGAGTGGCTCCGTTCCTCAGACAAAGGACTTCTCTGCCATTTTTTTTGCTGTATCCGCCATGATATAAGTTTGAGAAAAGTTAATTTGTAGACAACCGTGTGCAGCCACAGGGCTGGTCATAATCTAGCATTAGTTTGTATTGGGCTGCTATAAAGCAGTAAGTTTTGCCACCGGGTTGGCGGTAGGGAAAGTTGTAAGTAGGGATGTAACGGTTACCGGTATCAGGGTAAAATTTCCGACGGTGAAGGTTATGTTTTAATTATCATGGTAACCGCCGCGGTCAATAACCATGGTGTGGAAAACTCGTGAGATAGTTTATCAGTCTCCATACGCATGTGCAGCATGCAACGTGCGCTTCTTATGTTGCGAAGAAGACATGGCAGAGGGAGGACGTGATACCAGCGGCCCACAAGGCATTTTTCTGCTTTCAAAGACGATTAAAAGAAAATCCTCACAGCGTTTCTCCCCTACACACAGACACACACACACACACACACACACACACACACACACACACACACACACACACACACACACACACACACACACACACACACACACACACACACACCACGCACACTCTCTCTCTCTCTCTCTGAGACAACATGTCGTTAACGTTTAGGGTTTCTCCAGCTTCAGGTTTGTTTTTAATTCGGTTTACTTTGTACTTACTTATTAACCAGAGTCTTGGTATACATGGGTTTGTTCAGACATGGTGCTTGGTAGAGAGCGTTATGTCTCTGACTGTTGGAGATGTTTTTTCTTTTTTAACCGTCAGCGACTTCACAGGGACACTTTTTTTTTTTTATTGTTGCTGTATTTCATTACTCCTCCATGAACCACCACCTTAACGTGGTGGAGGGGTTTGAGTACCCGAATGATCCTGGGAGCTATGTTGTCGGGGGCTTAATGTCCCTGGTAGGGTCTCCCAAGGCAAACAGGTCCCAGGTGACGGGTCCGACTAAGAGCAGTTCAATAGCCATATATGTCGCCCGGATTGGCGCTATCGGGGCCCCACCTTGGAGCCAGGCCCGAATTTGGGGCTCGAGTGCGAGCGCCTGGTGGCCGGGGCTTTGCCCACGGGCCCCGGCCGGGCAGAGCCCGAAAGGACGATGTGGGCCCGCCCTCCCGTAGGCCCACCACCCGCAGGAGGGATCATATGAGGCCGGTGCAATGTGAAATGGGCAGTCGTCCAGGGCGGGGGCCTTGGCGATCTGATCCCCGGCTACAGAAGCTAGCGTTAGGGACGTGGAATGTCACCTCTCTGGCGGGGAAGGAGCCTGAGCTTGTGTGCGAGGTGGAGAAGTTCGGACTAGATATAGTCGGTCTCACCTCGACACATAACAAGGGCTCTGGAACCAGCCTTCTCGACTGGGGTTGGACTTTCTTCTACTCTGGAGTCGCCAATAGTGAGAGGCGCCGGGTGGCGCCGGGTGGCGCCGGGTGGCTATACTTCTTGCCCCCCGACTTAGTGCCTGTACGTTGGAGTTTACCCCGGTAGACGAGAGGGTAGCCTCCCTCCGCCTTCGGGTGGGGGGACAGATCATGACTGTTGTTTGTGCCTATGGGCCAAACAGCAGCTCGGAGTATCCACCCTTCTTTGATTCCTTAGAGGGAGTACTGGAGAGTGCTCCTTCTGGGGATTCCCTCGTTCTGCTGGGGGACTTCAACGCTCACGTTGGCAGCGACAGTGAGACCTGGAGGGGCGTAATTGGGAGGAACGGCCCCCCTGATCGGAACCTGAGCGGTGTTTTGTTGTTGGACTTCTGTGCTCGTCACAGATTGTCCATAACAAACACCATGCATAAGGGTGTCCATATGTGCACTTGGCACCAGGACACACTAGGCCGCAGTTCGATGATCGACTTCGTAGTCGTGTCATCGGACTTGCGGCCGCATGTCTTGGACACTTGGGTAAAGAGAGGGACGGAGCTGTCAACTGATCACCACCTGGTGGTGAGTTGGCTCCGATGGCGGGGGAGGATGCCGGTTAGACCTGGCAGACCCAAACGTATAGTAAGGGTCTGCTGGGAACGCCTAGCAGAGTCTCCCGTCAGAAGGAGCTTCAATTCCCACCTCCGGGAAAACTTCAACCATGTTTCGGAGGAGGCGGGGGACATTGAGTCCGAGTGGGCCATGTTCCGTGCCTCTGTTGCTGAGGCGGCTGATTGGTGCTGTGGCCGCAAGGTAGTCAGTGCCTGTTGTGGCGGCAATACCCGAACCCGTTGGTGGACACCGGGGGTGAGGGATGCCGTCAAGCTGAAGAAGGAGTCCTACCGGGCCTTTTTGGCCTGTGGGACTCCGGAGGCAGCAGACAGGTACCGACGGGCCAAGCGGAGTGCAGCCACGGCGGTCGCCGAGGCAAAAGCCCGGACATGGGAGGAGTTTGGTGAGGCCATGGAGAACGACTTCCGGACGGCTTCGAAGAGATTCTGGACCACTATCCGGCGTCTCAGGAGGGGGAAGCAGTGCACCGTCAACACTATGTATGGTGCGGATGGTGCGCTGCTGACCTCGACTCGAGACGTTGTGGATCGGTGGGGGGAATACTTCGAAGACCTCCTCAATCCCACCGACATGCCTTTCAATCAGGAAGCAGGGCCCAGGGACCCGAGAGTGGGCTCTCCTATCTCTGGGGCTGAGGTTGCCGAGGTGGTTAAAAAGCTCCTCGGTGGCAGGGATCCGGGGGTGGATGAGATCCGCCCGGAGTTCCTCAAGGCCCTGGATGTTGTGGGGCTGTCATGGCTGACACAACTCTGCAACATCGCGTGGACATCAAGGGCAGTGCCTCTGGATTGGCAGACCGGGGTGGTGGTCCCCCTTTTTAAGAAGGGGGACCGAAGGGTGTGTTCCAATTATAGAGGGATCACACTCCTCAGCCTCCCCGGTAAGGTCTATTCAGGGGTACTGGAGAGGAGGGTCCGCCGGATAGTTGAACCTCGGATTCGTCCTGGCCGTGGAACTGTGGACCAGCTCTACACCCTCAGCAGGGTCCTTGAGGGGTCATGGGAATTTGCCCAACCAGTCCACATGTGTTTTGTGGACCTGGAAAAGGCATTTGACCGTGTCCCTCGGGGATTCCTGTGGGGGGTCCTCCGGGAGTATGGGGTATCGAACCTCCTGATAGGAGCTGTTCGTTCCCTGTATGACCGGAGTCAGAGTCTGGTCCGCATTGCCGGCAGTAAGTCGAAATCGTTTCCGGTGAGGGTTGGACTCCGCCAGGGCTGCCCTTTGTCACCGATTCTGTTCATAACTTTTATGGACAGAATTTCTAGGCGCAGTCAGGGCGTTGAGGGGGTCCGGTTCGGGGGCCTCAGTATTGCATCACTGCTTTTTGCAGATGATGTGGTCCTGTTGGCTCCAACATACCGTGACCTTCAACTCTCACTGGATCGGTTCGCAGCCGAGTGTGAAGCGGCCGGAATGAGAATCAGCACCTCCAAATCCGAGTCCATGGTTCTCGACCGGAAAAAGGTGGAGTGCCTTCTCCGGGTTGGAGATGAGGTTCTGCCCCAGGTGGAGGAGTTCAAGTACCTCGGGGTCTTGTTCACGAGTTAGGGAAGGATGGAGCGAGAGATCGACAGGCGGATTGGTGCGGCGTCTGCAGTGATGTGGAGTCTGCACCGGTCCGTCATTGTAAAAAGGGAGCTGAGCCAAAAAGCGAAGCTCTCGATTTACAGGTCGGTCTACGTTCCAACCCTCACCTATGGTCATGAACTTTGGGTCATGACCGAAAGAACAAGATCACGGGTACAAGCGGCCGAAATGAGTTTCCTCCGTAGGGTGGCTGGGCTCTCCCTTAGAGATAGGGTGAGAAGCTCAGTCATTCGGGAGGGGCTCAAAGTAGAGTCGCTGCTCCTCCGCATCGAGAAGAGCCAGATGAGGTGGCTCGGGCACCTAATTAGGTTGCACGTCCCTCCGGAAGGAGGCCCCGGGGAAGACCCAGGACACGCTGGGGAGACTATGTCTCTCGGCTGGCCTGGGAACGTCTCGGGGTCCCCCCGGAAGAGCTGGAGGAAGTGGCCAGGGAGAGGGAAGTCTGGGCCTCCCTACTGAGAATGCTGCCTGCCCCCGCGACCCGGAAACGGCTAAGCGGGAGAAGATGGATGGATGTATTTCATTAAGAAAAAAAGGTAGTAGTGCTATAAACTTATTCAAGTTTACTTTATGTGAAAATACACCTGCACTTTTTTGATCTTTTTTTTTATTTTATTTTATTTTTACTGTGGTCATTATTGCATTGTTGCAGTTTTGAGATTTTTTTTATTTCTTTTTTTATTTTTACTGTAATGTTTATTTTGAACCGTTTTTATATGAAAATTTTCTTTTTTACTTTTTGGTTGCTGTTAATGTTGCATTTTTGACACGTTTTTGCTGACTATTGTTAATGTTCCTCACAGAGACTACGAGAAAGATTTGTTAAGGTGAAAAAGTTACTTAGTTCTGCTTTAAGCCAGGTGATCTCAGCCAGGAAATTGGATGGAAATTGTAGTGTCTGACTAATCACAATCACAAAGAAACCATGCAGAGCAACTTACTAACCACAAACAGCACTATTGCTGCAGGAAGTAAGGAATGCAGGCAGATCATTGATGACTGTTAATGATTAAATTGGTGAGATATACAATATTATTTCATTGGAAAGTAAATTGACAGTGATCATTTTCACTTTATTCAGGCACAGACCTTGTCTTTGTCTCTGATACTGTTCATACAACTCAGCCTACATCACAAGGTGAACAATTATTTGTATTTTATACAGTCTGTATTATCTTACAGGACTGAGGCTCTCAGTGAAGCCACAGTGTATATGAAGACATGAAGGAATATATCGGTCAGAGAGCGCCAGACGCACGCAGGCTTCATCAGCTGACTAAAAATCCACACGTTTCCTATAGGATGTCATCGGGTGTATGAAAGGATTACATCGATGCCTAAACATTCTTTCTCTCCTGTCAGCTGTCAGATCAGGTCTCGCAGCAGCGTGTCCAGATAATAAGTGGTGCCTAGTCTTGACTCTGATCAGGTCATTTTCCAGGAGAACTTATTGGTCAGGAGGCGGGGCTTTATCCTGGCTCAGATTTGATCCATATCTTAACCTGGTCCTGATTAATTTAGCCATTCATTGTAAGTTACCATGGTGATTTCATCCAACAAGAAGTTAACCAGCGTTGTAGTACGGCGCATACAGAATAAATCTTTGAAGTTAGCGCAATAATTCAATTCAACTTTATTTATATAGCACAAATTACAACAATAGTCTTCCAGCTTACACAGGCCCCATGGGTTAGCGTTAGGGCTAAGCAGTCAGTGTAGCAACAAAGACGTGGGCGATGTGATTACATCAGACACTATAACACCCTGGGCTAGGCATGAACCCGTGTCCTGACCCCTACCACAGAACCACCCCTAGGAGGAGAAGACAGAGCCAGCAGCAGAGTGGGATGAAATAACTGAGCAGGAGTTATTATTGTTTATTCATTTTTAACTTTCAAACTGTCCTATCGTGTGTGAACTTGATAATACAATAATAATAATTGATTTATTGACTTTCATATTGACCTGCTCAATGACTACAGTTATTTTATAACTCTGTGCGATTGTACATTTGTGTGTGTGTGTGTGTGTGAGCCCAAAATCTTCGCTTGAAAGTGAAATTATTTGAATTTCATATCACTTCATAATACATTACAAATGTTTTTCTAAAAGCATTTAAATAAAGGAATTTGTTTAAGTCTTACTGTTATTTATATCAAATTATTTTTTGCACGTGATTTAACTAATTATACAAACAAACCTCCCTGCAAGTAGATTATGTGACCATCTACACAGGAAGTATTTATATGGAAGCTTTCAGTCCATCTTAGCACAGAGACCGCCTTAGTGAAAGCAACCAATGATCTTCTAGCCTCAGACTAAGGATAGATCTCAGCCTTTGATACAGTTGATTATAATGTATAGCTTAAAGCAATGTAAAGTGTTATTGGGATTGAATGAACTACACTAAACTGGTTTAAATCCTACTTATCAGGAAGAACCACTTACAAAACAAAAAAAAAGCATTTGACCAAAAACCTAGATCTTGGCTCAGAGTAATGCTGACAAACAAATCCAGGCATTTGTTCCATAATTGTAACTCTTTATAGTCAAACTGTCACAGTAACTCAATAATCAATCTCCAGTTGATCCAGAATGCTTGGCTAGAGTACTAACAGGTACAAGCAGGAGAGGACATGTTTCTACAGTATTGACTTCCCTTCATTGCCTTCCTATAAAATCTAGAGTAGAAAACTCTTAACTATCAAACTCCAGTATATCTTAAATACCAGTCAGTGCTCTATTGTCCAAACACTTTGCTCCCATTCTGCTGGTTCACTATCAGATCATACCTGTCAAGTTTTGGATTTCAAAATAAGGGAAATTTTCCGGCGCCCACTACGAGCCGTCCCACCCGCCCAACCAAGCTCCAGCATCCCTTATATTTTAAGACATGTGTACAAGAAATCTAAAATAACTACTTATCAACCACTTACTAAATACAATTATGTGATTAGAATCTAGTAGGTCGACCTTTATTAACATTGAAATGCTGTGAACATTCCTATTAGGGCTGGACAATATGGACCAAAACTCATATCTCAATATTTTTTCTCAAAATGGTGATATACGATATAAATCTTGATAATTTTATCAAATAAAGTCTGACCAGAAAGACAATTCTGGGTTAAATTTGCTGATGCAAAATGCCACACAGGAACATTTATTAACAAATGTGTATATGAAGCACATATGTTTATTTAATATACTTACAATTTATATACAAGTCAACACATTGTATATTTACTGTTAATTTCACATTGCTTGTCTTTAAATTAGACATTAACATTTTATTTTCATTATATATTTTATCATAATTTCTCACGCTCACTCATGTGGTTCTCTGGTATTCACTAATGTCTTATTAGACACATTTATTACAGACTTTACATTCTTTAACACTTTTTTTTAAAGCGGCGTATATTTATGGAGCTTGTGATTGGCTGATTTTTCATGGTGACTTACGTGGTTCCTTCCGCTGTGGTAGACGTTAAAATATCAGTTATTAATCTAACAGAAAGTGTAACTGTGTCACATCCTGATGCTCTTTAGGAAGATAAACTCTCTGTCACATTTCACAACGTATTTACACCAGTTCTTTGTTTTTTTCATCCATCTTTCTTCTGAGTTGTTTCTGGGTTTGTTGCCGCTGTCGTCACTAATATCGCAAGAACTGCCACCCAGGCCATTTCAGGTGGCAGTTCTCGCGAGGCTAGTGACGACGTTCAGTCTAGTAAGGCATCTTTTAATTATTATTACATTAAAATACGGGATATTTACGGGAAAATACTAATATGGGACGATGGCTGGAAAGAGGGGTAAAATACGGGAGTTTCCCGGCTAAAACAGGATACTTGACAGGTATGTATCAGGCTCCTCATCGCCCACTAACCTTTCTCGCTGTCTGGGTCCTCTCCTTTTCTCTCTCCATTTTAGGTAATCATCCATTTTTCATTATTTGATGGAACAAAATACATATTCAAACCAATTAGATGTAATTGTTGATAGTGTTTTTCTCTTTGCAGGCTGTGCTTCATATTCTCGCTTTCATTTTGAGGTTTCCGGTGTTGGAGCTGATGGATCTTTATCTGTGGTTTGCAGTTCAACCGTTTTGTGATACTTTCTTTTCTCTATCTATCCTGTTCTGTTCTGTCCTCTTCCTGTCCACCAACTTCAACCCATTTGGCAGACGGCTGCCACTTCTGGGTCCGCTTCTATTGGAAGTTTCTTCCTGTTAAAAAGAGTTGAACGCTGATGCTCGCTCAAGAGGCAATGTTGCTGTTTTTTTTTTTTTTTTTTCATAAAAAACATGACATTTTATTTTGTGATGAGTGCCTTAAGATGACTTGTTGTAATTGGTGCTGTATAAGTAAAGTTGAATTGAATGTGTTAGTGTTAGCTGTCAGTGACAACTTAATCTACATAGTCAGTGGCCACACATTTGAGGAAAAGGCCACATTTCCTAACAAACAGCTGTGTGTGGGTAATGATAGTGATTATTTAAAGTGTGTTGGTGGGAAAGTAGCCAATGGCGTGATGGAGTTTTTTTTTAGCTCTTTCTCAATTTTCTTGTTTCTCCCCACACCTGTGTTTTAGTGTGTTTCTGTATGTGTGCGTGTGTGTGCGTAAGTGTGGGTTTAATTGCCCGTACAAGCCAAAGAGCAAGCAGCAGCAGTTTGAGAAGTTGACTGGTCAAGTGGCAAAGTGGAAAATGAGGCAGGTGGGACTGTAGAGAGCAAAGACAAATAGACAACCAGAGGCCAGAGAGGGGAGGTGAGGAGGGGAGGGAAGGAGACCGGCTCACACAAAGTCTACAGAGTGCACTGAGGAGGCTGACAGAGCAGCAGGAGGAGTGGCTGTCAGAACGCTGAGGAGCTCCAACAGACAAAATGCTGAGAAGAAAGAGAAGTGTGTCTTTTGGTGGATTTGGATGGTAGGCCCTTTTCTTTGTTGTGTTTCATCTGTGCCATTAAGTTTCCATTAGGTGTGCGTCTGATATTGCACATGGTTATGAGTTATAATGCATTTAAAAGTTATAATGCAATGACTAAGTGTATTTGAAGGTGCAGAAAACTGGTTTTCTGAAAAAGGAAGGATGGGTGGAGTGCTTATGCTGCTTCCCTGTGTGCGAGTGCGTGTGTGTGTGCATGTGTGTGCATGTGTGTGTGTGTGTGCGTGTGTGTGTGCGTGTGCATGTGTAGTTTTACTCTTTGCTGTCTCTGTTTGTAATCATCAGACAGCTTTGTTCCCCAGTGTCTGATTATTATTAATGCTGTCCCTGTCCACACAGTCAGCTGTAGAGTTCACATGAAGCTGCCCAAGGAGACCATTTAGCCTGCAATGCTCAGACACACTCAATTGAGTGTTTTTTTCCCTCCTGCCTCACTTGCAGGTAGCTGTTTTCACAGTAAAGTGCCACTTTGGAGCTCTTGACCTCCACGGTTGGGCTGAGGCAGTGCAACCTGCCAGACAGGCTGAAATCACCTGTGATAGACAAAGTGTGAAGGGAGCAGATACTGGTACTTGTACATTTAGAAGCTTCACTGTGTCATGAAAATATATCAAAGTTACATTTTCTTGTTCATACCATATACCATTAAACACAGTTGGACATTTTTCAGAGAAGAGCTGAGTTACCATTTATCATCAATAGGAGAGAAAATCAGTCCGTATTCTCTATTGGAAAAGACACATATTTCATTTAACACCAGAAACTGCTTTTTAGTGAAGTCCAGGAATCAGGTTGTAGTCCTTTCTTTTTTGCAGTGGAGATTTATAGCAGTGGTTTTCAAACTGGGCTAGCTTGGGGGTGCGTGAAATTATTTTTTTTAGAAAACTATTATTCATGTTGTATCATTACAAAAGTACATATGAGGACCAAAGCACCAATAAAACAAACAGGGATACTGGACATGATGCACTGCTGTATCACTATTACGTGCTGAAGATGTCTCAATCGCAATGAACTAGTGCAAAAAGTACTTCAATTTGTTTTGTTTATTGGTAATAATACGCTAAACACATTTGATGTTATACACAAGACTAGTACAAAAAAGGTTAATTTCTACCACAAAAATTTTAAATATGTGAGGTAAAACGTTTAATGAATAGATCATTCCTATGGGTTCGCCTGGAATGTGGTGAAAATAATTACTGATTAAAAACATATTTGCAAATGTTTTTTTTAAATGACTATTTCGTTTCAAATTATAACACAACACACGATCTTAAACAGCTTTATTCTATACTGTGACTTCCTAAAATGTTTATCTAGTTCAAACAAAATGCAGTATAAAGAAAAGAAGAAAAATTTAGAAAAAAAACCCAGTATTGAAATATCTGTGCATCTTGTCACTTTGTGCACTAATCCTGGCTACTATGTATTTGTCAGACAGTATAACAAACATGATCAAAAATTAATTGTCGAAAAAATTCCCAATTAGGGTCACCAGAAATTTGTGATATAAAAATGAGGTCACGATCCAAAAATGGTTGAGAAGCACTGGTGTAATTGATATTAGGATCGCTGGATCCAAAATGTTTAAGAACTCTTGGTTTACAGAACACGGACTTGATTGCCTTTTAAAATCTGACCAGGGACATCAGAGGAAAACTAGCATATTTTGGCTAAATCTGGCTCATTTACAGCATTTCTGTTTATTGATGTGCATTTTCCCTTTTAAATAATCAATAAATACAAATATGGACGATGAAGTTTGTAGTTAAGATTAGGATTTGTAGTGGGGAGGAACAGGTTGAGGAGAACATGCCCTGCGGAACTGGAGTAAAAGAAAGTTCATGTGATGGAGGAGGAGGACGGTGAGCCAGTGATTATGTTAGATAGGGAGTGGAGGAAACACAAAAAAAGTGCACGGAGTGATAGGAGCTGACCAAGAGAAAAAAATAAATAAAAAATTGATGGAAACGAGTGTCAGAAGTGATCTGCAGATCACTCCATTCTGACACTTCCTTCTGTCACATGTGACAGAAGGCTCCGAGCTATAGGTTGAAGGAGGAGATTTACAGGACAGTGGTGAGAACAGCCGTGCTGTAGCACTGGTTGTGGTGGCAGAGCTGTGGATGTGAAGGTTTCCATGGAGTACGAAGAGAAATGACAGGATTAGGAACGACTGCATCGGAGTGACTGATCATGATGGACAGTTTGTTGGGAAAGTGAGAGAGACGAGGCAGAGCTGCTTTAATGTTATATGTAGAAGAGATGATAAATATGTGGGGAGAAAAGGATTGAATGGACGGAGCTGCCTGGAGGGAACCTGTTTTCAGAAAGATGATCCGCTCTTTCAATCTCTGAAATGAAAATCCCAAAATAAGGAGAGCTAATCAGAGTCAAACAATAAAATATATATATATAGTTTTTTACTGAACATCTACAGACTAAAACTGTTCAACCACTGCACCTAAAACATTAAAAATAAAATAAAAAGCTGTAGTGTTGGATCATTGTGTAAATCCAAACCCTTTAATACAGGTCTGAAAGTGCTCACCAGGCGTTTAAGTTCTGGGGGGCTGAGCAATGCGGGACAAAAACGTGCGGAGTAACCAAATGAAGAGTGGACGTGACGACCCTAGCGCTTCAAGCTCAGCCGCAGACGGAAAATGCGTGAAGTACGGTTATTGTTGTGATTTCAATGATATATCCAGGCCTTTTAAAACAGAGCAGAGCACAGCTTAATGGCTTCTCTGTGGCGGGCGCCATGATTGTTTTGACACTGTTTGGTGCAGGAGATAAGACCTTCTCTCTGTATAGCTCTGATTGGCTCGGTTTCTTTTGAACCGAAGAAGTGAGCAGAAATGGCGGCATTACCATTCCCACTTTCTTACAAAAAGAAAGGAAGTGGGTGTGGTTTATCGCCATGTGAAGATTTCTACTCCTGCTGCCTATTTGATTACTGGGTGATGGCATTTATTGCCTCCATCTACCAATGACCATTCATACAGTTTGATGTTGTTCATTATACAACACGGGACTATTGTTCCATTTCATATTTTGCAGTTACTTTTTGGAATTCAGGCCTTTGCAAACAGCAGCGGGTAAATATCACAATTGGTGGCCTTCTGACACTTCTTTCACAGCTTCAGGGACCTTCTTATGGAGATCCTCTGCTTCCCTCTGATGTAGGAACGCACAAAGCACGCCAACATCCATGGGTGTGGGATCATGTTTCAAGCATTTTGGTAGTCAGTTGACTCCGTGGCATTGAGATTTATATCAATAATTAGATTCTTACTATTGAAGTCATTGGAAATATCCAGATTAGCTGTGAGTATATTATTGAGCAGGCTTATTATTATTGCTTTTCTTCTCATCTCAAATCTTCACAGGCCTTACAGTTGCTCTGTCAGTAAACTGTGAAAAATTGAGTGCCATGTTGATCATATAAACAGTGTGTAGTGTAGCATGAATAATGAATATAAACACTGAGATTTCTAATAACCGGTCTGAGCAGCTTGTAGAGACATATAGTTGTCATCTGTCACCAAGCACGATTCCATCTCGTGGCTGATAAATATCATTCTCTCTTATCAGTGTTTTTTGGGCTTATGGTGCACCTGCACCTGCACCACAGCCCACGGTTTTGTCCTTTTTTCCCCCCATTGCTTCCTTTTGTAGATACTAGTGTGTACAATGAGGTATGGTTTCTAGGACCTACCGTATATGCCAGCCTGACCAGATGGGGCTGAGTAAGGCCAAAATTCAATTAAATTCAATTAAACTTTATTTTTATAGCGCAAAATACAACAAAGTCATCTTAAAGCACTGCACAAAATATAAAGTCCAGAGTAAGAAAGAAAGAACCCAACAAGATCCACATGAACAAGCATTTAGCGACAGTGGGAAGAAAAAAACTCCGCTTTTGTTTTGAAACTGGGATGTTTGATTTTTAGTTTGAAGTTGGTCCCAGGATGATTTTAATATCATATAGTATACATTTGGGTATTTCTTGCATACGCACTACATGCTCATTTTGATGTCAGACTTATATGAATAATATGTTAGTATGGGATTTCAAACGCAGCCATAATAGTTCAGAGTCGCACATTGCATGATGAACCTTTGGCCATTGTTTAAAAGTTGAAAAGCTCTGTTAATGGATGACCGTGGTCGTACAATAACCGAATGTTGGTGGTGGTCAGAGGTAGGCGCGAAATGGCAGCCACGCTTCTGTACCACCACTGGTACTGATGGTGACTGATGTGAGTGACTGGTGTGAATGAATTATGGTTTGTGTAACTTCTGTAACGCGCTTTAAGTTTCCTTGAAAAAGCGCTGTATAAGTCCAAACCATTATTATTTTTATTATTATTATTATTATTGCTTGATTTTAATCGCACATCACAATAGAAGGTAGAGAAGATAGTTTGAGGGGATTAGGTCCATATTTTCCTCATACTGGTCCCTAATAGTCCTCTCAACTGATCCATTAATGACTTCAATGGACAGAACAAACGATAAACAATGGCCGTAATTAACAGACAAGGTACGCAGGTGTCATGACTCTATGTGTTTGTTTTTTTAGGTTTGCTGTGTTGAGGTGGTTAGTTGGTGTAATTATAAACCCTCTCTGCTAATGCATAGCCAGCAGATAACAATCACAGTTGTATTGAAAACATAAGGTTGTGACTGGGAGCATTTACTGTGTGACAGCATGTCATGTGATACCACATTGTCAGTCATCATTTACATTAAAAAAAAAACCGCTGTGAAGCTTTTTTCATTACAAATAAAAGCATATGCAAATAGTTTATTTTGAAAATCTGTCATCTTCTTTGGTAAAATTACTATTCCGGAGTTCTAAGATTGTATATGCGCATGTATGCACATGCGTGCACATGCCCACTATCAAAAACTTTAGCTAAAAAAAATGTAGTCTTTTTTGTTTATTTTTGTTTTCAAAGTGAACGGACACGTGTTTTATTTATTTATTGGATTATGTTAGGGTTAGGGTTATAATCTCAGTACGAAGGTAAACTGTTTTGAATTTTAAAAATCTGGTCCCCCTAAATTTTACCCAAAATGCTAATGTTAGCTAGCTTACCCTTTCGTGCCATATTTCAGCAGTCAAGACTGTCTGGTTACTTCTTTGTTTACCATTATATATGCCCGACCGTGTATGTTATGCTCATAAAAGCGCCTGTGTCTTTTGTAGCCTCTACGTGGATGTGTTTCAAAGTGTGTAATTTAGGTTGACACTAAAGCAAAAAGGTTTCAACAAGTCAACCACAAAGGTCAAAGTCACCCAACAGCTTCTGCTAAAAAGTAACTTGTAAAACACTCGCATGTGTGAATGTTTGCAATTAGTCCTCTCATCAAATGAATCCATTAACACACCTGTTATCAGTAACCCTGTTTGTGTCTCTGTTCATGCTCTTTTTTCTGTTTCCTCTCCAGGATCGATAAATCCACTTTGTTGACACTGAAAGCCAGGTAAGTCATTGCTCTGACGAAGGATTGTGGTTTGATTTTGAATGGTTAAGTGATTCCCTTATATGAATATTTGGTAAATACTGAAATGAATCCAAAGGCCTATGTGTAAGTAAACATGTCTATAATAATGAACCGTTGGAAAACTTCAAGGGTAAAAACTGACCAAGCAGTTTTTTCCACATCAGTGACATGCAGTTTCATTGATTTATCCATCCATCCATTTTCTGACCTGCTTGTTCCCTTTTTCAGGGTCACAGGCTTTGATTTATCCATTGCATTGATTTTGACTAAATCCTCAACTATCAATTGACTTCAGATCTACAGACATTTTACTTAAGAGCCACACTTCTACAAATCAATACACTCTCAGACTCACAATACACTCAAAGCATATCTCACTCATGCAACAAACTTGTCTTTACTTCCTGTTTCTTGTGCTTTGATGTTAACTTAAAGGTGCAGTATGTAGAATTGTGAGACTCTCCCCTCCCTGTTTTGAAACCTATTGTCTCTTACCGGTATCCTCGTGAACTGTGGAGCTCATAGCAACTTTTTTCTCAATAGACACGAGGGACAAATGTAGGGACTTTCCTTTGTGTTATTGGAGAGTTTTTTGTTGTTTCAGACTGACACTCAGAACACATTGAATTACAATATGCTCAAAGGTCATTATGGATTTTTGACCAAATGAAGCTAAAAAAATAAAAACTAACTACATACTGCAGCATTAATATAAGCTTGAATTTATGAACCTTAACTGTTTTGAAAATAGAATTTTCTATTCAATGCATCATGTGATTACATCATATGAGTGCATTATATGAGTGCATTATCTGAGCGTGATTCATTCTTTAAGTAACAAAAAGTAATTGGATGGAGTCTCTCAGCTGTCACCATGGCAATGCGTGTTATTTTTGTCTATAAATAAGTAATCTAAAAGGTGTGGAAAAAGAGAACACAAAGGAAAGAGGGAAAAGAATCAGTGTGACTTATTACACTTGTTTCACAAGGTGTAAATCATCAGTGAGTATCAAACACGGTAAAGGCCAAATTTGCATCTGCTAGAAATAACAACTCAAAGAGTGTTGAATGAAACAAAGATGAACTGAAAATGGAGTGAAAGTAACTACTATAGTGACCCATTGGCTCGTTTTTCAAGGGCACTTGTTTGCTGACTGTGCGTTTTTTTATTATTGTTCTTCAAGATTATTGTTTCCAATACTGCCAAACATAATTTCTGCCAAAAATTTCTGCTTACCAACGCAGATGCAAATGTGCAGAGATAACTTTGAGAGTCCATTAAACAGCCGCTAACATTTTAAAGCAAGGATTTCCCCAAGTGGTGGGAAGCTCACGGTAAAAAAACGGTAAACACAAGCCAAAACAAAACCCATGCAGAGACTTGGCCCTACACTAACTAACCAATGACCAATACTAATGGTATCTATAGTGTTGTTGCCATGGTTTACACATACAGTAGCAGTGACGTGCCGTCAGGGTAGGCAGTGCCTACCCAAGCGTGAATTGATATTTTGATTATTTGTTTTAATTATAATATAATTATAAATTATTTATTTTTCCATTTCCTACAGTACCTATAAGTTTGAAAGTGTCCGCATTTTCATTTCATAGCCCAAATTACTAAACAGCGCTATTTCCTGGAACAGCTGCACAGTCTCACTCCAACTTTAAGGCAGGAGGAAGCCACGCCCTCTCCCAAAAGCACGTTGCTGCTCTGCTTCTGTTTCCATAGCTTGTTTTTATGTGTTTGCACATGTGCAGTTAGTTCCCCAAGATGAAAACCATTTACATCCAAAGGCAGCTCTCTACGCTGCCTTTGGACATAACCGCGCTATGCTAAATGCTATACGTAAGTTCACAGTGCCTTAGTGAATTGATCCCACGTGATCGCTGCTGCTACATTCTCTAGCGAGTGGGCGGGGGATAACACTACAGTCAGGATGACAGCGCTAGAGACAATAAAGAAACTTTTTTTTGAGGAAAAACGACAGCTTTTAAAAGATGGGAGACCAACACCTGAGTTACCAGAGCTTCAGCAAAGGTAAGGTCAGAACATTGTTGGTACTTTCTACAGTGAATGGTACAAACAGAAAGATTGGCTTTGTGGATGCTCCTCACTGAGGCTGTTCTGAGTTGTTGTTGTTGTCATTTTCTCCGTGTTTCTGTGTTTCCAACACAAACAACGAATGCGCTGTCATGTTGTTGGGAGAGTATGGAGGCTATATAAAATAATTGTTTATGTTTTTTTTAATGGTTTTTTATGATGTTGATTTTGTTAGAGATGACTTTGTTGTAAATTGCTTTATACAAATAAAATTGATTTGAACTGAATTAACAATTGCCAGCAGAAACATATGAAATTGTCATTGGTGGTCTCAATTTCCAACGCCCTGCCTACCCAACCCTAGTGGTCACATCACTGTACAGTAGTCCCTTGTTTATTGCGGGGTTCAAATCCCACTCTAGCCAAGTCATTGTTGTTGTGTCCTTGGGCAAGGCACTTACCTCATAGGAATGTGGTGTGTGAGTATTGGTGGTGGTCAGAGGGGCCGATGGCGCATCATGGCAGCCTCGCCTCTGTCAGTCTGCCCCAGGGCAGCTGTGGCTACAATAGTAGCTTACCACCACCATGTGTGGAGTGAAAGAATAATCTATAAAAAAAAGCGCTGTATAAAAACCAATGCATTATTATTACATTATATGTTATTATACAAAGTTTGACGATGTCATAGATCAAATAACAGGCTTAGTATTTAATTGTAACCGTTGCTGTACTGTCATTATCTTTACCAAGACGGTACAAAAAGCCTAAAGTTATGAATACACACATACAAATCTATTTCTGACCACAATCAGCCACCCCTTTGTCCTCCCTTTATTATCTATTTGTTTGGTTTGACCATTTGTTTTGTTGGATCAGTTTGTTGTTACGTCTGTTGCTCGACATTTAGAGAGATTGATAAGCTCATAGGTAAAGCCCTCCATTGTTGCAAAAAGAATGTGATTGAAATGTGAGAGAGAAAATGAGAGTGAAACTGAGTTGCTTACTGCATAGAAAGTCATTGAAATATAACATCAACAAGCTTTACTAGAGGTCGGCAGAGTCCATTTTTCCCAGGGGGGGGCATCCATCACCCCATGAAACTAAGTTAAATCTTTATAGTCAATGCGATAATGAAGGCAGAAAAGGTTAATGGAATACATATATCTTTCTGATGGACTGTGGCCTTAGACTATAACACAGGGTGAAGCACCAATACTAGAAGAGTCTCAGTTCAACGATTATGCTAATCTCCCAATTAACCACAAGGTGGGAAAGCTGCTGAATGAATAGTGTGTGTGAAGAATATAGGGGTCGTTGAATTCAAAATTGGCATTTTATTACCTTTCTAAAACTTTTGTTGTAAGTGACTAAAAGGCAATATTTTCTTTGATTAAACGCTAAACAGAAAGGTCAGTATTGTATTACTGTGTGTGTTTATGGCTCAGTTAACATCAAACAGAATCACACAGGTACACCACATATAGATTCAAGCTTATTTGCATTTTGTAATTTTACCACAAATATATGAACAGTGTGATCTAATGTCTGCCTTGTTCCTGAGCTCAGACAGGTGTCATTAGATGGTCTGCTCTGTCGTGGTTCTGCATATGAATGAGTGAGTCGTGACTCCTGCTCGAGCTGCACGTGTGCACGTGCGTGCGCGTGTAGGAATGAATATTATATCCTAACTGTCGGAAAGACAATTATTGATTTATGGACACCTTCAACAGTGAATACCAAAACACAAGTTTCATATTTATAACTTTAACCCTTTCAGTTGACTTAACCCTCCAATTATTCTTTCAATGTATTTGACTTTTCCCCCCTTTGTTTCATAATTCATGAATTTTGCTAATTTGCTGGTTACAATTGATTAAACATAAAATTATCATAATGACATACTCTGTTTTCAACCTGCTGAACACATATTGCACATATTGGTGTTCCTCAGGGGACAATATGACCCCAAGCTGTTTTAGCTGTGTAAAACTTGTCTGTCTGTGTGTGACCCATGTGTGACCTTACATCCCTGATAACCCTAAAGCTCATATCATCACCACAACCAATAGGGTTCACGCTCTTGTGGTCATTAATGTTGTCAGTAAATTTGAGAAGATTTGGATGAAAACTATTCAATATAAATTCATTCTTATTTAAAAGTTTGTCCCGATGGTGTCGCTAGAGAACAGGTCAATGTTTCATTATCAAGTAGGGGTGTGTATAGCCTGGCATCTGGTGATATGATACGTATCACGATACATAGGTCACAATACGGTATGATGCAATTTATCCCGGTATTAAAGTGTAAGGCGATTATTGCAATTTTTTGTTTTGTTTTATATATATATATATATATATATATATAAGAAACAACCAATCTGTAAATGTGTGCACTTTCATGAGAACATTATTTATGAAATATATTTTATTGGCATATTTTACACTCAAACAAAAAAAGAAAAAGAAATATATATATATATATATATATATATATATATATATATATATATATATATATATATATATATATATATATATATATATATATTTGTTTTTTTGTTTTGTTTTTTGAATACAAACAAAAATTGACATGGATGCATTTAGAATCGACGTAATATCGCGATATATCGCCAAAACAATTTTTTTCCGACACCCCTATTATCAAGGGGTTGTTTTATGTATTCAACAAATAAAACAAAGTTCCTGAAACATGGTCAACAATTTTCTGGATGCAAATATCCCTGGGGTCAGATTTGAGGTTAATAGGAGGTTTATGAATGATAAATACACTGCTCAGGTTGCTGAACTCTTTCCTCTCTTCATTTGTCCTCCACTTCTTTATCCACTTATTTGTCCATGATGGGTTTTTCCCTCCTGTTTAATTTAATAAGCTCTCAGCTCAAAATAAATAAATATGTAAAATCCGACAAATTGTTCACATCAAAGTTTGCGGCTGCAGAACCAGCAGGTGTGCGACTCTTTTTTCTCCTTTCCCTTTCTTTCCTGTTGGCTCCACAGATTTTAAGTGTTTGTTCTTGTTCTTGTTTTTTTTCTTTTTTTCTACTCCACCTGTGTCCTCTCTCATCCTCGCCTCCCGTCTCCTCTATCATTAATGACCCGCTGTCCTCGCCCGTGTCACTACAAAGGGATCTATTCCCCTTCACCGTACACTCAACACCTCATTAATAACCGCATAATCAAACCAGTGTGGCAATATAGGCCAGTGTGTGTGTGTGTGCAAACACATGCATCTGTTTTGCCTTGAACTGCTGGAGGCTTGAGTGAATATTGAAAGAAGACCATCAGAGCAGGAGAAGAGACAAGCTGAGGCTGATTAGTTCCTTCTTAATACTGTGTTACAATGCCGCGCAAACTTTGGTGAGTAAATACTGCCACTTTTCTGCATCTGTCGTAGGGTTTTATCGTCATGTTTTGCAAAAATATTTGACATATAACAGCTGCAATATGAACATGCTAATATGTTTTGTGACAATGATCAGAGATAACTCAGAAATACAGATATGGCATTATCACCAGATGACAAACAGTGTTTGATGGGGATCTACTTCCTCCACTGGAACTGGAAACATGATTTCACATTTACTAGTGGGAGACATGTTCTATATATTTTGGTGTCTTTGTTTAACTGTTCTTGATCAAAGCTGGTTTTGATTGATTTTTTTCTTCCTTTTTTTGTTTTAAACAACAGTCATAGAATATTTGTGCAAAATGGAGTTGAATCTTAGATCTGGTCATCTGTCTTATCGGCTCCTCCAGTCTAATGTAGTTAACATGGAGCGATGTATCTGTGGAATGAATCAGCAGTGAAGCGGCTGCTAATTAGACATGACACTCATAGTCATGTATCGTATCCACTCTCCTCCGTTCCTCTTTTATCTTCCCTTACGTCTCACAATCACTTTTACTTAAACAAACACTCATTACTTGCAGTATGCTATTGCCTGTCACGCTGTCAAAGTGGAGGATGCTCCATCCCCCCACCCCACGCATAAATAATGCTGATTCACAGTTAGAATTAATGACTGCTTCATTTTTACAGCAAATTTAGATTTTGTTTAAGTCATAGTCTTTTGACTACAATGTAACTTGGTTTTAGTCAGAACTATTTAAAGTAAATAATGTGAGTATATGTGTTTAAAAAAAGGTTTAATTACCTTTTATCAACCGGATATGGGATGTTATTAATGTTTGTAAATACATACATGTGTTTGAACTCACATACTACTCATACTGACGTCGAAATGAGTATGTAGTGCGTTCACAGATAGTATGGAAAGATTGAGGACGCAAGAAATACCCGGATGTCTACTATATTCTGACATTTTTTAAGTATGCACAGTGGACACACTACTCATACTTAATCATCCCATGATGCATTGCGAGTGGAAGGTAAAATCGTCCTGGGACCACTTCAAGCTAAAAATCAAACATCCCCTTTTCAAAACAAAAGCATCTCTTCTTGTCTTCCATTAGAGCTCTTGTTTTGAAGCTAACCAGAAGTTTAGTCAGTAACACAATGGCGAGTTTCCAAAAATCTCCGAATTGTCAGCATGAAATGTGTTTCCGTGGGTTTTATGGATCAAATAACCACATGTTGATGTTCTACTTGGTCACTTTCTCACTTAAAATGTTTTCAGAACTTTCAAAGGTAGAGAATAAATGAAAGTATTTGGCCTCCGTGTGCTTCAGGTTTTTGTCATTGTAGGTTTGCAATGCATCTTGGGAAATGTGGAAGTTTACGTCAGTGGGAACGGGCATCATCCTAATCCTCCTAACTATACTTATAGTATATTATATTATATACTCGTTGAGTTTGTTGTGCATTGTATGGAGTGAGGCTTTTCGAACACAGTCACAAGACAGATTTGATGTAATCAATGAGTAAGATCACATGATCACATGAGTTGTAATAAGCCTTTTCACACTCTGGAACTGCGCATGCGCGACATGGGGGGTCATAGTTCAAGATGGATATAAACATAAACAAGCTTGTTCACTCTGCAAGGCAGTCCCCTTGCTTCCACACAGGTGACCCCTGTTAAATGAAAACACCGACTACTTGGGTCTCCAGCAGGCGGAATTCGGACTCCACCCGGGAATGATGCACATATCCGAGCACTTCACGATGAGAGAAGCCGTATCAAAGCGACAGACCACCTCTGTTTCCACACACCTTCTCCCAAGCTTTTAACTTGTGATTGTTATGTATTTTTTTCTGTATTTACCTTTATTATTGTTAGTTTTTTTTGTTGATTTGTGTAATATTTTTAACAACTGTAAAGCGTCTTTGAGTTTTGGAAAAGCGCTTATAAATAAAATCTATCATTATTATTGATGGGACAAGCGAGAGCTCCGAGAGTGAACAGGACAGAATGAGTTCTCACTTTAAAAAGGTCAAATAACTAGGTACACCATTCACTAACCAGGTCCATGATTATTTTATATTAAGCTATTATTTTAATTCAATTTACTAATTTGAAGGAAGTGCACGGGATGGACACTAAACAGGATGATAAGTGAAATCCCACTGATCAGCTGATTGGTCACTGTTTAAAAAAGCAGGAAAAACCAGAAATTTCAGCTCATGTACAGCATTAGTTTTAGCAGCGAAGTCTGCATTTCTGCCTTGGAGACCGATACCACGTTTCTGCATAAAAACTTTCAAGGAATCATTGTTTTAATGGTAAAAAATAATCTAAATCTTTGTCAGACTCGTTGTCAGCCAATGCGAGTTTATCCCTCTTGATCACTGAAGTCACGCGCGAGAACTGAATGAGAGTGAGATTTCCGAGTGTGAAAAGGCTTATTGCGTTGCGTCCCATGTAACAAAATTATAGTAGATCACAAAAATATCAACATACTTTGTTATAGTTTTCATTCACTTGCATTTTTAGTTATTGTAACCTAAAAAAAATGTAGTCTATGAATCATTTGACAACATTTTTTAGTCAACTAAATATAACACTGTTTGGGGGATAAATGAAAGAGGCCTTTGAAGAAGTGTGGACTGAGGTCTAGCCCAGTTTTAGGGGAGCATCATGTGTAAATGTGATGTGTCTGCCAGCAGCATGTAAAAGAGCAAACAGCTCTGCTGCTGCTATTTCTGAGCCTGGCATTTACTGTACATATCCCAGTGTGTCTTCCATCTATAATGTGGGAAGAGGTACAGCAAAGCTTTAACCACTGAACAAACACGGGAGTGCAAGTCCGCCACTGCATATTTACTTTGGGTGATGGTTTATTAAATCCTCAGGCGTTTCTTCTACAGCACGGGAGAAGAAGCAATAATTAGTAACAGGGAGGCCGTATAAAGGCTCAATCAGCAGTCACCTCTATTGTTAATGCAGGGCACACAGTAACAGTGTGTTCATTAATGGCACACACACACACACACACACACACACACACACACACACACACACACACACACACACACACACTCAAAGTGCTCAAACTGTGGTTTCTGTGGGTAGAAGATACCCACGGTCACACCTATGTACAAATACTAAGCGATGGGTTGGGTTGACTCCCTTCTTGTGACACAGTTTCAGTTCACTTCTGTGTGAATGTGAGCAATTCTCACACACTATTAATTTCCTGGCTTCTTGAGAGTTTTTGAAAAAATCTAATCAAAGATCTGGATGTTGCGTTGGTGTGAGGGAAGTGGTCTGACCCCACCCATCCTTCACAGCACACTGGGTGTGTGGCACTTCCTCATTTTGCACAACCGTCTGTTTTTGATAAAGTTGCATCACTGTTGATACTTTGCTGTTATATTTTGCAAAAATGATCAATGATTAACAGCTGAATAAAATACAAATGTGACATTTTAGCAGTAGCATGAGCTTAACTGTATAAAAGCTACTACAATGCACACTTATCTGTGTCCCACAGTAAGGTTTCATTAGTTTTAATTAAATATTGAAATAGTTATTATTTGGAATATTCACAATACCCTTTCATCACGGCCGTATATAGGGCGGAGGTGTCAAACACATTGTAGTTCAGGGGCCAAATACGGAGCAGTTTATCTTAAGTGGGCCACAGATTTAAAGCAGGAAAATGAGTAATTTAATCAATATTCTGCTTTAGTTTGCACTTCCACGTATAAATAAATCATAAAAAATGTGCGGCACTAATAATATCAAAGCGATAAGTGAGAGATATCAGTATCAGAATCTTCACTATGAATTTATTTGATTTTGTGGACAATTTTTATGTAATTTGGGGAGATTTTGTGAAATAATTGGAGGAAATTTGCAGGATTTTTGGAAAAACTGAGAATTCTTTTTACAATTTCATATTAAAAATGACTGCATCATGTGATATAAGTGTGGGGATAATGTTAACTCTGATAATATTGTGAAGTTTCACTGAATTTGTGTTTTATTTTGGAAATATCTAGCTGAGATATTTACAACCAAATTAGGTGGTAATTTACTCAAAGATTTATGGATTCTTTGACGTTTTTTATTTCTGCGGGACAGATGCTCCAAAGGGCCGGATTTGAGTTTGGCATGTGCTGTATAGGAAATAGAATAAGAATTTTCCCACTCAAGCACCAAGTACTACCCACCAACCTGAATATTTGTTTGTATTTATCTTATATTAAAGTATGAGTTTTCTGGAATATAAATCTATTAGTTGTGGTCATATAGGGTATTAGGATAATAATTTGCCCACACTTTTATCAGGTTTTTGTAATAGACAAGCAACTAAGGCCAGTATAGTGAGACTTTTAATGTAGAACTGGGGAACCATGTTACATTTTTATGACTTACACAAATGTAGTTAACAATTACTAAAATGTGTTTAATATCAACTTTTCACACTGCATATCACTTTTCTTGAGGATCATATTAGCATTTAGAAAACATTTTAAATCTATAGAGGTTTACTAAAAAAAAAAAAAACTGAAATATGAAAACCAATATTTTCATTGATTAGGAAGCCAACAAGGTAACCAAAGATAAAAAACAAAAAAAACAAAACAAATTAGATTATAGATTATGTTTTTAGTGTATTTTACAGCTGATTTAAGACTAGGGTCAAAACGGATTGAACACACAGAAAGCTAACAAAAGAGGAAGGTTATGTTTCATGTTGTCATTTATTAAAGACTCAGTAATTGTTATTAATTGTACATGTAATTGTAATCTACTTACAAGGGGAAATAATACATTTATCGTAATTTCACGATCATAATTGAGTTGTAATTAAACATGGGTAACTGAAGATGTAATTGTAATGGAAAAATGTAATTGATCCCAACCCTGGTTAAAACTATGTTTATTTGATCATTTTGTCAAAACTACAACTATTACAGAACACAATGATAGTAATACAACTGAATATAAGTTGACAAATATGTTCCACATGTTTGAATTCCATCTACCTCTTACACTGAGGCACGATTGAAATGTTATTTCAATTGAAATGAATGAACGTTGTCCACATGCGTATATTATCATATTTCATGAAAAATTAAAAAGTGTTTTTTTAGCCACTCTAACCCATACTGTTGTTATTATTGTAATTTGGATCAAAACACAACTTAATTACTTGAAAATGCATCATATACTGTTAATTAATAATAATAATAATAATAATAATAATAATAATAATAATAATAATAATAATAATAAGTACTACTTTTGATCCCAATTTTAAAACATATTGACACCTGTCAACAGTTCTACAGTTTACCATAAGAGGGCGCCACACGCACGTTTGTATTGGGGTTTGTTGAAAAAAGCTGATGAAAAAATATGTTGTCACTAGAGGGAGCTGATGTATAACTGTAGACATTTGACACTAGTCCACATGTTACAGTAAAGCTAGAGCCTACCTGTTGATAAGAAGACTTGACCATTAGTGACAAATCTGTTTGGAAAAAAAACCTGTAAATTAATTTCATTTCAGCAAGTGAAAGGGACTTTGACACCAACATTTACAGTGAATGGCTTTTGCTCTGTAATATTTCTACATTTATGCCACACATTTAACATCAATTTATCCCAACCTTTGATTTTCTCTTGCTTTCATCCAAACACACCCTGCAGGCTGTGGTCTATAGAGTACAACCATCTTTATTTTCCCCCAGCCTTCAGAGTAGCCAATTGGGAGCTATGGCTGTTGCCATGGCAGCGGACACTGATGATCACCTGAGAGATGGTCCACTATGGTTCATTACCATGGTGACCGGCCTGGGTTGTCTCGCCCCTGTGGCCTGACTTTGTTGTTGGTGCATCAAAACAAAAGCGATTGTTGCCTCCTTTGAATGCAATGCATGTCCCACTAGTGTGTGTGTGTGTGTGTGTGTGTGTGTGTTTGTTGGGTGTGTGGGGGGGGCGGTGTTCAATGCAGAGGAGAAAACATGAACAGGTGGGTGCACAACAAGCACAAAAGAGCCATATTTATACATCTTATATGTATTTATACATGTTACATGTGTAAATGCATGTTTTTTCATAAACGTGTTTATGTTGTTGATAATGATAAATGGGAGCTGGATAGAGGTGGGACGATACACTGACTTACCAATACAATACAATAAAAGATAATGGGCTCATGATAGCGTTTGAGAAGGGAAAAATAATTATATTTCAATTTAACTTTAACTCTGGAAGTACTTACAACTAGATACAACTGTATCTATTTTCTACTTAATTAATATAATTGAATACCTTGCACTATATAATCACTGCTTATGCAATTATGGTTTCATGGTTTCAACTCATTAAGAAAATTAAATGTGTAAAACAAACCATGATAATCTATTTACTGTATATAATGATATATCATCCAGGGTTTCACGGTGGATTTTTGGAGTCTCTAAATTGCCCGTGTGAGTGGTTGTTTATCTGTGTGTTGCCTTGCGACGGACTGGTGTACCCCCCTGCCTAGGCGCCGGCAGCCCCCCCGCAACCCTGAAAAACAGGAAAAAGCGGGTTAGAAAATGGATGGATGGATACATCATCCCACCAAGGTTAGAAGCTAAATCCAGTATGACACCATAACTCTGGATGTTATGAGTTGTCTGGTTATAGACAAATAGAAGAAGAAAAAAACAACAAAAAAAAGAATTACAAACCCAAAAGATGTGAATTTGGATCAGATGAATCGTGTTTGTGTTATTTGGTTAAATGAAACTTTGATCCTCTTGTTTGTGTCACAGTTTGTGTTGGTTTCTCCTGAGACAAAGATGTTGTACTTTTGTAATGCTGTAGAAAAACAATGATTATTGTGGTAAATGTGTCATTAAAGTTGCCATGACAATGTTAAAAAGCAACTAAAACAGATCCCAGGATCACCACCCTTAATCTCACCTGTCTGTTGACTAATTACGCTGAGACGGTGTTACACAGTAACAGTAGATCTCCTGCAGATCTATATATGTGCCTCTTTTGGGTTGTGGATCACTTTGCAGTGACAACCTAAAAGGAATCACAGTAAATGTGTCAATTGTGTCAATCTGCTCTATGTTTGTTTAAAAGAATACAAAGCGACCCATGACACTGAGTGTGTGTGTTTGTGTGCGTGTGTGTGTGTGTGTGTGTGTGTGTGTGTGTGTGTGCTGTGCTTATTAAAGTGACAGTCTTGTTACTCAAAAGTCCCCCAGACAACCAGCTGCCTCTTTGCTTCTGACAAATATTTACTCCCTGCCTTCTCCCTGTAGCGCACACACACACACACGCCAGCACGCACGCACGCACGCACACACACACACACACACACACACACACACACACACACACACACACACATTAGGACACTAGAATACACGTGCATATACACACTTGCACAGAGTAACTGATAAGCACCATCTGGCCTGAGTGCTGGCTGTTAAGGGCTCATAAAATCGACCCTCCCCTATTTAGAGAAGGGGACTCCCAGATTGACAAGCATGAAAGCCCACACACACACACACAAGCACACACACACACGAGCACACTCACAAGTGCACACATACACACGCACACACACGGGCAAACTTAACCTTTTACAAAATTGTTTCTCTACATGAGCACAAAAATACACCCACACCGACCAACTCACGTCCTTGTTCTAAACCATGGGGGGATGCAGGAGGAGGACAGATACAAGACGGGGGTGTCAGAAGATGTGCAGTGAGTTTCTGCAGCACTGTGCTCTTCTGTTTACCTTTGATTCTGCAAAAACTCAGAACCCCCCCCCCCACCCCCACCCACACAGACACACGCTACCTCTGTGTCAGGACTGTAAATGTAACAAAATGAAAAGTTTGGATACCTTCGCTTCACCTCAACAGGTTGTGATTTTTGGTAACATTTTACTTGAAGTTTTACACATGTCTGTCATTATCTGTCATTAGCATGAATAAGGTGTCATAAAGACTGTCTTTAAGTGTTTGCTAAATTATGACACCTTTGGAGCTATGTTGGCATTTTTTGGGTAAGGTGTAGGGATCTAGTGGGGTTAGGGGTAACAAAGGGTTAGGGGTTAGGGTAACGTAATGACAGCCTTCATGACACCTTATACATGCTAATGACAGACGTCACGTCATAATAATGACAGCGTAATGTCAGCCTTATGTATAAGACGTCAAGTAAAGTGTCTTTTTGAGTTTTTTTTTTTCCAATTAAAACCTAATGTTTTGGGCCTTGTCTTTCCTAAGGAATGTATAGAAAAAAATTATTAATAATTTTTAAAAATACGTTTTTATATATTTGTGGGTCTTTTTAGGTCCCTAGATTGCTCACATGTATTTACAGGATACTTTTATTTAATGCTTGATTTGTTATAGTGACAGCTGGTCATATGTTAACTGGTTAACAAGGGATATGTCTTTCTCATTTTGGCTGTATTTACAGTTATATAAATAAAAATGACAACAGTTGCCAAAACCAACTTGGAGGATAATTTACTGTAAGTTACACTCTGCGACTGCATCTGCTGATTTGTACAAAAACACATACGCTTACAGCAAATTACAGCCCTTGTGTTAAGCATCTGAAAAGATGATGATAGACTTTGTGTCGTGAGACGGTGTCGGAAAAAAAAATCAGACCAATTCAGAGATGAAAGACGACAATAGGGCGGAAATAAAATGATATAATACACAGTATATCAACTGAAGAGAAGAAAACAGTTGTGTGTTATTTTCTGCCAGAAGTGCTTGGACCTAAAGGATATGATAGTCAACACAATGAAAAAAACACCATAGAAGTGAGTTAGAAGAAGAACAATAGAATAACATTTTTCCCAAGAGGAAAACTTAGCAGCAGGTAGAGCCGGAGCACAAGGAAAAATGGCAATTAGGTCACGGTAGAAGGTTCGAGGGTTACGTTTCTTTTATTTTCACTTGTGATGTGTGACCTCTGTAGATAAATGTGCAATGGGGAGAGTACACTTGGGTGTCACTGACTTTTCCGTGACCTTGCAAAGTCATTGTGCAGCAGCCATAAGAAAACTGTTGACAGATGGTCCAGTGATCATCATTCAGGGAAATCAATTTATAGCTTTTTCTGGAACTCCCTCTTTTCTCTAACCTATCCGATGAGTTCTTTCTCATCTTTAAACTGACAACGTGCACTATCAACTCTTTATAAATGTATAGTGTTCAGTTTAACTTTGCAGCTCATTAAAATATGCCCATAAACCACATGGCTTCTACTTTATCACACAAACTTACATCTCATCCCCACATTCATTTTGAGCCCTCCACAGCGACCAGGAGTTAGACCCTGTCTCGCTCTGGCAGAGCTGAACTCAAACCTAATTTTCTCAGGAGCAAATAATTCATCTCCATATGGACGTCCAGCAAATATCAACCTTTGTCCTGTTTCTGCATCTCTGTCCCCTTCATTGTAGCTGTGCTTGTGTTAATAGATCACAATGATTTTCTCTGGTTGCAGGAAAATGAAACAAAAAGTTAAACAAATTGTTGATATATAACTTTTAAAAATTGAATTATTCAAATATGTGTTATTACTCTCTATGTATATCATCTTTATATGTTTTATTGACTGTTTTTTTTATATAGGATATTTGTTGTCACATGTTAACAGTATCGTGAATAATAAGTCTTCTGTGTACACTAAAGTAAGCTACGGGGTTCCTCAGGGCTCTGTGCTAGGTCCAATCCTCTTCTGTATCTATATGATCCCCCTTGGTAATGTTATGAGAAAATACTCTGTTAACTTCCACTGCTATGCTGATGATACCCAACTGTATGTATCAATGAAGCCAGGTGAGACAAATCAGCTATCTAAACTTGAGGCCTGTCTAAAGGACATTAGGGCCTGGATGGACCAAAATTTTCTTCTTCTCAACTCAGACAAGACTGAGGTCATTGTACTGGGCCCGCGACACCTTAGAGAAACCTATGCTAGCCTAACTGCCCTAGATGGCATTACTCTGGCACAAAGCACAACTGTTAGAAACCTTGGGGTTCTATTTGATCAGGACTTATCCTTCAACTCTCACATAAAACAAACTTCAAGAACTGCCTTCTTTCATCTCCGTAACATTGCTAAAATCAGATCTATCCTGTCTCAGGGCGACGCCGAAAAACTAGTCCATGCTTTTGTTACCTCTAGACTGGATTATTGTAATTCTCTTTTAGCAGGCTGCCCGAGCAAGTCGCTTAAGACACTTCAGCTGGTTCAAAATGCTGCAGCACGTGTACTGACTAAAACTAGGAGAAGAGATCACATTACTCCTGTATTAGCCTCTCTGCATTGGCTTCCCATAAAATATAGAATAGAATTCAAGATTCTTCTTCTCACTTATAAAGCCCTAAATGGACAGGCACCAGTCTATCTCAAGGAGCTTGTAGTGCCATACAATCCCCCCAGAACACTACGCTCTCAAAATGCTGGACTACTCGTTGTTCCATTCATCTCTAAAAGTAGTATAAGAGGAAGAGCTTTCAGTTATCAGGCCCCACTTCTCTGGAACCATCTACCAACCACGGTTCGGGGGCAGACACCCTCTCTACCTTTAAGGTTAGGCTCAAAACATTCCTCTTTGATAAAGCTTTTAGTTAGGAACCAGCTCATAGCTCATAATTAAGATGCAATAGGCATAGACTGCCGGGGGGGGGGGGGTCTGGCATGCTCGGTTGGAGAGAGGTTGGAGAGGGCGTTAAGAGAGAGGTCATTTAGGTTAGAGAGGGACCGGAGAGGGTCCCATTCCTCTTTCAAACACTCCCTCTATGTCTGCTTCTTCCCTTGTGTGTTTGCTCCTGTACTCCTTCTGGCTTTTGTCTTGCAGGTGCGTGGTATCCTCAGTGTGGAGTTACAGAGACTCAGAGGCTCTGTCTCCACCCTTTTCTCTGCACACACCCAACACAGCATAACGTGGATGGCTGTTCATCATAGGAATGGGATCCACACAAGGTTCCTGCTGCTTAACACAAGGTTTTCCTTGCCGCCATGATGAATTCATGTTGGGTGTGGGATACATATGTATGTGTATATACGTATATATGCATATGTGTGTATCCATAAAATGAAGAGTCCGTCCTTAAGACTGCTCTACTGTAAAGTGCCTTGAGATACCATTGGTTATGATTTGGCGCTATACAAATAAAGATTGATTGATTGATGATTGATATTAGTTGGCAGATAATCACTATGCTGTCAACCAGGTATGGGGTCAATTATACTTATAATTGAGTGATTGATAATTAAAATTATGACAAACATAATTGAAATTTAAAGCTGCAAGCAGCGATGAACGGGCCCTCGCAACCACACGCATGTCGGGAAGTGGCGCACGTTGAGGTGTGTCGCAGAAATGTTAAAGTGTTGAGACGTAGCCGACCATTTTCAAGGATTATATCACAAACTTTCCTCCAATGTTATGTGAAAATATAATGCCTATGATTTCCTTTTACCAATAGGGGGCTAATCACGGCACTCCGTAGCCACGTGCTCGCCAGAGCCAATTGCTGGAGAGCCCACCTCCACGCCCCACCCGTTTTAGAAAAGACAGTGATGACGTCATTAGTCCTACCTCTGCCGTGATGATGTCATCCCTATGTTCCAGTGTTCTAATCAAATCATTGGAGAGCCCACACCCAGCCATTTTGGAACATTGGAACATTGGAATATTAGAACATTGGAACATGATCCTTCCTCTACAATGATTATGTCATTTGATTGATTAGGAAGTCTATCAAGGTAACCAAGAGATTGAAAATAAATTATATGATAGATAATGTTTTTAGTGTATTTTACAGCTATTTAAAGACATGGGTCAAATTAACTCGCTATCATAAGAGATGCTAACAGAAAGCTAACACAAGAGAAAGGTTACATTTAATGGGGTTATTTATTAAGGGCTCAGTAATTATGATTAATTGTTATTAAACTTTAATATTTGAGAACAAAATTGTAATTGACTTTCAGGGGAAAAATGTTTATTTTAATTGTAATTGGGGAAAAAAAATGCTGGTCAACGTCATTGTAATTTAGTTGTAATTGAACATGGATAATTAAAGACGCAATTGTAATCAAAAATTGTGATTAACCCCAGCCCTGCTGTCAACACACTGTAAAGGTAGAGATTATAAGGACAAAAAGCATTATTTGGATCTCTACATTGTAAAGCAGCTCAAAACATCTCTCTGATTTTCTATTTTCTGTGTTTAGTAGTGGAGAGACCACGTGTCAATCGGCCTCCAAGTCAGCGAAGCAATCTGAAAAATAAGTGAATTGATTTACCTCTTGGATGTAGTGGGTGACATTATGGTCCCCAGTGGAAACAGAGAGAAGGAAAAAAGGCTGATACAGATTAGAAGAAAGGAAAACAGAAAAAAAACAACTGCTGAACCCAAAAGGGGTGAAAAAGTAAAATGATGTATTAAAGAAAGAAGTCTAAAAGAACACAAAACAATGTTCTAAACAGGTCAAACAAGAATTTGTTCTCATGAATGTGTAAAAGCCATTTTCAATCATTCCCCCCAGAAAACAGTGAAATCATGTGTATGTAAAATAGGGAAACATAAAAAGCAGAGCTAAACAATTGAATGCAAATAGCCCGGAATGTGTGATAAATAATGTTGTGTTGTGAGAAATCTTTGATGATGAACAGAAAGCTATGGTTAAGGTTGGCCTGCTTGGTGATTAATGAAGTACTGTGTGATTTGAAACTGTAATCATCATTCACAAAAGAAGTGGATATATCTCTTTAAGTTGTTCATCGTGGCCCTGCATCACTCTCTGCTCTTTCTTTCTATGTTCTTTTCATCATTTGGCTTGTGTCACCTCTTGTTCTAGGGTCTTATTGACCTCTTCACCTGCAGAGATTTGATCCAGATGCTGTCAAAAGACACAAAATAAGCAATACGTGATAATGACTATTTATCTTTTAGTACATAAAAATAATAATAATGTATTTTCCACAAAACAAAAATATCATCTGATATCTGGCTCACCTTGCCCTTAACAGCCATGTCCTGTTTTTCTCAGTCGCTTTGGTACATTTCTCAAATCATCCTCATCCTTTGCATAACAGAGAGTGTATTTCTCAAAACAATTCATACAAATACCAAAACACCATGGACTACCTGCAAAAAGCCAGTAACTTGCTTAAAATCCTTCGTTCATCTGTCAAGAGTAAATATCTGAGTCAATGAACATGTCAGTGCCATCAGAATGTGTGTGGATAAGACGGGCAAATTGCTTAGTCATGTTGTCAATATCGCAGTGTATTCTGGAGAGATGTCTTGATGTAAACTGTGGCTAAAGTTTGGATGTAAATTGGAAGTCACACATTAGTGTATGTGAGACATTGATTGCAAGAGACTAGAGAAGATTCACACTGACTCTTTTACTGTTTGTACTGTAATTTGTTGGCAGAACACGTCATTGAAATACAAAAAGGAAAAGACAATTCTGCATAGCCTGAAGATAGCTTCACTCCTCTTCTTCTCTCTGGCTGATGACCCCGTCCAATTCCTTGTCCTTTCATTGTCAGACGTTGTAACATTGTGTTGTGCTCGGCTATCAGCATTGGGAAGTTACTTTCTAAATGTAATACAATACATATTAGTAGTTACTGTCATTTACAAGTAATTACTCGCATGATAATATTACTGTCTCTAAATCGTTAAAGGGGACATATTATGTAAAATCCACTTTTGCAGTGTTTTTGATCACATATGAGGTAACTTGAGTGTCCACCTGCACACAAAATGTGAAATAAACCCATCCAGTCCTTTATTTGTGGTCTGTGTAAGTCTTGCAACACAGAGAAAAATGCTCTGTTTCAACTTTTCTAAGTTTGTGACGTCACAAGCAAAATCGGGAAAGAAAATACCCTCCCCTCCGCTGGTATCTCCACCCATGGACTCCACCCCCAACCTGATGAAAACTTTTGCGAAAGTCCACCATTGTTTTTCTCGCTAGCGAAGGGGTGAAGGCTCCCGGTAAAACAAAATACAGAACTTGTTCGGTTGTAGATTGCAGAGACCAGCACGTGGCTTTGCTTCAAACTCCAGCTGCTGAAGACACAAGAAGGAAGTTGCTGGATTTAATTTTTAATGGCAATGTCCCCTCCGTAGCAACGGTGTAGCGCCAGGGAGCAGACACATTTTTAGAACCCGTTATATTGCCTTTCACTTGATCTGACGTGTTTGTGACACAATGCGGTTGGACAAAACAAATGATTATCACCTTAATTGCACTTTTCCTGTAGTTAGAAGAGGAGAGGAGGAGAAGAAAGTGACTTTGCAGCTTAACACTGGTGACAGTTTGAAGTAGCTGAATGACTGCTGCTGCTGCTGCTGGATAAACACACTGCCTGAAGCGCTGAGACGGACTCACAACAACATAGCCATGTGTTTTACTGTAATGCGCAGTTTTTTGGCTGTAAACAATAACAGTGTGTGGATGGAAAAATACACTTGCTTTGGTGATCACTGGTCTTCCTTGTAAGAGCAACTCAAATAACAAAATACATTCCCATAAACATACAAAACAACATAACATGAATTACCCAAGCGTCCATAATAAATTATTGTAAAGTAATTCACCTCCAATGGTTTTTAAAATCCATAACAAACAAAAATTACACAAGTGTAGTGTGAGCGTCACGGGTCACACTACAGGCAGTGACTTCTGCGTAAAGCAAATTTCCTTAAAAGCAGTAGTCTGAATAAAGGAAACCTTACATATTATTCCAGAAGAAGATAGATTGCTGGAATTATTACGCAGATGTCAAGGACACATTAAAGTGATCAGCAGATGTCTCTGAATAAGACTGGCAGTTGACAGTCGAAACATGTCAGGAGATCAAAGCAAATTTCCTGAAAAGCAGTAGTCTGAATAAATGAAACCTTAAAGCTGATATCTGGAGTTTCTGAGAAACGTCTCAATGTCCCGCCCTAAACAGCCTCACTTCCTCCCACTGCCTCTCCGAATCTACCAGAAGCCACGCCTCTACTTTTCTGCATACGCATCGTGGAACATAACAAGTTTGCATCGGGTCACATTGATATAGGTCTATGGGTCAGGTAAGAGCCAAAATCATATTTACCTGTTTGCTGTTGTGACGCGCGATTGACAGACTCAAAAACAGGAAGTCAAAGCCCATTGGCTGGGTGCAGTCCAAGATCGTTTCCATTTGTATAGGGGTCTATAGGACAAAGGAGGAACTTGACCGTGGCTCAGGTGGTAGAGGGTCGTCTTCTGATCGAGAGGTTGGGGGTTCGACCCCAGTACCTGACTATGTGTCGAAGTGTCCTTGGGCAAGACACTGAACCCTAAGTTGCTACCAGTGGTCGACTAGTGCCTTGCATGGCAGTCCTGTCCCACTGGTGTGTGAATGTGAGAGTGAATGGGTGAATGAGCTGATATGTAAAGTGCTTTGAGACTGCTTCAGTGTGGTGATAAAGCGCTATATAAATCAAGTCCATTTACCATTTACCATTTAACTTTTATACATTAATGTATATGAATAACCACCAGCAGTAGACCATAGTAAAAGACTAGTTAGGTATTTTTTTGCATTTCAAAAGAATCATACGTAAACATAGATTTATCAGAAACTCCAGATATCAGCTTTAACATATTATTCAAAAAGAAGACAAACAGAACTTGCTGGAATGATTTACTTTAAATACAGTCTTATTAGATACTGTATATAAAGGATATCTGGTACTAACCCCCTCACACTGGTAAGAGTTGACATCATAGTTTCCTATCTGGCTGCTTGTCACAGTCTATCCTCCTACGACCAGACACTATTGCTCCATCTGATGGCTCATCCATCAGACTCCACTTTGGACGTTGACCCAGCAAGTCAGGCAGTTTATTATAGCAGGCTTGGTTGTCATAGCGCAGGATGTGTTTGCGCATGCACGTGTGTGTGTGTCTCTCTTGAAACCTTAGACCTCTCTTCATCTTTGTTCTGCTCTGATTCACACAGACCTGCTTACTGGAATCATCAGTGCTTCTTCACACACGCGCAAAGAGAAAGACAGCTTTATCACTGTTTCTATAGTACTTTATCCCCCCTGGTTATCACAGCTGAGGCTGAGAGAAAAATGGTGCTCTTTTAGCATGTATCTGTACTGCTGTCGGGCTTATGCCCAGCATGTTCACTGTGTTCTCTTTGATTATCTAAAAAGAAAAAAAAAAAAAAAAAAAGTTGAGAGTTTCAGGTAATTAGTACAGACTCAATAGGCTTTCACTAAAAGAGAGAAGAGTGCTGATGATCCCGTCCCCAGTGGGTGGCAATGAACAAACACAGTTCATATAGTGGGTCAAGTAATTAGAGGCTTTGCTAATCAGGTCCATGGACACAAATAACCAATCTTTACAGTACAACTAAAGTATGCCTCATAATGATTCTGCATTGTAACAAGTGATTCAGGTACAGACAGGACAAAATCTGAATATAAAAAATAGGTTTTTACAGTTCATGTTGACTCAAATACAATATTGTTATCACATTTAGCCATATTTGAGGCACTCACATCCAAATTGAAGCCACACCACAACAATTTTGTGTAACAAACCTTGATGTAGTTGATTATTCCCCACAGCAACATGACAGCTGTGAGCAATTTCACCATCAGACGACGAGAGCTCTTCATTAGTTACGGCTTTAGCTACCGCATGGCTCATGCACATGACTTGTTTTTATTTTTCAAACTTCTCCCTGATTTATAAATCCAAGGATTTTCTTATGTTGACATACAGATATATTTTGTGTTGGAGCACCTGCATAAACATATTGAGCTTTCTGTATGGACTCAATTCTAATGTCACCAATCTTCTACTTCTAATGCTGGTCAAAGGGGGCATTTAACCCTCCTGTTATTCTTGGGGTCATTTTGACCCCAATTAATGTTTATCATTCAAACAGTAATAGTTTACTTTGGTTTTTTTGGTTCACATTTCATGACGTCACTTTGATGGGCACAATTGATTAAGAATAAAATTATCAATGTGCTTCAATGTGCTGAACACATATTGCACGGATTTGTGTTCCTATGGGGTCAATTTGACCACAAGCGTTTTTAGCTGTGTAAAACGTGTGTGTCTGTCTGCTCTTTCACAGTGAAAGTGACATAGAGGAGAATGTGTCGAATACATTGAGGACTTTATAATGAATAATCCCAAATATGTCACAAAAAGGAAATTGAAATAAGTAAATTTACATGTTTATGAGAGGGAGGGCTGGGGGGGTTGGGGGGAGGATTTATATCTCAGCAAAGAGTGTTAAAAAAAGAGTAAGTTCTCTTTATCAACACAAATCAATACCTGAAGGCCATTTTATTCTTTTGGTCACCACAGGAGGAGCCTTCCTCGATAGATTAGTGGCGAGTGTGTGCGTGTGTGTGTGTGCATGTGTGTGTGTGTGTGTGTGCATGTGTGTGTGTTGACCGTCATTTGCCACATGCCCATCCTACTTTTCTCCTCCCTTCTCCATCTGCCGCTTCCTGACCAACACATGCTGTCTTGTTTGGTCGACTCAGCAAGACCCTGGACATGCACAGCAGACACACACACACACACACACACACACACACACACACACACACACACACTTGCCACTGATCTATAGAAGGGCGTGCATGATTGAATTCTCTATTGCCTAGGTTCCCAAAGTGAGGTATGGGTGCCCCCAGGGGTATGCGAATTGTCATAGGGGGTACATGAATAAAAATTTAAAATAGTATGGAGCCTCCATGCATTGCAGAAATTTACACATTGACCTCTAGACTACCCTCTAGTGGTGACTGAGAAACTATTTCATGAAAAAGAGCAAATATGATGAGAGCTACTGTATATTGCTTTCGCTAGCTAAACATACTGTCAAGACTTTCTGATGTCCTTTGCCACCACATACATATGTGAAAGTGGATTTTCAGCTTTAACAAACATGAAAACAAAAAATGTCCATCTTCTCAACCTCAGCCTCTTATTAAAGTTGTAGTGAGTTGTATTTCACAGTTTCAGGCTGATCAATATGTTGTATGACTGATATATGTTCAATCAACTCATGTTTGGTAGATTTATTTTTCCAAAACAAGAGATTTTTCACTGAAAATGCTAGTACGCTAACTAATTATATAAAGCAAACAAGCGATAAATCTGATGTTTTATTGTGTGCGGAAACAGATTCTTCTTCTTTTTTTAAATGACTAGTGCAGTGCTCATAGGAAGTATGTATTATTATTGAAAAGTGGGAGGGTAAGTAGCTTTTTCATGGATGGCCAAATGAGGTTGTGTTTGAAAGTGGGACGTCAAGGACATTTAGGTTTGTTGTGAAATATGTAGTGTTAACTATTATGTTTTCATATATTTTGGCTTTTTAGCAAGGACACTGTAGGGAGTTGAACCCCATCTAATCCGATTCCAGATTGTTGTCCTTGTGGATCCAGATCTCCTCAGACCAGAACAGACTCTGTCCGTACTCATTTAGTGTCATTAATCCATAACAGTCAGTTTAGATGCACATGGAATTTATAAAGCATTTATGAAATAATTTATTAACGGTGTCATTGCAGTCCAAACAAATCCGACATTGCACACCCTTGAACCAAGTAGTAGCGATTGTGACCTGAGGTACTTTAATTTAAAATAATCACTAACCAAAAAAATAACTAAAGCACTAATAAAACCAAAGGACACGGAGATACATTTGTAAATAAAAAGCAGAGACAGTGCTTTTAATATATACAATTCAAGGTTTATTTAAAGGACCAGGAATAAGCTTAAAATATGAAAGTATTTATTTCTAAGAAGTAACAGTGTAGGTTAAAATGGCCATATTAAAAATACAATTTAAAAGGTAAAACCTTGCAGCCCCTGTGCCAGAACCAAACAAAATCTGAAAAAAAGGCAGATAAATATTAGAAAAGAACCAAACCAGAATGGCTGGAGAGGAGGAAGCCCCACCCCAAACAAAACAGACAATGCTAATCACAAACACACTAAATAACAAAAATCCCAAGTGCAAAACAGAAAACGGGCCAATTCCTCCTCCCAAGCACACCCAAGGGAAAAAAAGACTAAAAGACCCAGGGACTGCTAAACATAACTGGTGCAGAGGTAAGGATTTCTAAAAAAAAGATACCAAATGATACAAAAATAAACTCCAATTCAACCAAAAAGAAACCCTAAAAATGAACCCTAAACAAAACAGTAGCAGGCTAAAATCTGCAATTAAAATGGAAACAAACGTTAAAACCCAAATACAACAAATACAAAGTATTAAAACGCTTGTCCCACCTTAAAGTTGCAATAAAAACGGGGGAAATTAGCTGCCACCGGAGTTCAACAGAAGCTCTAAAACCAGAAAGGCAAGTTAAGAACAGATTAAAAATGCTCAAATGAGGGAGAAGTTAAAAGCACACCTGTCACCAGCCAGCAGTAGTCAAGACTGATCGCCAGGTGCAGGGGAGACTTAATTAGGCCACTTCCACCATAAGGCAGGAAGTGGCACTATTGGTGAAGGGGGCCCCCTGCTGTCTGCTACAATCTGTCCCCAGTTTGTCATCACCGTCCCGGTGATGCCATGGCTAGTCCCAGGGCCTAAAATAAGCACTCACCATACTACTGGCACCACTGACCCGGGAGGCAGCAGCCCCACCTGACCTATGAGATGCCGTGACAGGGAGATGGTGCCTGTTCGGGTGCTGACCCGCTGTGGCCCGGGTTGTCCTCCTAGGGCCTTCTGGGAGCTGATGCGGGGGCTGACTTGAAGAACCTCCTGAGGGCTCAGAGACAGGCGGGTTATTAGAATGAAGGGGGGTACCTGCTTGTAAGGGCTCAGTGGAAGTGGTTGCCTCTCCAAGGGGTGGCCTGGTGACCACATAGAAACTCTCTTCCTCATTCTCCTCCGTCTCGCGCTGGACCTCGGGAGGCTGCGTGTTTGGGCTCTGAGGGCAGAGGTGGTCGGGCACAGGTTTCAACATGGAGCGATGAACAGTTCTTACCCTCTGGGGGTTTCCAATGGGTGCCACAGAGTAGACTGGTCCACCAGAACTTGGGGCTTGCACCACCACATGGATTTCTGGGCTCCACACATCCTGGATCTTCGAGCGGCCCCGTCTGCTGTGGTCGTGGAGGTATACAAACTGCTTCTCTTGTAGATCAGAGGATTTTACCCCAGCATCATGCCGCTCCTTCCGGCGGGCCGCTGCCGCTTTCAGCCGTTGTTGTGCCCCCTCAAACGCCACCTGTAGTCTCTTCCGGTGCTCCTGAACCCAGTCCTCCACTCTACCCTCACTGGCCTCGGGAACCCGGCCAAGGAGGAAGTCGATGGGAAGATACGGTTCCTGCCCAAACATAAGGAGATGTGGAGACTCACCGGTGGACTGATGGATGGTAGTATTGTAGGCGAATGTGACTTGTGGGAGGTATTTGGACCAGTTCCGTTTCTTCTCGAGGGGCAGAGTTCTTAGCAGGTCGTGGAGCGTCCGGTTAAAGCGTTCACACTGACCATTTCCTTCAGGGTGATAGGGGGTAGTTTGTGTCTTTTGGGTGCCATAGAGGTTGCAGAGCTGGCTGATGAGAGCGCTTTCAAAGTTCCTGCCCTGATCTGAATGCAGCCGTGTCGGGACACCGAACTTATAAAACCACTCCTGCACCAAGATGTGAGCCACAGTCGACGCTCGCTGGTCCCTCGTAGCAACAGCCTGTGTAAACTTGGAAAAGACGTCCGTCATTACGAGTACATTTTCTGTACCGTCTTGTGAAGGTTCAAGTAAGGTAAAGTCAATGGCTAACACTTCATTGGGTCTGGACGCCAGCAGATGACCCATGGCCACTTTAGTGCGAGGAACTGAGGCCTTTGCGAGAGTACAGCGCTCACAACTTTGGCCCCAATCCTTAATGTCCCTGTGCATAAGGGGCCAGTAGCATCTCTGCCTTACCAAATCTGTAGTTCTTTCCAGGCCTTGATGGCCATGTCCATGGTGCAGCTGCTGAAGTACCTCCTCTTTTAGACAGGCTGGTAGAAGCAGCTGGTACCGGTCCTCGCCTCCATCAGACCTCTGTGTGTGGCGATACAGTACCCCGTTCATCTCCTGTAGCCGGTCCCACTGTCGACACAACTCCAGCACCTGAGGGGAGAGATTAGCTCTGTCAGCCCGATCCGGGCGTCTCTGGTTACGCCAGAATGTTAAAAACGTCCCTAGTACTGTGTCAGCTTGTTGTAAGGCCATCAACTCCTCTGCTGAATGGGATGGAAAGGCAGAGATGGCGGCTTGGGTTGCCTGGAGGACAGAGTTAAAAGGTACAGGTCTCGGAAGCGTTGGTGGAATGGCTGTACCAGGCAGGTATTGCTCCAGTGTCTCTGACGCTGGCCACCTCGACAGAGCATCAGCATTACCATTTGTTCTGCCTGACCTGTAACGTATGGTGAATTCAAACGACGCTAGTTGGGCTGCCCACCGCTGTTCTGTTGCCCCCAGTTTTGCCGTTTCCAAGTGACTAAGAGGGTTATTGTCTGTCCATACTGTGCATTTTTGGCCAAGGAGGTAGTCACGAAATTTCTCAGTCATTGCCCATTTTAATGCCAGAAACTCTAATTTCATGGAGCTATAATTTGACATGTTTCTCTCCGTTGGTCTGAGGCCTCGACTGGCGTACGCTATTGGCCGCACTTTACCCTCATGCTCTTGTGAGAGCACGGCTCCGAGCCCATCGAAGCTAGCATCAATTTCCAAAATGAATGGCAGGGAAAAGTTTGCATAAGCAAGAACAGGCGCACTCACCAAGGTAGCTTTGAGGTCATTGAAGCTCTTTTCGCATTCACCTGTCCAGCTGGCTGCCAGAAGTTGCTGCTTGGATCGCCCTTGTACTCTCTGCATTTCCGCAATCAGCTGATGGAGAGGGCCTGCCATCTTTGCAAAGCCATTGACGAACCGCCGATAGTAGCTGGCAAAGCCTAAAAAGGATCTCAATTCCGTTGTAGTGGTAGGACGAGGCCAGCCAGCTACTGCGGTAATTTTGTCGGGGTCTGTGGACACTCCATCGGCAGAAATCACATGGCCAAGGTATTTCACTTCCTTTTTGAAGAAGTCACATTTTGACAGCTTTACCTTGAGGCCTTCTCGTTGCAGCCGGCTCAAAACAGCACCCAGACGCTGGAGGTGGTCATCTATAGAGGTGGAATAAACAACAACATCGTCAAGGTATAAAAGCAAAGATTGGCAGTGCTGGGATCCAAACATTCTCTCCATTAGCCTTTGGAAAGTGCTAGGTGCATTGCATAAGCCGAATGGAATCCTGTTGAACTCGAATAAACCAAACGGTGTGCAAAACGCAGTTTTCATTTTGTCGTGCTCGGCCACCGGGACTTGATTATAGCCGCTAGCAAGGTCTATGGTTGAAAACCATTTTGCACCGGACAATGCATCCAGCGACTCCTCAATCCTGGGTAATGGAAAGGCATCTCTGCGTGTTTTGCTGTTGAGCTGTCTGTAGTCAACACAGAGGCGTATGGTGCCATCCTTCTTCTTGACAATCACAATAGGAGAGGCGTAGGGGCTACTACTCTCCCGGATCACCTGACTATCTAGTAGTTGTCGTATGTGGGCCTTAACTGCCTCATACTCTGAGGGGGGTATTCTCCTAAACCTCTGTCTGACGGGTGCATTATCGAGCAATGGGATCTCATGAGTAATGAGGTTTGTACAACCCAAATCACCTTCGCTAGTGGAAAACACGGAGCTGTACTGCCTGAGTAGACTCCTCACCTTGTCCTGCTCATTTGGAGGTAAAACGGACAGATCTAGACCATCTAAAGGGCTAGGCTGGGTACTCTCTGTACCTATCTGAGAGGAAATTGTGGCTCTCACCTGCTCGTTAGGGGACCCCACTATCTCAGTGACACCCTCTGGTAGACTCACAATGTCAGCTGGACTCAACATGCCTATGGGGATGCGTGGGTGGAGCGCAGCATCTGTGGTGCCTACATTTAACACTGGGATGTACGCCGTGCCTTGATGTACCGCGACCATAGCAGAGGCTATGACCACACCTGCTGGAATAGAACGCATACTGGTCAATGGTTCAAAAAGGCCAGACTCTAAGGGACCAAACCTGCCTTGAGGACATATAGTCGGGACAATCTTAACTGTACCTGCAGGAATGCACACCGGTCTCCGACCTCGTACCCTCACCATGCCTATTTTAGGGCTCTCTCCCTCTACCTGGGCTCTCTGACAGTGCTGAAACGCATTAAACCAGGGGGAAGCGGCTCCTGTCACCACAGGGAGTTCGAACAGTGAGGGGCCATGCTGCTGGAAAAGCTCATTGTAACATTCTCTGATTACATTCATGCCCAAAATGCCTGGGACCTTAGGTTGGGGCAAATTGTTGGGAGGATCTCGCACCACTAAAACACAACGACCTGGTACAACCTTGTCGAGTACCTCAACATCTGCCTCCAAATAGCCAATATAAGGTATGTGAAACCCATTAGCTGCGTGGAGCTCAAGCCAATGGCAGGAGTTTAACTTTTCCTTGAAGTTGCAGGCAAAAAAGCTTTCAGTGATGGTTGTTACCATAGATCCTGTGTCAAGGAGACATTCCAATTCCACCCCACCCAGACTCACTGTTACAGTGGGACAAGTTCCTATGAGTTTTGAGACTGTAATGTTGCTTCTAAAGCTAGGGCCAGAGGAGCCAGTGTCATTCCCTTCTGCCATGTGGCTCTGCAACACAGAAGGAATTAGTTTTCCGTCTGCTGACTAGCTGATGTGGCCTGCCCCTGTTGAGGACAGGGGGGCCCCGTGCTCTGGCTATGCTGTGGCTGGCGACAGTTTCGGGCAATGTGACCGGGCCGTTGACATTGTCTACAAATAAGTGGGCCACCTCGATTAAAACTAGGGGGTCTGTTACTTTGTAACTGCAACATATTTTGGGTTAGCAGGTTTATCTGCTCCTGTTGTTTAAACAACAATTCTTTAAGCTCAGCTAGGTCACCCTGAGATGTAACTGGGACACTCCCAGTCCCCCTCGCCTGAGAGCACTGAACGGCACAAAATGATGGTACGGACAGACTGCGCCCCCTTGGGTCTGAAGGTTGGCCCTCTTGCTCCCACCTAATTGCTTCACGTCTCACATCTAAAAGAGTGTAACCAGGGTGTAACCGAACAAGCCTCTTTAATTCCCTACGTAAAGATGGGTCAAGTACATGCTCAACAAATTGGTCTCTTAACAGAACAGCTGAATCCTGAAACACACCTGGAGCACTTTTGGTAACCTTTTCCATTAAACAAAATAGAGCATGTGAATACTCTTGAAGTGTTTCGCCTTCCAGCTGTTTTCTAGAAAAGAAATTCTCTTGAAGCGCAACGTATGATTTTGAACACCCATACAGTTCCTGCAAAATTCTCAGAATAGTTTCAGGATTTTCCCGCTCGGCTTCAGGCCTGTACCTAATTTCTTCCTTTGCTTCTCCCTCAATATGATCATAAATAAAATAAGCCTGGTCAAGTGGCGAAAGGTACCTAGCCCGCATACTAGCCCGTACCTCCTCGACCCAGTCATTAATTCCAATGCCCGTACTCCCTCTAAAAGTGGGGCATTTACGCTCCCGAGGAATGTAAAGAATACGTTCACCGGTAGTAGAGTGTCCATGGCCAGAGGTGCGTCGAGTAGGGTTACCAGCAGAGTTCCGAGAGGAAGAACCCTCACCAGGGTCCTCCTGAGCAGCTGCTCGCTCCTGTCGTAAAAGTTCATTGTCCGTTTGTAGTCGTTTCACCAGATCCCTCAATTCCTGAGCTTCAGCGGCATCCATGTCTACTTCAGATGGAGATGAGAGCAGAAGCAGAATCAACCAAGTAGTCACAGGGTAGGTTCAGGTAGATGCCAGGCCACGGTCCAACGCCGGGCCTGCTACTGTTTTGTATTTAGCTACTAAGCCCACGGCCTATGCACTACTGCACCAATAATTTACACAATTAAAAACACATGTCTCTGTTACAAAGTCCTGTCGACAACGCCACGATTGTGACCTGAGGTACTTTAATTTAAAATAATCACTAACCAAAAAAATAACTAAAGCACTAATAAAACCAAAGGACACGGAGATACATTTGTAAATAAAAAGCAGAGACAGTGCTTTTAATATATACAATTCAAGGTTTATTTAAAGGACCAGGAATAAGCTTAAAATATGAAAGTATTTATTTCTAAGAAGTAACAGTGTAGGTTAAAATGGCCATATTAAAAATACAATTTAAAAGGTAAAACCTTGCAGCCCCTGTGCCAGAACCAAACAAAATCTGAAAAAAAGGCAGATAAATATTAGAAAAGAACCAAACCAGAATGGCTGGAGAGGAGGAAGCCCCACCCCAAACAAAACAGACAATGCTAATCACAAACACACTAAATAACAAAAATCCCAAGTGCAAAACAGAAAACGGGCCAATTCCTCCTCCCAAGCACACCCAAGGGAAAAAAAGACTAAAAGACCCAGGGACTGCTAAACATAACTGGTGCAGAGGTAAGGATTTCTAAAAAAAAGATACCAAATGATACAAAAATAAACTCCAATTCAACCAAAAGAAACCCTAAAAATGAACCCTAAACAAAACAGTAGCAGGCTAAAATCTGCAATTAAAATGGAAACAAACGTTAAAACCCAAATACAACAAATACAAAGTATTAAAACGCTTGTCCCACCTTAAAGTTGCAATAAAAACGGGGGAAATTAGCTGCCACCGGAGTTCAACAGAAGCTCTAAAACCAGAAAGGCAAGTTAAGAACAGATTAAAAATGCTCAAATGAGGGAGAAGTTAAAAGCACACCTGTCACCAGCCAGCAGTAGTCAAGACTGATCGCCAGGTGCAGGGGAGACTTAATTAGGCCACTTCCACCATAAGGCAGGAAGTGGCACTATTGGTGAAGGGGGCCCCCTGCTGTCTGCTACACCATGTTGAAAGTATCAGGTCAGTCCGATCCTGATCTGCAGAGATATTTGAGGAACACACACACACACACGCACACGCACACGCACACACAGACAGGCAGACATTCCTTGCCTTTATAGAGAAAATATTTATTATCGCTTCACAGAATAGGTCAAATTCAGGGACACATTTCACTGTAGGGCTACATTGTATCTGACGTTATATTATAATGTTTTTTTAGTGTGCAGGAGTAGGGGGTACATGGCTTCAGGTCAAAGGTCTGACGGGGAACGGAAATGTGAAAAGTTTGGGAACCACTGCTCTATTGGTTTGCCAGCTTGTAAATGTTTGGACATTGTATTGTCGGGCGATGACAGTGATACCGGCTCGTGGACTGACACAATGGCTTTCTCTCGTGCATATGCCATCATCAGATTGGGATACAGTGATTGTGTCACCTGCAGCATGTGAGTGTGCAGCGCATTAAAACGCTTCTGCTGGAATGATCGTTGCTGTTGTGTGTGTTCGTGTGTGCTGGTGACGACGTTTCTCTGGCACGGAGCCAGTGAAACCAAGGCACTGGAAACATACTTCACACGTGTACTTCTTTAATGAGTTGAAGGGCTGCCATTGTCCAGGCTTTTATGGAAGCAGCAGAGCAGGCGAGTCATCGAGCAAGAAAAACCCTGACATAGACAATAGCTATTAAGTAACACACTGGCTGAATCTTTTATTTATAGATATGTTAAGCTTGGTGTGAAATATTTCGGTTTTACTGCCAAGACACGTGCAGGTGTTGAAGCAGAGCACACAACAAAAAAACAGTTTCTGTTTGTATTATTCATTCACATCAATGTCTCTGCCTTTGAGGCTTTTGAGGTGCTTGTTTCATCCACATGCACAGGTTTTCTACAAAAGACTGTTAATATTTACATTATGATCATAGAATTGTAAAGGAAGAAGGTAACTGACCATACGAGTGATTGTGTGTCTGTCTTTTGGCTAGCGCTGCAATGGACTGATGGGCTTAACTAGTAATGCACCATATGGTTTTTAAATGAAGTATCGGTCATTCCACCGATATAAATAACCGATAATTTCATGATTTCTTAACTGTTTAATTTTCTAAATCATACTGTATATCGCTATAACACAGTATGCTTGGATTTTTGGATTTTGTTAAAAAAAAAAAAAAAAAAGAAATGCAGTTTTTACCTCTGAAATACAAAATGTAAGTCATTAGATAGTAACTGTTTTAATTAGGATAGGCTTTGAGTATCTTCATTGCTTTGATTAAAATCAGTTGTCATTAATAAATATGACATTTTTTATATAATGTGAGTTGATGTTGATATTTTTCTTATCTTTTTTTGCACAGAGAATGTATACTGATGTTACACCATTTTCTGATAACTGTTAAAAGGCCCATGTTACGCTAAATCAACTTTTCTATGCTTTAAACACCATAATGTGCTATTTGGGCTTCCTACACGTGCCCAAAGTGTTTTTTTTCATTGATTCCCTCAATCGTTAATTAGAGGGTGATTTGCTCGTTTCTTACTGCAGGGTGACCCCAAACACCTCGCTCCGATTTGATGACGCGTTCACAATTTGATGATGAATTTGACGTGGCACTGAGCTGGAGAAGCCACGCCTCCAGGAGCTATCTGCCATGATTGAAATGTAAACAGACACGCCCACGAAGGTGAGCATGTCAGTGTCCTTCGCGCAATGCTATGTATGTATTTTCTACAGTCTATGTATGTACCGGAGAACACCCCACCCCAAAGCTCTGTCTCATGTTTATAAAGAAGCATGAGCTCTGCTACAGAGTGGGTGGGAGGAGGGCGGGCCATCCTCTGACCCTATGTCATCGTGCAGGGAGGAGGAAGTCAGTGTCCCGTCTATAGACACGCCCACTCATGAATATGCATAAGTAGGCTTCAAATCAGCCTGTTTGTGTAGAGTTGCTCAGAAAGTGACTTTTCAGAGGCTAAACCTCTGGAAAACAGGCGAGTTTGGGAAAATATACCTCAAAAAATATGTTTTTGGGGTTCTTAGAACAAATGGAGATGGGTGAAAAAAAAGCTGCATTTGTCAGCGTTCTAGTGAGCTTGAATTATATTTTTAGTTGTCTAGTCAGCATCTGAACTTACCTGATGAATATGTATGTATGTTGTTTCTAACTAGTAAATATTCTGCCCTCACTAGTTGACTAGTAAGTTCCACATAACTTCCGTTGACAACAATGGCTTTTTCTCATTGACCAGCAAACATTTTCAGCATCCATATTTTCCTAATAAGGTCCAAACAGGCCCTAACTAGTTAAGACTCCAATTATCTAACATAGAAATCATCATAACTTACTTCATGAACTCTGGTTAACCCTTAAGGCTCAAACATACTCGTGCGGACCCTGCCCACAACGAACACAGCGTGGACTATCTGCTCTCCTCAGAGCTTACATACCCGGACGTAGTAGTTTCCATTAAAATCCAACATGTCCCATGATTCTTAGCAATGCTCTGTAGTCCTTGTACACCTGGGACGTGTTTTAAAGGTGTTGCTACTGTTGTAGCTTGTCTACCAGTCTCTCCTCCTCTGTTTCACCAGGCGGATGAAATGCAGGTCGGTGTTACATTTAATGCGGGTCGATACAATGCCGAGCAGTGTTTTGTGTGACACCAACTAGGCGAAGAAGTCCTCGCGGTCGTAAAATCTGAGCTTTGCATTCAATTGGCCTGGCGGACTCCTCACGGACTCTGTTTTGTGTATGTCCGCCCGAGTATGTTTGCGCCTTAACTGGTACAAAGCTCAAACATGCAGAGTCAATGAAAGGTCCAATCAAATAATGCTGTTAAATACGAGAAGAGTACCAGTCTGCAAGCTCCACTCTACACTTTCCTTATACATACAGTATATATTAGTGGTGGGACTAAAAAAAAAAAAAAAAAAAAAAAACCTAATAAATTACAAACTTTGTAATTAATTCAATCTCGATTAATCTAATTAATTGCATAATATTTAACACGAGAAACAAAGTTTTTCCAATTTAAACAAATTGTGGTATATGATTGAATCAATGAAAACAATAAATGAGCTTAAACAACCAAATAATGTTTATTATTCCCATCACTGACTGCTAACATAATGCTCAACATGAATAAATAATATTAAATATGCACTTTGTACAGTATACTGTAAACTATTGTCTATCATTGTATGCTGCTGTACAGTTTCCTTTATTCAGCCAAAAGGGTTGCATGCGTCTTCCCGTTAAAGTGTATTTATTTCCATCCCTGTCATTTTATTTCTTTGTCACCAAGCTTCTGCAAAGCTTCCCATGTCACTGAATGTGATTTACACCACTTCATGAAAGCCTGTTATTTCCACGTCTACATGCAAGCGTGACTGTTTTATGTGTTGATAAATTATGTACGATCAATATCCCACCTCTGTGCAACATGTGGAGCGATAATTCACTTCCATCCTGCACTGACGGAAAGCATCATTAAACTTATCCGTATCTGTAATCCACCACCTTGCTTTGCCTCTGTTAGGGAGAAACAGTGATTCATGAAGCTTTTACATTTATAAACAGATGTCGAGCAGGTCTGGGAAAAATCCTCAATTACATTTCATTTTTGTGTCGGCTGCATAGGAAATTGGGTTTGCAAGAGAGGTTACAGCTGGCAGACAAGAAGGACCCCCCCCCCCAGAAACACTTCAATTTTATTAACGCAACCTCAACACAGAAGAAACAGAGGACAGCACTGATGGTTCAGAGTGTGATACTGCTTTTTTTTCTCTTCAGGATATATGATTTGCATTTCAAAAGATTCACTATTTCACACATGCAGACATTGTCCACCCAAGAATATTTAAAACAGATGTGATCACCCCCCCACAGAGTCCATCCCTGAATCCCCTCCTCGACCCTCTTTGCCTGCTAACACATGCACACATCACATCCATCTTCTAATCACACACCTGTTGTGACTAAAGCCTTCATTATTGAGGTTGAACGGAGAGGTTGACAGTCCATCACATGGGAGATCAAAACATAACAATCATGGACACGATAGGCACCAGCTGACCCATGCGACCCCGAAAAAGAGCGAGCAGGTCAGAAGATAAGTGAGTGAGAGTGAGAAGAATCATACACACCCACTTCCACTTCCTTTGCTATGTTTTGGACTTCAGAGAGATTTGAAATGTTTCTCTGTCACACACGGCGTTAGGTGGAAAAATCAATAAGTTAATTAAATGTTACCTTCAGGAAAATGTGTGCGTGTTTTTTTTTTTAAAGTGAAATTCTTTAGTTCATAAATGCACAACTGAAAACAAATGGCAAAAGTCAAAGAAGATGTGAAAGGACAATAGAGTATATTTTAGATGTAAACCCATGTAAGTTTTTTGTGAAAAATCAATTTAAAATACATTTCGAATAAACGTGTGTGTAAGGCCAGACCTTTTAATGAAGGAAAGATACTCAGAGTTGTTTCTGTTGCATTGATATTGGATGAAAACAAGTAAAAAGCCTGTATTTACTGCAACTAACCAAGCAGACACTATTTGTTCTTCTTCAGCACATTTGATAGAAGAAAACTCCTATCTTTTTAGGACCTTTTGCAATTTCAGTTTTATTCTAAGTCAGGGGTCTGCAACCTTTACTATCAAAATAATCATTTAACCTCATCTCACCTGGATTAAAGAGCCGAAAAAATATCTCCTCAATGAAGACAATACAGAGTATTAAATTCTATACTGTTAAAATTATATAGAATAATGTTTGATTTATTTTGATGTGATTTATAATGATCATGTAAATGACAACTTAAAAACAATTTGAGTCATTGCACAACGTGATTTATTTTAGGTAAACAAATTGTTATATCTTGATTTCATATCTTGATTTTATTTGTCATTAATCATTAATAACTTTTGTAAAAAAAACAAAAAAAACAATTTCAATAGTTTTTTTTTAAAAAAGCTATAAGGAGCCATTGCATAAGAGTCAAAGAGCCACATTAGGCTCAAGAGCCGCAGGTTGCAGACCCCTGTTCTAAGTGATAATTATGTTTGGCAGTAAGATAATGGTGTTTGTATGTACACACATGGACTAATGCAAATGTAACAATTGAAATAATTAAACAGAACTCTATTAATACAGACAAATTGTTCCAAATACATAACAGTGTATTAAAATAATTTAAATACATATGTTTTAGGTTACAAACATTTTGGTCCAATTCAAGATTGACAGCCAGAATAAGGCTTTTTCTAGCAATCACAGTGGTAGAGCTTGTACATATTGTGTAAAATGAAAGTAATTATGGGCCATTGAAGAAGCCTTGGCTGTTATTGTATTATACATAAAAATACAGAAATGATGGGAAAGCAGTAGGTTGTCAAGAGCAGGCAGATATTTTTTGCTTCATATACAGTAGCTCGTACATTTGTGTCGCACTGACCAAATTTAATGGCAGCTTGATTCAAATGGGTCACAATATGACTTTAATTGAAAGTCTCATGTTTGACCTACTCAGTTGGCCCCGTTTCTACACCTGGTTCCTCTATTGGCTCCACTGATTTATGCTGTTTTTTCCAGCAGAAAGCACAGTTACCTGCTGTAGGGTATTTATTTATGTTTTCATCTTTGTTATGGCCTTGAACATTTTCACAGCTTTAACTGCTTTGCCTATCACAAAGATTGTAGACAGACCAAAACAGCACTACATGAAACGCACTGCCATTAGTGAATTCATGGGAATTAATGGTGCAGTAACATGTTTAATGGAATTACTAACATACAGTAACCAAATCCAATAACATCTCAAAAATCTATTTAAATAATTACTTAGTCATCCATGCTCTAAGAACACATTATGTTAAGGTTTCATTTATTCAGACAACTTTTTCAGGAAGTGTATTTTGAAATTTACTTTGATCCCCTGACATGTTTCGAATGCCAACTGTCAGTCTTCCTCAGAGGCGTCTGCTGATCACTTTGATGCGTCCTTGCGAGTTCTTTCTGGGCGTGGCCAACTTGACAGTTCTCTCGAGTTGTTGAGATCAGCAGATGTTAGTAAAAATACATTTCCTGAAAAAAGTTGTCTGAATAAATGAAACTGTAACATATCATTTGAAAAAAGAAGACAAAATGAACTCGCTGGAATTTAAAACTTATTTGTGCATTCATTTATCTAAATTTCAGACTCGTCATTTGGGTATGAAGTATGGGTATGTTGTCGCGAGATTCTTGTCCATCTCTTGTTGACATTTGAGTGAAAGTATTTCAATTTGGCGTATTTTGTTATAGAAATGTAAGAGCGACTGCCCTTTGTTGATTGAAAATCAGCAATTACAATTTGATTTTGCTATTGGCTAAGGAGGCCGATGATATTTTGGTGGCTTTCTACATCACATACAGCCACTGTTGGCCCCACCCTTCTAATAAACACTAGCACTTGTCGACTCTGCAATCTGTGGTGAGTAGGTTGGACTGAGATAATTGTAAATCTAGAGGAATAGTGAGTTTGTAGTTATCATAGCATAGATTGTTCAATTCAATTAAATACTATATACCGCCAATTACAACAATAGTCATCTCGTAGCACTCATCAAAATTTTACATTTTTAAGATACAAACCAACAATTCACATGAACATCCATCAGCTACAGTGGGGAGAAAAAACTCACTATTAATGGAAATAAATCTCCAGCAGAACCAGGCTCAGAGGTGGCAGCCATCTGCTTTGACTGGTTAGGGTTAGTGGACAGAAAGAGGATAACAAAACAGGATAGAGAGATAGAACGTCAGAGAGTCCCAGACTAGCTGAGCCGTGAGCCACAGATCAGGAACTACCAGCTCCAGCTTCAAGACACCTGGAACAGAAAAGAGAGAGAAAAGCGAGGAGAAGGCACAGACTGCAGAAAAACATGTATTATCAGGTCTGTCTGCATAGAATCACCTGGACTCTATGTGTGGGTGGAATGAGAATGAGTATGGGGTGGAGATCAGTGTAAATGGTGTGTAAGCAGTAGGGATGTCCCGATACAACTTTTTTACTTCCAATATGATACCAATATTACAGCCTTGCGTATTGGCCGATATCGATATTGGTCTGATACGATATCAGCACGAATCATACACACTACTTATTTTGTAGTGTGGAATGTTAGAAAAGAGTTGATCAGGTGATGTTACTCAAACAGAGAACAATAGTCAGCAGTTTCTTTGTTGGAGTGTGAACCACAGTCAATTATGGATAGAAGTGCTTATATCAGTGATTTTACATGAAGTCTGATAAAACCGGATATTTGTTTTCTGGGTGATATCGAGCCGATGTCTGATATCAATATTGGCGCGGAACACCTCTAGTAAGCAGTGAGGTGGGTATACAATGGGGATCAGAAGTGGGGGATTAGCTACAACCTGGCACGACTGTGTTTGCCTGGACAGCACCAATCGCAACCCATTAGAGGACAATGTGTAGGTGGTGGATTGTGCATGAATGTAATGTTGGTGTATACAGAACTATATAATCTTAGTTTTTAGTTCCAATTGTTCTTTGAAAATGTTATAGTATAGACTGGGCATGTCTTAACTGCTCCAGTAGTAGCCCCGCCCATAATTAAAACATCTTTTGAATTTCCTGCCTAGACGCATATGCTTGAGGTTTAGTTACTTTTTTAAGTTATCAACGGATAAAATCATTTGGAGCCGACTTTGCAGCTTAATCTTTCCTTTTATTAACCCATCGGTGTGTAACGTTATGCCTTCCCACACTGGCGCTGCTAAATTTAGCCAAATGAGCAACTTTACTGCTGACCTGAAACAACACGTGTATCAGTGGGAAAATGTGTGATTGTGAGCAAAAGAGGAACCTCGGGATCATATAAGTGATGTTTTAGCGGAATACGTTCATCTTTATTACAACCACTTCCTTAGATAGTTAGGTTTGTGCACTTCTGTAAATACACTTTGTGTGCACAACAAATATCTATAATTTACACTCTAGCTTGGGATTTACCTTCTTTTACTTTATGGCTCATATGCTGTGTGGTGGCAAACTAAAATTTCGCTTGAAATGTTGAATTACGGAGGAAACGTATACACTGGAAACAAGAAAAGATTAAATGACACGAGTGGCTGAAAATAACATTTAAATTATGACAACAACAGTAATGTATCCCAGTAACAAAAGTGATCTAGATTTGTTGAAAACACTTTTCCCAGAGGTTAATATGGTATTGTTGGACTCAGGTTGTTGCAATGCTAATTTTAGGCTTGCTAACTTCAAAGGTCTTTTTCATAATGTGAGTCAGAGATCAAGGATGTGAAGAATGAGGAAGCTATAAGGAGGAAAGGAATAGCCTGACGGAAAATAACACCAATGGGAAGGAGAGAAAGACAGAGAGATGTCACAGCAACTGTTGGAGACAGATTGAAGAGCTACAGGAAGAGAAGTGCTGCTGTTAGAAAGGCGAGAAGAGCTTGGGAGAAGAAGCACAGTGTGAGAGCAAACACAATTTGATACTGATGACACTTCTGTTGATAATCCACCCAAAGCTGTAGAGCAAAAAAAAAAAAATGTATTAGGAATTAAACAACGTGTATAAATGGGTGAATGATTTCAGAGAATAGATCACGCGTTAGCTGGAGCTACTTTAGCACCTGTGGGTCACAGAGGTACGTTATACACACAATCCCAGTCAGAAACTGAGTGGGAGGAAAACAACACCACATCGTTTGCTATCATTTACAGAAGGTCACCAATTAAGTTAACATTTGTGTGCAAAAAAATAACCACAAACAGACGTGAAGAATGAATCCATGTTTGTAAAAGCAGAAACCAGTGCACAGCTGGCAGAGCCCGACTTCACTGTTTAAAGTCAAAGTCTGTTTCTTTCTGCTTGCTTTGTCTGGACGATAAATAGATGCTTTTAGCGGTTGCATGGCAGTGTTGTGGTTAGCACTTCTGCTTCACAGCAATGAATGAATGAATAAATGAATGAAGGGGCTTTTAGCAGTGGCTTTGTAAGCATCCTTTTATCATTTGTTGATTCTGCCGGTTGGCATACTATAATAATAGGAATTATAGTAAATACCAAAAGTTATATTTGAACAAGTAAAGGAAATGCTGTTTTCACACCCTATAATTGACATTTAAAGGTTTTACAGTATATGCCTTGGCTGGTGGATTGTAAAAATGACCAAAAAACAAAATTTCTTGCAATGCAATAATAATACACATAAACATTAGGGGTGAGTATTGGCAAGGATGTTGCAATATGATACGTATCACGACACTTGGGTCATGATATTGATCATTTAGATCATTATGTCTGATTTTAGAGTTCTGTTTTTTTTTTTTTTTTTTTTTTTCATGTACGTTCTATTGTACACAACATCAACCTACCGGGGACAGATGGAAACTAGCCTGTGGCTACATTAACATATTTGTCCATTAATGCGCATTGTCCTTTGTCACAAATAAATAAGATAAATAAATAAAATAATAGGAATTGAACCTCAGATCAAGAACCTCAAAAATCATGATAAAATGTGCAATCCTGATCTGATTTAAATGAAACTTGGCATAGTAATTAAGGAACCAACCTACATTTCATAAAGTATGAATATAAATGTTTGGATTTTCACCAGTAATGAGAAAAGGGGATTTGTTTGAATTTTTCCAACTGTTCAATATATTGATTTAGCTAGAACCCGTACTTTAGACGTCATCCTGTGAAAAACCAAATAACCACATGAATAAATGCCGGTGAAAGCTTAATGTCCTTGGTAGAGGTAACAAGCAAGTATCAAAAAAAGATCTGAATATTTGAAAAAAGAACGTTGGAGTTACCTTGATTGTTGATTAAATGTATGATGTTGATTTGACAGACGAAAAAAATACAGCTTTGAAGCAAAAGGGAACTACTTTGGTTCCACTCTGAAGGGCATAAACACAACCCTGTTTGTCTAAAAGCAAAAAGACTCCAAGTTTCCACAGTATTTTCTAGATAAACACCATGGACTATAATTATCAGCAAATAACAGCAGAAAATATATATTTTAAGGATGGTGCCAAGCAGCATGAAGACAGAGATGGATCATCACATTGATCATTTGTAATTATGAATCTGGAGGCAGATGGATGATAAGTTTAGTGTCTTTAAAAGAGTCATGCTACAACCTAAACTTAATGCTACACTGTAGAACATAGTTCACAATAGGTCACAAATAATCATCATTAAATAAAACCTGTGCTCAAACGTAAGAATGGTGCTTGCTTGTCTATAAGAAACCCTGAACTATATGAAAACATAAGCTATGAATTGTGAATTTAAGAAGTGGAGTAAGAAGTGATGCATTTATCAAATAAATTAAATTTTCTAGGCAATGAATACCAATGTTTTTACTACGTCTCTAACATGATAGGGGGGAAAATGGCGCGTCGGTTACACAAAAGAAACTGGTAAAAAAAAATAGTTTCAACGACATCTTAAACGAAGCGCGACACTAAAGTTCAACAATGTCCTGATGAATTTGGTCTTTTTACTCCAAGTCTGCAACACATTTTCTGTATCAGGTTATGATATTCAGAGATAGCAAGTAATGACAGTTTTCTGAATTAAGTTCATTGGCTCATTTATATGACAACTTGGCATTTCAGAGTTATCTTGTAGTAATGGACTGTTTTTTTTTTTAATGAGTTTTTTCCCCCGAAAGCATTAAACACACCTTCGTGGCTGTACCACAAATGGTGCTACATGAAGTTCAATAACTTTGGGGGGAAATACCTCCAGAATAAAAAGTATGTATCGATAGGAGGCATGCTAGAGCCCTGATTACTTGCTAACCTTGCTTTATATAGCTGTTTGTGCATGTGTGTGGGAGTGAAAGTAAAGAAGTGAATGCGCGTCTACTGTTTTTAATTATATAGTTTGGTTCAGCTCCTTCCAATATAGTATCTTGAAAACTCTTACACTGTGGGCCAGGATTAGACTATTTCTACCCAGCGAGGGAATCTCATTACATGATGTTTGTAAAAGTCATGCTCAAAAAGTTCATGACCACAAGTGTGGTATTTGCATTGTAACTTAGCTCTCCCTTCACCTCAACAGTGCAGCGCTCTCATTAATACAGCTGCTTATCACTGCACTCCTGTGCAACTCCTGTCAATCCCAAACTCCCTCAGACACTCACTAGTGAATAATTCTCTTTGATACTTAAAATTCTCCACCTGGAGCAAGGTACTGAAAAACATACTGCAGACTGGAGAGTTTAGGAAACTCTGCACATTCTGTGCGTTCAGAGACAAACTTAAGTTTTCTGAAAGGAGCCCAACATATTATACACTGAATGCACCAATCAGCTCACGATTAAACTGTTTCATTGTAGAAAACATGCTGCCATTTGGCCTCATGTAAAAAAGGGTGTTTACGAGCAAAAACCATATGTTGTACATCCTTCGTAGTGTGTCATGGAAAATGACATGCACATTAAAGCTGTAGTATGTAAATTTGTTTTGGCATCATTTCGTCAAAAATCTAAAATAACCTTTAAGCGTATTGTAACTCAAAGTAATCTGAGAGGACACTTGACCTCGGCGCCTTTTCTTGGCTTTGTATTTCAGCTTTAGAAATCAAGGAGCCTGACACTCTTTTTCAGCCAATCAGAGATCTTTTAACAAACAACGTGCTCCATCAGCTGTTTTGACATTACTATTGGCTAGTCGACATCTATCGGTAATGAAAGTGCAATTGCAGGCATTTCGGCAGGAAAAGTCCGTATCGTGGTGTAAGGCACAACAACTGACATGGCAAAGCAAGTCCAAAAAAGGAAGAACGATGATGTGGCAGAACGTACGTGGAACATACTCCACCTTGGTACGAGTAGACTAAAAGCCAATGTCCGTGACCGCATGGAGTTCGCGCCACGTACTTGGGTCGGGGGGAGAGTGATAACAGACAGAACAAAAGCACTTAGAGAGTGCAAACCTCCACTAGGTTTATAGGTGCAAAGTCACCAGCAGGTGGTGCTCTAGAACCAGCCAAACCTGTGCATTATGCTCCAAAAATTATTCTCAATACTATATGTAGTATCCAGAATTGTATCCAGTATTGAGATATCCTGCTAACAAACACATTAACAGACAGACAAACGGACAAACGCCGGTGAAAACTTCTTTGTTGGAGGTAATAAAACGTGTGTAAACCTTTGACAAGCATATCCAAGGTGAAGAGAACATGTACTATTCATTTGCAGTATGAATGTGGAACAGTGTGGATCTCCTCTCTGCTCTGACCTGCCGCTTGGAGTGCTGTGGCTGGGGGCTACTGTGAACCTGAGTGCTTTGGGATGGGGGAGGGGCTCACATTAGCACCAGTTGTTCATTGATGACCATAACTACAGAATTATTTAGCTTTCATTTCAGAGTCTCTAAAATATCAGAAAACAGAAAAAGTTGCTAGATTTGTCAATAGTCACTTTTGAGAAAAAAGTCGGTAAGAGAAGTTGGAAAGTTGCCAGATTTAGCAAAACAGCAATAAAAATCACTGCAAATAGCTCCACAATCATGCGTGTTTGCTAGGATGCCGGTGGATTTGAAAAGGGGAAGTTTCCATTCCAGTCTCACGATTCTACACACTGCAGCTTTTTTCCACGCACGTTTTTTTTTTGTTGTTGTTTTTTTTTTAGATGTGTCAATCTCTATGTACAAATTAATACTCTTGCATTTTCTTGGAACAGCCAAATCAGCGTGGAATTGATTTATTGATTGAAATAATTAATTAAAAAATTGGTAATGAATCTCTTTGGGACAGTTCACATATTAGGAAGAAATACAAGGAAGTAAAACATAAGTATTTAGTCCATGTCAGAGCAGAAATGTGTTTAGGGTGTAAATATTTGCTTGAGCTCAAGTATCATCTAACTGCTGATAATATTTATCCAAGCAGGCAATAGTCCAGTGTACTTCTGTGCATGTGTTTGAGATGAAACAGGAAAAAGGGCCTAAACAATAGCAGGTAGGTGTTTGTGACTAAGCAAATAGATTCAGGTGTCTCATTTCCCAAAGTGATGACGCACAACGGGACTCAAGTGGAATGGTTGAGTCTTTTTACAAGTAACTGTATTTGTGCATGCTCGTGCACATAACAGGCTCCCGCCGGGAACTATTTGTTTATCAGTGATAGTGGTGAGTTGGTCCATACACAGTACCTGGGAAAATCCTCAGGTGGATTGATGAAAAAGGGGATGATGGCTTGGTGTGTCAATCAAAAGCCCCAACGCTGAAGATTTAGAACCAGCAGATTTATGTAAGGAATTATAAAAAAGATTTCTCTTCTTTTCCTCTGGGGTTTGTCCAACAGACCCTCTGAAAGCTGCTTGGTTGCCATGACGCTACAAACACAGGAGACGCAATGACAAAAACAATGTTCTGATGTGTGTTGTCATTTTTTCTGTAATATAACTTCTTTGAATAGTGGCTGATTAGTGAACCATTTCATCAATGTATCTTTTCTGTTAATTTACCGTTCACCTTTTGAAAAGGTGTCTCACCCCCAATTTCCACTGGATGCGTGTCGGCTATGCCGCCGTGCCAGTGTCATGTACTGAGTGCACATTGTACTGAGGTTGTATATGCGCATCCGCGTACGAGTACAACCGGAAAATGAATTTTTACAAAAAAAAAAAAAAATTCATGTTTGTTTAATTTTTGTTTTCAATGTTTTATTTGTTTTTTGGATTAGGTTATGGTTAGGGTTAAAGTTAGGGTTAGGTTTATAATCTCAGTATGTGACACAGGTGTGGAACAGATACGTTTCTAGTCAATGCGTCTGTTTCCAGCGCTTACAGATGCGCTGTGTCACGGTTCCGGCAGTCCGGAGCCTTCCACAACACATGCGCAGAGCTGGACGCCAGAGCACGGCGGATGAATTCAGTAAAGATCAGTCCGTGTGGGACAGGAAGTCATGCACAGACACAAAATAAAACATCCGGTTTAATTATCAAAATAAAGTACTCTGTGTCCAAGGTGGATCTTATTTTACATATAAATATTACACTTACTCATGGTTGAATCTCCACAAAAGCATAATGGTGGAATGAACGAGTGATAACATACATTTTAAAGAATCTCATTTTGTAAATAAGTAAAAAGAAACTATTAGTATTTAGTGTAGTGGTTGTCAATCTTTTTTGGAATGTTTAATATCAAGAATTTCTGGCGACCCCAAAAACATTTTGTTTTTTAGAATTCGTTTTTGATCACGTTTGAGCTATATATATATATATACTGCATTTTAATTGAACTAGATTTATATTTTACAAACTGAAAGTACATAAATACAGTTGTGTGTTATTTTAATACAATTCCAGGCGGCCCCACATGGGGTCCTGACCCCAAGGTTGAAAAACACTTTAGATTTAATTTACAGATTTAATGGCTCCTGATTAGATTTATTTCTATATTTTCTTATCATTTCTGTACATCTCACACCTTGGGTGGGACCAAGACTGACACTTTATCTGTACATTTTTCATTTTCTCTCTCTCTTTCTGTAGTGCCATTGCGTACCTAGGGGTACACGAACCTCCATTTGAGAAACACGAATCTAAAACACCGTATTCAACACAGGTATTCAAATCTGAAAAGCATATTACCTTCAAAAAGGAAAAAAAAGAATAATGTACAGTTTTAGAATATAGATATTTTTCAGGCCTAATACTGGGGTTATTGTGCCCCAGCCAAACATAATTATCAGGAAAACCCTTACCAAAAATCATCAACACCAAATACGACTGTATGTGACTCAGAAAGAAAACCTCTGGGAATTGGCTTAAAAAGAGCTTCCATCACACATACACATTGACGACTGACATTGGTTCCCTGGTAAGTTGACCATGATTGGCACATTAATCACTAAACTGCTGATTTAATATTACATAAACATTCATTGTCTATACATGGTTTCCCGACAGGGCAGTTGTCTTTGTCAACCTTGGTTGAGAAATCAAGATTTCTAAGTCTGCACGCCTGTCTTTATGTGCATGTCAGAGGGCTTGTTCGTAAGAGGTGGATCCAATGGTTTGGTTGAGCCTGTGTGTGCCTGGAAATGAAATCATAAAATCAAGTACAGATAAAACAAGGTCAGGAAGATGAATCTAAAATTATTAACAAGGTAGAAACAAGGACAGAGAGCAAGAGGAGAGGGAGGGAGAGGGTTATAGAGAATGGAAGGGGCAGGATGAGGCGGTACCTTGATGTGTCCAGCCAATCAGACGAGGAGGGGTGGGAACAACTTGAGGAGGAGGAGGGAGCAGAGCGGCAGCAGGCTCAGAAAGAGAGGAGACTGAGACTGTTACAGAAAGCAGGAGAGGTGAAGGCAGAGGTAGTCAGAAAGGAGAGATGCAGTGTCTGAGTCAGTGTGTCTGCGAGGCTACAACTCTACATCCTCTCTTCAGGGATCATGCTGTTTTTCGAGCTGTGATGTACAGACTTGCTGGAGGTGCATACAATGCAGACAGAAGTTCACCTTGAGCTGGTGTCCAGCAGTGACATTCTGGATTACTGATATTACAAGCAAAAAACACAAAGGTGTTTTTCGTGCCTACGAAAACACAGAGGACTTTAGATTGAGTCTTTTTTTTTGGATTGCTGTTTTTTTGGATGTAAATAAAAAGGTCTGACTAGTCAGGCGCGTTGCCAGCCAACTGGACATCACTCAAGAAGGTTCTCCGTTTGGAGATTAAGACTATTTTCTAGTTGTGTTCAAGCTGTACGGAGGTCACACTGGAACCCCGAAAACTTCCGACCAAGCAGGTCCTGCCCCTCGGGAGTCCTGGAGCTGACCTGACCTTGGACCGCCTCTCACCTGAACCCCCACTACCACCCCCCACAGAGACACCAAGCATGTCTCAGACTGGTAGACGCATCCACAACAAAAAGGCCGGCATTCGTGCAGCTGTGATTCTGATCGGACTCCTTCACAAGTCTCGCAAAGCTAAAGAAAAGGAGAGAGAGAAAGAGGATAACGAAGGGTGGGTGAAGTTTGTGTCATTGCTTAATGAGAAAGGCACTCATGAGCAGACTGTCTTGCTAAGAAAACTTTGGTTGCTCATAATGTCTTTGTTGTTCCAGAGTTGTGGGCTACTTTGAGGTCTTTATGGTTCAGTAGGTCTACAGTTTACAGATAGACCCATTGTAGAAGATTGTCTAGGAGTACATCTAGTTGACCGCACTCATGATGGTATCTGGGTCAGTGGAAATGATGGTTGGGACACATAAGGGAGTGGTTTTGAGTAGTGGTGGTGAAATAAGGTGTAATCTTAGTGCTTTTGAAGAGCAGAGCAGAAAGAAAGGAAAGCCATTGTTGATGGACCATAATAGGTTTCTCATTCAGCAATCGAGTCCTTTTTCTCTGTTTTCAGATCCAAACCATTATTTTCACCATAGCTACACAAGAGTAGTTTCGGGGCACTTGTTGATGCTTGTGTTTCAATGTATATGTTTCATCCAGGAGTCAGACCCAGCTGATGAGATACCACACTCCAGAATACAGTACTTTGCAGCTCACTAACACAACCTCAAAGCACTGCTCAATTAAATACTTGTTAAATACTTCTTAATCACTCGTAAAATAAGGGTTGCTATGTTGTGCCTTAGATACAACTTTAAATGAATAAATAATACAACACTTTACTTCCTTAGAAGCTCACTATCCAAACGCACCTCTACATGGGAGTTTCTCTTCATGCTGTTTTGAAGCTGGTTCATCTTACTGCTAAAGCTACCATGTCTGAAAGTAGACTCCTGAGAATATCCCACCTGGAAACCAACAGTATATGATGTTGGCAAGGCCGAGACAACCAACACTCCCCTTACACACTCACACAAACATCCTTCTCCCTGTGGGTGAACCTGTTTGCCTTCACTAACATTAAAGCAGCCATGCAGAAATAGTCAAACTGCAATTTGAGGAGAGAGTTTAGACTGAGTTTGCTTACTCAGTACTGCTTCACTGCAGACAAACAATGGTTATTATTTCTTTATCAAAGTGTTAAGAGTACGTCTGAGTTAATGGAGTGTGTGCCACCAAATGCACTTTGGTATTTTGTTCCAAAAGCCAGGACTAAAATAGGTTGCATCAAAATAGGGTGCAACTCATTTTGCAAATGGTGATAAGTGAGGGTGACCTCTGTCTTTCAGTGTGTGAGCATAATTTAGTTTCAGATGGTATAAAATTTAACCCTCGAGGCAAAGCTGGATTAGTAACTATTCAAATCAGGCACTTGATTCTTACATGATGGTGGTCCAAAGAACTGGATACATGTTGCAACATGTTAGAATATATAAAAATAACAGCAGCTTTTGCTAAAAACAATGAAACCAGAACCATTTTCCCCTTAAAAACTGTGCTTTTTTTTGTCTCTGTGCCTCGGTCTTTATGCACCAGGTAGTTTTCTTTCTTTTAATCGCGTTCTTGGAATATTTTCTCTAGGTTATTTAGGATTAAAATTTTGTGCACAATTGCCATGTGCTAGAAGATGCTTTAGCAACAGCTAAAACACTCTGTGCAACAGCATGCAGTGCTGCTGTCATCTTCTCTCTGTAGTTACATAATTATCTTGGCACAATTGCTGACAATTTTAAGGTGCTTCTTTCTAAGGGATGTCTATTATAGGCTTGATTGTGTCTTTTTGATCCTCTAACGTTGCTTTCAACAATTGGCTATTCATTGTGAGCACACATTTCTAGTCATTAAAGCAGATGTACTAAATGAATACAAAAAAAAGGGAAAGTTACAGACTGATTATCATGATTAAAGCTTGGCATGCCAGACATTACAAAAGAAAGTGCAACATTGAGAAATGTTTTTGCACCGCCTTCTTTGTGTTAAAAAGTAAAGGAAAATTCCCTGCGGTTTTCTAACGTTTACACGGAAAACGGAGAATGACACAGTTTTACAGTCTGCTTGTCTTCTGCGTTTTCCCTTCACGTGTTGTCTCTGTATCCACTCGTACTGTACATTTGCCCTCTGTTTGCTTGAACAGCAGGAGGTTGACTGCTTGTGTCTGAAAGTTTATATTATTACATCCCCTCCCCCTCAGTCTCATCCCCCATGCATTTATGTTATCTGTAGCCCATTTATCTGCTGCTGCAGACCTGCTTTTTTCTTTCTTTATGTGTGTATGTGCATGTGTGTTTGTGTATGTACTGTTTATGAAATGCTGTTTGACAGCAATATGCAGCGTTTGTGGTTATGGATTGACTCTTGGCTTTAGCGTGTGTCTTACCAATGCTCTCTTTGCACAAATGTACAGTGTGTGAGAGCTAGAGTGTTTTGTCTATTTAATCTATTATCACGGTGTGTGGCTTTCTGATCACAATCTTCTGTAAATATTACATTGTTATGTCTATATACCGTCCATAAATGGTAAATAAATGTAATGTCAATTGATAGTGACCTTGGCAGTCTTGTAACTATGAGATCAGGGCAGAGATTTTCTTTGCAAGGGTGATCACAGACAGGTAATGTCACAAGTCACCGGACCATACAGTCATTCACCGGTCTGGGCTCACTCCAGTCATACCTGAAAGAGTTTATAAAAAAGGATTTTTTATAAAAGTCCATCATTTCTTCAAGAATAAATGTTACGCAGTCAATTGGGGGTCCTTCAGGTATATTGAACTCCACAGGGGTCATTAATCATAAACTGTCCTTGAACAAAGGTTACTATAAATTGCAGTGAGTATGGCATTCAATTTTTTTTATATTGCTGAAGTGAGGCAGCAATGTGCCTCGCTTGGTCACTTTGAACTTATTTTATGAAATAGTCCAAAGGAATTACTTCACCAACCCTGCTTTGAGCCTAAAAATGTATTGTGGCATTTATGGAAGTACTTCAGAAGTAAGAGGACAAAAAGCACAGGAAGTACATCAAATGAATACGTTTGGACCTGTGGTAAACGCCCCTGTTCATTCAGCTCATGTTGAATGGAAGCATATTTAAGATTCTCCCTCATTGGCTGTGTAGTTCATCACTACTGTAAAGCATGTGTTGACTAAAAAAGTAACTAAACCCTGAGGTTTTGGCCAACAATAGGTAATTTGTAAAATGCCTTGATCATGGAGCAGTAAAGATACTTCCAGCCTATAATAGGGATGTAACGATTAATCGTAAGGCAGTTAAAAATCGATTCATAGGTATCAAGGTTCACGTCGATGCTGTGAAAATTGAATCGCAGTACTTTTTTTAACCAGCAGAGGGAGCTATCCAGAAGTCATGGCGGCGGGCGAAATCTGCTAATACTTTCTTTCTGGCCGCCTTCTACTCTTAAATATGTTAATAAATGATTCATTACCCCTTTAGCACCAAAATAATATCTGTAATATTACGTGAATATCTGTAAAAGTCACGTTTTTCTATTAGCTCTGTCTGCTAGCATAGCATCTCTTCTTCACTGCACTTAGCTGCATCCCAACCGACCACTGTGTTACCAGCGCCCTCTGCTGGTTCAAACAAATATCTGACGCAAATACAGTGCAGACTGTTTTTTTTTTTTTTTAAGGTCCAATTGTTAAGGCACAAAATACATTGTGCACTTTTAAAAAGAAAAATACCTATTATGCAGTTTTTTATTGTTTACTATGGAACCAGAATTTAAATGAATAGCCTTCTAGATTTATTTTTAGTTAAATTTCATTGTTTGAATAGTTCATCAAGGGATTCTTTTGACCATGAAAAATAAAAGGAAAATAGTACAGTATTTTCTAGTTTTTTTTCCCCCCCAAAAAATAAAGGAATATTTTTCAGTCATTTAAGTACAGTCCCATTTTGTAAAATGAATCGTGAGAGAATCGTATCGTGAACCCAGTATCGTGAATCGAATCGTATCGGGAGTTGAGTGAATCGTTTCATCCCTAGCCTATAATATGAAATCTCCAAAGAACAATCTCTCAATCCAACTTACTCACCACCGGTTGCAGAATCAACAGGTTTCTGGCTAGTTTTTTATAGAAGGGGCGGGGCCAACAGTCCTGGTTTGTGATGTAAGAAGCCACCAAAACGTCACAAACCACCATTCTCAGCCAATAGCAAATTTCAATTGTAAAATTCAGGTTTCAACCCATAGAGGGCAGTCATTCTTACTGATTTACAACACAATACACCAAATTAAAATACTTTGACTGAAATGTTAACAGTTGGACAAGAATCAATTCCAAGATATATATTTCTGCAGAAAAAAATGTTTTGGGCTTTAGTTAATTTTTAATGAGACTGCCTGAAGCTAATAGCATTCAAGTAGATGTTGTGCACCTTAAGATTGCAGCCAAAAAGTAACTATTTGTATAGCTTATACAACTTGAATGACATTGGACTGAAAAGAGCCAGATTCATGCTTGCTCTGCTTTTACAGTGACGTAACCTGTTTCCCTGCTGTCAATCAAGCCTGCCAGATTCAATGCATGCATGCCAATGTCGGCTTTGGCTCTCGTGTCCATGATCATCATGGTTGTAACAGTTTGAGAACCATTTGCAGGAACAGTTGAGTGATCCTGAACTTGCACATTTTCCAACAATATTAGGCTATATAAGAGGTTTAGTGGGACATAGTAAAACATTTCCGTACACCGCAGTTCCTTTAGGAGGACCTACATTTGTGCCTTTTGATGTTGTATTTCTTATTTGATAAGGGTTTGCATTTGCTTAGGCTTAGCTAGCCCTCCGTTATCAGCTTCTCGTTTACGTTAGCTTCCTTTCATCTTCAGTTGTGTTTGTGCCGTTGCCCTTCCAACATCTGCCTCAGGATAATTGTAGTGGGTTTTTCCGTTACAGAATAAACCAATGACCATCTGACTTCATTTGAAGGTAATTATCATTCACATTTGGCTCATCAGGGTCAGGACAGAGCACATCCTCAATGGTTAGCAGTGCCAATTATGCGCCACAAACCAGGGAAGGGAATATATTCCTTTCATTTCTGTAATCGTATTTCTGATTAAGTTTATTACAATTTTATTTTGATAATTCAAGGAGAGAACAGATGATAGTTGATAAAGAAGGCGATGTTCTAAATCACTATACTTTTTGTTACATTTTTTCATCAACATTTACTGCTTTTGAAGGTGCTAATATACTAAAATAAATGTAATTAGAAAAAGATTGAATTAAATGTTTTGAGTGAACAAGAGGCAAATATTTTTAAACAAACATTCTGAATCAGCCTCTTCAACTACAAATGATATTTGTTCACGTTGAACACAAAATGTGTTTAACATGATAGAGGTCAACTTGTATAAGTCTTATTTGATAAATTACGGAATATAACTTTTCAACACATCATGACAAAACCTTTATATTTGTCCACTTGTCCAATTTGACGTCTTACTTTTCTTTTACCATTTTTTTTTTTAAAAGTTGTGTATTTGATATTTGAAGATATTTTAGTCGCACACTGCCTGATTTCAACGGAAATTAGAAATGTCCTTGTGTTAAATCCTACTGCTGACTTCCCCCTTATTTCCTGTTTCCCTCTTTAATAGGGATGTTTCCACCTCAGTCTTCACTTTTCTATTGCTGTCTCACAACAATCGTTTTATAATGTTTGTCTTTGAACCAATATTCATCCATTGACGGTATAAATCCGTTTTATTCGACAGCCATGAAAGAAAAAACAAATGATGGGAAACCAAAGAGAAAATCCTGGCATGGGGTGTGACTCATCTGCTTGAGGGCCCTCAGCCTAATTTTCAATGGTTAGACACGTAAAGGGGTCACACACACTCATCTCTGTTGTCTTTGGGAAGCACGGACAATCGCATAGGCTGCCACTCCAGCTCAGGAATCAATTTAACTGTGTCCTGTATCCCTGTGCTTTTGGCCATGGTTGGGACTGAGCAACTTGATAGAAAATTGATACACTCACAGCTGGTCTCAGCTAAATGACCTGCAAGCCTTCCTCAAGCATGCACAATCAATGAGCTACAATGTAACTTGCATTACAGCAGTTAAGTGGAGAAAACCACAGCCACATCCTTGTGATTGTAGATTATTTTAGAAGAAAGGATCAGATTTTCCTTTTACCACAAATCCAACGATTAGGATTAATTGTTGCTTTATTACCTATAACTAAATTAACTACTTACCAAGGCTATACTGCCATCCAGTCCTACTTACTGTATCATAGCTCTTACAGAATATTGTTGTGTAGGGTGACCACACGTCTGGTTTTACCCGGACATGTCCTCTTTGCACGTCTTGTCCGTGCTGTCCGGGTATATTTTACAAGTTAATGAAATTGTCTGGGTTTTCCAGGGACCTTGAACGCATTTCGAGGAGCACGTGAATATAAAAGACCGTAATCCTGCTATTATTTTCTCTATCAGAGAAATTCCATCTGTTTCTGAAAGCGAAATAGTTACTCTTTAAAGCCAACATGGTTCATTATGGTGATTTTTCTCACATGTGACAGAATCATTAAAGATGCCGCTTTGTTTTGACAAAATCTTCACCCAGGAGAAAAACAGAAAGAGGACCAAAGTCCAAAAGGAGGGAGAGATTAAGAGACAAAATAATGTTGTTTATTGTATTGTAAATATATGTTTAATGATTAATTGCTGTCCTGTAAGCCTTGAGTTTTGTTATAGTTTTAAAGTCTTGGAGGAGATATTTCTCATATTGTTTCAATGATTGAGAGATTGTAAGAAGGTATGTATGAGATTTTTCGAGGACAGATTGGTAAAATGCATAATAAAGGTGATTGACTTGAGTCTTTGTTATAAACAGAGAAATGACTTTTGAAACCTTTTTGACAATAACTTACTTATTATTAGTTTATTTTGCTGTTACAAGGTAGATTCAAGAAAATGTTGAGTACTGTGAGTATGTCGAGGTCAGCCCTATTGTTGTGTTTTTGGAAATCAAAATATGGTCACCCTATTGTGATGTGCAGTGGAAAGTAGATGCTAGTTTGTTGCATGGCTAAACTAAAGAGATCCAAAGCCGACTTGTATTTTCCGTCATGGTGATTCTCTCAAATATCCCTTAAAGATGTTTATCTGCTCCATTTTTGCAAAGTTGAGACAAGTACATTCAAGAAAGTAGCTTAGTAAAAATCATTACAGTTTTAGGACTATAGTTCACTGGCTAACAAGAAGCTAAATTGGGTCTTAACAAATGACTCAAAAACAAAAAGCCATGAAACGCTATCGAGGTGGAAACTTGGGTCTTTTCTGTGTGGTTTCCTCTGGGAAACCACCTCCGGGTGCTTCCTTCTACAGTCCAAAAACATGACATGGTTAATTGCAGTCAATACATTACCCATAGGTGTGTACTGTATGTGAGTGGTTATCTGTCTCTGTGTCTGTGTGTTAATTTGTGCTGAACTGGCGCCCTGTCCAGGGTGTACCCCCGCCTTAAGCCCATTTATTTCTGGAGCTAGACACCAGCAGACCCCGTAACCCTGAAAAAGGGAGCAAACGTGTTTGAAAATGGATAGATGGATGGATGAACAGTATCAATGCAGAAAAACATAAAAGCAAAATAATTTTCAAATGGCCTCATGATTACGTGATATTTTACTGAAAAACAAGAAAATTCACATTTTTATTTTATCACCATAAGAGCAATTTTAGTTCAAATCACTGCAGTCTAAGATTACCTCCTTTTTCACTTTTAAAGCTACTCTTGTTATGCACTTACGGTACTTGGATGGGCAATGCTGAGTTTCAGGCAGCCTGTTAAAGCTGTCCATAGCTCTGTAACATTGGATTAGAAAAGATAATGCTAACTGCCCTAACGACATAAACAAACATATATTTTTAACTAGTCACATAACTTGTCATAATGTGTTATTTTTGTCTAAACATAAGAAGAAGAAAAACAATTAATAGACATTTACAGCAATTTATTATTGGCAATGTTGGATTTTTGTGCGCGTAGTTATTATTAAAACCTATTGGTTAAATCTTTTGACTTCTACAGTTTCAAAAGACAATAGAAATATACAAAAATACATATTGTAAAGCTTATATTAACTTGATAGAAGTCTCAGTATGATATATATATAAAAAAGGAAGTATTTTCTATTTCGGCTCCGTATTGTTCTGTGCTTGATCTCGAACCCATAACTTTACACTGACTCACTTATATTTCCATTCCACTTCTGGCCCATTTTTTTTTTTCTATCTCCTCCATATTCCATACTTCCCCACTGAAAACCCCTCATGTGTGTTTTGCGCTTTCTGTGTACTTACACACACAAACATTATTGTGTGCTGAATGACTGACAGCTTCGTGTTGAGTGCAGTGAATGAAATGCCATTGTTTCTAACAAGTGTCCAGAGACCGACTCATGATGGGTCCACTCGCCCTGCTATATATAAGGAGTGGCCAGTGCTATTTTAGTCCACAGGAATTCATCCATCCACTGTCATGATCTCTAACTCTGTGGCCTTCCTGCTTTCATGAAAGATACAGTAAAGTCAATACATCTTCTGCCTCTATTTCTCTTCTTTCATATCTTTCCTTTCTATAGGATCGTTCAGACAGTATACAGTCCTGTAAAGCAGGAAAAATGTTCAATGTCATCACACAGATTAGTTTAAATACCTCAAGCCAATGTCACAGTGTGATTACATGTGAGAATAGAAAGGAAATCAAAGCCCAAACGTAAAATGACTGTCAGAATTTATATCTAACCTGATGTAATTGGAAGTTGACATTATGCTTGATAATTATTGATTAAATGTGTATTTTTTTTAAATCTTGTGTTTTTTTTTGTAAATGATGAATGATTGATTCAGAATTAATGTTTTAATATTTACATTTAAAGTTTTAGATAATATTTACCAAAATATTTTAGTCTCTAGTGCCCTTATGTATAAGGATTAGCTCATCCTAAAGATGTCCATCCCATCATGTTATGTACAATTTACACCAGAAATAGACGGAAACTACAGATGAAATGTTTCCATAAGCATGTGGAGATTAATCGATACGGATCGGTATCTATATACAAACGTGCGCAATGCGAGTGTATTGATTCATTCAGTGTGCATCAGTACAATTTACGGGTGAAATCGTGATGCATCGGTCACTGCGTGCCTGCATCTGTAAATTCCATGGTTGCATTGATTTTTTCATCCATCCATCCATCCATCCATCCATCCATCCATCTCTTTTCTGACCCGCTTGTTCTTGTTTTCAGGGTCTGGGGGCAATTTTTTCATGCTATTTTGTTCTATCCTGTGTTTCCGAAGCACATTGAATGCACAGTCACTGCTTCGCGTTTCTTTTTGAACACGGATTGAAGCTAGGAAGCACATTTCTACCGCAACAAAGTTACAACAAGATGGATGTCACTAAGAGCAGCAATAGATGAGATTCATGACGCACATAAAAACTTTAAATCAGGCGTAGAAAGACGGTAAACTGGACAAGACCCAGGTGGTTTGTAAAGAATGTTGCTAAACCTTACACAAACTGAGGGGCTCACTGCTATCGATACCACAGTCGCTGTACTATTGAAAGTGTCACTTTAAGTCACTCATTGGGAGTGATGTTGTCTTACGGTTCCAAATGTGAGGAATCCATACCTGTTCATTAGTGGGCTTTTCACTACCTGTGAAAAGCCCTGTTTTTGTTGTTGTGCTTTTTAAGAGGCCAAAAAGAAGTTGCATAAAGTGATGCATAGTACGAGTAGAGATTATAAGCAAAATGTGCACTTTTTTTTTTAAATTGGCTGCTTATAAGGAATACAGACAATCCTCTGCCTCTAGCACCACTGAAGTGCCGCAACTTATTTACGATTTAAATTTTTGGTATATTTTTTTTACATCATGTTGAATCGCATCGTATCGCTCAAAATTGCATTGTATATGGTAAATGGTGAATGGACTTGATTTTAGATAGCGCTTTATAACCACACTGAAGCAGTCTCAAAGCGCTTTACATATCAGCTCATTCACCCAATCACTCTCACATTCACACACCAGTGGGACAGGACTGCCATGCAAGGCGCTAGTCGACCACTGGGAGCAACTTAGGGTTCAGTGTCCTGCCCAAGGACACTTCGACACATAGTCAGGTACTGGGATCGAACCCCCAACCTCTCGATCAGAAGACGACCCACTACCACCTGAGCCACGGTCGCCCCTATATAATTTTTTCATCACTGAATCGCTGTCAAATCATTATCAACTCGTATCGAATCGGGAACAGGGGTGAATCGTATCGCAATGTATCGCCAGGGGCTGCAGTGTATCGCTAATGTATCGTATCGCTGGTAGTGTATCGAATTGTTGTCAGTGACGGAGATTCACATGCTTAGTTAGTTTCCATCTATGAAAAATCTAAGTGTGGGTATCTGTGCATTAAATCTTCCCTTCTAAAAACTTTGCAGACAGATTATTTTTAAAACCAAACCTATTTAAAAGTTGACTAGTGGGGCCAAGTTTAAAGTTTTACTTCATTAAAAAAAAAAAGAAGGGAAAAAAGTTTACTCATTAGCTTATAGTGAGACTATTGTCACATTAATTGACTGTCCGCCTGATAATTCTCCTAGATTTAGTGTTTGCTAATTAGCTGCCTAAGGCTTAAGCAACAGACGAGAACACAAACAAATCACAGACTGGCCTTTAAACAGGTCTTTCTACAGCTTGGAGGTAAACACACATAAATGTCCATCGCAGGTCTCTCGGCACCATTTGTGCTGCAAGACAGGCAACAATGTGACATTTCAATGGCAAGACAAAAGCTGCAGTCAGTAACCTTTTACTAGCTCCTGGGGTTTTCCTTTGGTGTTTAGCTGGTAAATCCACTGCCAAAGGTGAGTGTTTAAAAACCCTGTTTTGACGATGAAGGGAAGCGAATGTCAAAGCAAAGGTGGAGGATGGATTGTAAATTATTCAGTGTCCACATCAAGCCTTTTCTCACTTGACTGGAGAGTAAAATTTCCAAGTTTCTCATCCTCCAACCTCAATTCCCATCTCCATTTGTACACAGTGCCTCCAGCTGTTATGAACACAAATGATCAGGTATTAAAAGTGATTATCTGTTCCCGGTGAGCTCTTTGAGTGTTTGAATGTCCTTTACTTGCATTAGCATTTAGAGTTTTCTATACATTTATTTAAGCTGCACTGTGAGAACAGATGTTTGATTTAATTATGGTATGGCTGTGTTCAAAATGTCATACTAACGAACTACTCACAGTCTGACGTCAAAATGAGTCCGTAGTGCATTCACATTAGATAGTATGGAAAGATTGAGTGCGCAAGAAATACCCGGACGTGTACTATATCGCGACATTTTTGAAGTATGCACGGTGCGCACACTAGTCATACTCAACCGCCCCATGATACGTTGCGAGCAGAACGTATAATCATCCTGGGACCTGCCTCAAGCTAAAAGGCAAACATCCTTTTTTCAAAACAAAAGCATCTTATCTTGTCTTCCATTAGCTTTTAATGCTTTTTTTATATGGAGCTTGTTTTGAAGTTAACCAGAAGTTTAGTCAGTTGTACAATGGCAGGTTTCCAAAAATCCGAAAAGTCGGCATGATATACAGTATGTTTCTGTGAGTTTTATATTTGGTCACTTTCTCACTTAAAATGTTTTCAGAACTTTCAAAGGTGGCGAATTAATGAAGATATTTAGCCTCAGTGTGCTTCAGGTTTTTGAAGCACACTGCATCCCAAGATGCATTTGTAGGTTTGAAATTAAACTTGAAAGTATACGTCAGTGGGAACAGTCACCATCCTAATAATCCTAATAGTATATAGCAGACAGTACATACATTATTATCCTCCGCCACAAAGTTGAAGGGGGATATACTGTAGGTTTGAGCGTTGTCCGTCTTTCCGTCTGTGCGTCCTTCAGTTTGAGTTAAAGGGGACAGCTTTTCTCAGAAACTGTTTAAGATAGGATAACCAAATTCGGTGTGTGGCTTCAGGGTATTAATACCTTGATGGAGTTCGAAAATGAGAAGCGCACAATTATTTTTTACGTAGTTATTGCCCTTGTTTTATTTTTTCACTTTTCTCAGAAACCGTTTAAGATAGGATAACCAAATTCGGTGTGTGGCTTCAAGGGATCAATACTTTGATGGAGTTCGAAAATGAGAAGCGCACAATTATTTGTCTTGTAGTTATAGCCCTTGTTTCATTTTTTTGACTCCGTTCGAGGTATCGTCAAATGGAACAGCTTTTCTAAGAAACCGTTTAAGATAGGATAACCAAATTTGGTGTATGGCTTCAAGGTATCAATACCTTGATGGAGTTATAAAATGAGAAGTGCACAACTATTTTTTCCGGAGATATTGCCATTGTTCCGTTTTTCTTTACCATTTTCGAGGTATCTTCAAAGGGGACAGCTTTTCTTAGAAACCGTTTAAAACAGTTAGTAATTTTATGTTCTGATGTGATAATATTTTCTTATGTATACATCAAAGTTCTTAGATTTAGGACATTTAGGAAAAGGTTGTGAGTTATAATGACAACCAATGTAATGGGGGATGTTGATGACTATGTCTTCTTGTTGAATATGTAGTGTATTATATGTTAGTATGCGATTTGTAACACAGCCATTGGTATAAAGCATGAATGACCCTGGCCGAGAACTACACACCCTTTGGCTTGTCTAAAACACAATCTCTATTTATTAGTAGCACTGGCCATGAAACTGGCGTGCCAACACGGTAACACTTCATTAACAAGTCACCACCCACACTAACGTTGGGTTTATTTTTCAGTTTAATAACGATTTGTAAATAACAGCTTGTATTAGGAACATTTCTTCCATTGTACGCCGTCAAAACTGGTTCCTTTTTCTTTCAAAGGTTTTGGTCATTTAGTTTGATTAGTCATCAACAAATATTTTACATTGCAGACTAAAAAAAGTTTTGTTATATTTTTCATTTGCCAACAGTCATAGAGTTTCCCGAGGGTATTTCATTTATTTTAGCTTTAGGAGGAATAGTGTTAGTTAAACCTGAATGCTAGAATTCATGATGAACATAGACAAAAGGACATATATATATATATATATATATATATATATATATATATATATATATAGATGATCTTTCATCATTTCTCTGTTTTTCCCCCACCTTGTTAAGTCTTTTGTCTATGACAACTTCTATATAGTCCAGAAATTATTTGTTAAGGAACACATCAGGACTCAACCCAGTGATGTCATGCTGTTATTTACATTAAAAAGAAAAGAGCTGACATCCTTCTTCTCTGTCCAGTCTCATCTTTAGTGTAATCCTGCTAAAGCCACTCATTCTACCTCCACTATATGACATGGGTAGAATGATGCTGACAGTCATGTTTTATATAATGACCTTGACGTGGACACAAGCTGAGACTAATGAAAAGCTGAGATGGAAACAGAAGGAGAGAATCAACCACATCTTTAGAAACACTAATGGATTTTTAAACAGAAAGTACTTTACATTTGACCTCACTGAGATTGAACAACGTTAAAGTCATACGATCAAAGCACTTATTAAGTACCGGTACTTTATTAGTTTGTTCAAGGTTGCTTTTTTTTTTTTCACTTTAAGTGTCCAAGTTTAGTGAATAATGGAAATTTAAGCAGAAAGTTGTTCCTTTGTGATGGGGTGTTCCTTAAGATTTAGAATGATGCTGTGAAATTTGCAATAAACTGGATTTTATTTGCCTAACACATAGGCGGAGCAGGGGATAACATATGATATATCGTCCCCTAAATTTACCCCAAGAATTATTAAAAATGTACAATTCTGGCCTTTAAAGGTGAGAAGGAAGTAAAGATGATGTTTCGTCATCTGCAGCACACCTGGGGAAAAAACCCTGATTATTTAAACAGGTTTGAACCGAGTTATTTTTGGAGTATTTTTTTGTTTGTTTGTTTTTTGCTCTTTGTCCATTGTTGGAACAACAAATGCTGCTTTGGACTGAGAAATGCAAATAAAAATGGACTTGTGCACCCTGAGAAAAGGGGAAAGGCCCGACAACTTAGTCCAGATCTCAGACTAAATAGAATGTTATCTCGTCATCACCCACAAAATATAGTCAATGTATGAAGCATTTTAAAAATAATAATGTATTCCTTATTCATTTTGTTGCGGCTTGTAGCTAAAAATATATATTTGGACAGATTTAGGGATAAATAGTTGACTTTTACTATGAAAATGGAATTACAACAAATGTCTGTATGAAACCACTTTTCTCTTATTTCTGAGTCCAAGTACCCCCTTTTTACGACAACAGCATTCTGCTTAGAATACTGTGAGAAAACATTAGAGCATAATGATGGAATAAATGAGTGACAACGCACATTTTAAAAATCTCATTCTGTAAATAAGTGGAATGAAACCGTATTTCACGCTTCGTGAAGACATTTATTTATAGTGTTTTTTTTATTTACTTTTTTTATCAATTCCGGTCCTCTCTCGCCTCGGGTTGGATCTTATATTTTCAGTTCATGTTATAATCAATATCATTTTAATTGTCAATATAATGATTATAATTTTTAACTAAAAATAAACATTATGAAACCCCATATTTGCAATGCTTTCATTTGTTAATTTTTCACTCTCTCTCTCTTTCTCTCAAGTGCCCCCTGTAATGCCATTGTGTACCCCCCATTTGATAAACACTGTCATAATGTATATGCCTTTCCTTGTTAAATGATTAGGATATTTTAATATAAATGGGTCCTTTGGTGACCATTTTGTAATTTTTTATCATTTTTTTTTTAACTTTGTCTGCACGTGCTATCAAAGGTCAACACTACAAGAATCTTTTTAACACAAGCAATGCAGGTTTTGTTATTGCAATTAAGTCAATGAATTTATTTTATTGCACAATTGTGCTCAACTATTATCTATGTAGCGTTCAGTAGTAGGAATGAGAGGAGTCTTAGAAGCTATGACGAAGCAAAAAAAAGCATTTTAAACGCACGCTTGTGGAGGTTCGACACGTTTGACAAACCATGCCTGATAGTGATTCCTCAAGGACGTGTTCCGTTCAGGTAACTCCAACTGTTAAAGGCATCTGATCATTCTAACTTTAAGTTGTCCACCTTGTTCAGCTGGAAAGCACGTGAATCTGTAGAAAAATATGGCATTATTAAAGTCTAATTTAAACATCAAAATCTTAGCAAAAGAAGAACTTTTAACCTAGCGCTAACACGTTGGATTACAACGCTGTCTCTCCTTAGACCAGGGTTTTTTAATCATGGGGTTGTGACCCCATGTCGTCTGGAAATAAAATGGGGTCGCTGAAATGTCTAGTGATAATGAAATAAAAAATATATACACTCATTATAATTAGATTATTTTTTTTTTTTTTAAATAAAAATTGATTGATATATTTATTTGTATTTATCTATTTTGCGCAATTAAAAAATAATAATTATTCTTCAAATTAAAACACCACACAGAGTCAAACAACTGTATTTTATACTTTCACTTTCTCAAGTATAAATCTTGTTCAAATAAATGTGTAACAACATGAAAGAAATAATATTTTTTGAGTAAGAAAGTTTCGCCAGAAATTTATAATGGGATGATGACAACAAAAACATTGTGAACCACTGGCATAGACTGTAATTCTAAAGCTGTGTTTTTCAACTTTGGAGTCGCCTGAAATCTCAGGTAATTGATTTAAGAAAAATTACTGATTGAAATTATTTTTTTATATGATTGAATTCATATTATTACATATTATTTTCTAAATAAAAACACAACATAATCTTCAACAACTGTATTCTATACTTTCACTTTCTCAAATATAAATCTAGTTCACATACAATGCAGTAGAGAAATATCTGAGCTTGTACCACACTGTATTTGTAACACTGAAAAACTAATTCAAGGAACAAAAAAAAAAATGTTTTTGGGGTCATCAGAAAAATGTGATGTTGAAATTGGGTCACATTCCAAAAAAGATTAGAACCACTGCCGTAGACTCTCTAGGGGAGTTGAGGGGACCAGGTACCCCATGATGTGAGGTGGACAACACTGATTAGCCAAAATCTCCAACATGGTGATGTCCACATTTAAAGGATCTTACGTGTATTTGTAGGCTAAACGTTGATATAAAGGACACCAAAGACATTCTTTACATAAATCAGTAATAAAGTTTTATTATTCACTTTTAGACTGATCATCTGCGCTGCCATTTCATGATGGGTTGCATATCACTTTAAATCCAAATGTTCTTTACTCTTCTACATTATGGCTAAAACTGGCAAATGGAAAGGGTGTTTAATACATCTCCTTAGCGCACGTTGTCAGTTCCTCTACATTCTTATTATTTTACTGAGTGATGCTTCCACAATAAATGTCTGCTCGTCGCCTTCACTCTATCTCATTCATTTGGGTAATGGGAGCGTTTCAGGTTGCCTGGCTGGACGCGTTAATCTCCTGGCTGCTGTCAACTTTGTATCTATTCATAGATGACAGAGGAAGAGCGAGGCTGAGCTTTTCCCACAACAAATAGCCAGCGACTGCAACCAGTTTTTTTCCCTAATTAGTGTTTAGCCCTCGACCTCGCATGATCTGGGATGCCTGTGCTTTCCTACTGAAGTCACACTTTCGTTTCCTAACTCTACATGTGGAGCAAACTGTGTCACAATGACTGACGAAGACGTGATAGCACAGGAGAGGCTGTGAATTCAGCTGGCATATAAAGTCATTTAAAAGAGATTAGACAGAGGTCTAATGTGCCCTGGCAGTGTAAGACACTTATCTGAAGGACAGGCAGTAGGTTACACAGCGCACCTTTTGGAGGAGTTCACGTGATGCTTAAAATAGGTGCTATATTTTCAAAATGAGACAATATCAAGCTGCTTTAATTAAACACTCATTATACCAGATATGGGCAACTGGCGGCCTGTGAAATTTATTGTGGCCCCAAAAGCGAATCCTCAAAGTTGTATTTCAAGAAGTACACAAATGCACAAAATTACTCATGTAACATAAAATGACAACATAGACAGGCACAAAAAACACTTAAACAAACAAAATGATGACAAAAAAAAACAACTACAAATTGCAGAATAGCTTCAAAGACACACAAACTGTTCACAAAATGACAGGAAAATACACAAAATGACAACATAAATGCAGAAAATGATGCAGAAAAGGCACAAATCGACAAGAAAATGACAGAAAAATACACAAAATTACACCGATAACACTATCAAAAACACACATGACTAAAAACTGAAAAAACATCAATACCACAGACAAGGACAAAAAAAGACAAACCTTTTTTTTTTCCCCCCGTTTGAACGTTCTGTTTGGTTATTATTTTAAATCCTGACATGAATATTGATCATGTGGCCCTCAGATCAGATACAATTACATGTTTGTGGCCCCCGCTGTGATAGAGTTGCCCATCTCTGCATTATACCATCATAATGTGGTTTCAGAAATGCTTGATTAGCCTTTGGTTGATTTAGAATCACCTTTCCTGCATTTGTCCTGTAACCTCAGCCTTTAATAGGAGTTTATCATAGCGATCAATCATGTTCTATATCAGAGTCCACTCTGCTGTGTGTGATTTGCTGTAATTCATCTTTGTCCTTTGCGTTTGATGTACATCACCTGCTAGACTACATCAGGCATTCTAATGTCCAATGCAAGCTAAATAACATGCTGTACTTCCCTTTCTTCTTTCGTCCGTCTCCAATTACCACCGTATTAACTCCATTAGAGAAATCATCAGTTGTGTAATTGTCCAATGAGCTTGACGATCAGGCCCCTGATCCGGTTTCACAACAAACATTAGGATCAACTGGAATTAGGGCAGCACTGTAAGATCCTCACTCTATCTTCTGCTCAGATCTGTTCTGTAATCATCTCTGCTCCTTTCATCACCTTCATTTTCCTTCTGATTCCTGAACCTTCCTTTCCTTTGGCTGAAGGTCCATCGCTATTCATAGATCTCCATGCTTTTATTCATCTTTTTCTCTGTTTACATCCTTTTCTGACCATGTACTCTGCAGCAAAAGCTCGAGAAAAAAACGTCTGTGGTCACCAGAAACTTGCGATATCAAAATGGGGTCACGATCCAACAAAGGTTGGGAGCCACTGGGCTAGACCTTGTCATCAGAGCTTGTGCATTGTTTTAATGTTGACATTAATTACCCTGTAGTGCATTTTTTAGGTGGTGATCGGACAGTGCCTTTTTATATATACATTTATATGTAGTATGTACAAGAGATTCAGATTCAGATTCAGATTGGCTTTATTGTCATTGCAACAAGTACAACGAAAGGTAAGGTGCAGGCCATTCAGTGCAAAAAGACCACAAAATAAATAATAAATGTGAAATATATAAAAACTTTTTTATAATAAAAACACAATACGACAAGATGAAATAAAATTAAATAAGCACAGTCAAAGGTAAGTACATGAGGTGCAGAGAAGCTGTAGTGTGTATATACTGTACATACATTGCAGGATGGATATAACACATAGACAGAATCAGTTGTATCAGTATATTGCATGTATGACAGACACATGTTATTTACGGCTCTTACAGCAGTTGGAATAAAAACCTGTTTTTCAGTCTATTAGTCCTGGTTTTAATGGCCATGTGCCGTCTGCCTGACAGCAGTAGCTCAAACAGGAAGTGGCCCGGGTGGTAGTAGTCCTTCAGGGTGGAGTTGGCTCTCCTGAGACAGTAAGAGCCATGACGGTCCTCCAGTGTGGTCAGAGGGCACCCAATGACCTTCTCAGCCATTTTGGTGACCCTCTGGAGTTCTTTCCTGTTTGCCACTGTGCAGCTGGCAAACCATGTACAGAGGCAGTATGGGAGGATGCTCTCCATGGTGGAGCGGTAAAAAGTACAAGTGTACTATATTGTTTTGTTTGTTTGTGTTTTTGATCATCCGTACTAAATAAATAAGGATTTAAATATAGATACATAGACAGAAATAGAAAGATGTAGCTATCAATGAAACAAACTTAAATCCTCATCCTCATCCTGGCCGACGTCTAATGGTCTATAAGTGTGATGTCACTGTCTGACACTCTAGGCAACCTGAACAGAATGAAAACTCTGTCTCCATTAGTGTCTTTTTCTAAGAGAATCTAAGTGATGCTGTGTTCCGTTTGGTGAGCAGAATAATAATGAAGTTAATACAATGCATAACTGAAGAGAAATGTAAGTGGAGCGATTTTCAGTCTATGTTTGACTTTGAAGGTTGGACATACGGGTTTTTGTACATGCTTATGTACTTTAGTTCCAGAGATTCATTTTTTCTTCTTTTTGAACAGTATGTTAAGTTGAGGTTTTACAGGAAATTTTGATCTCCCGACATGTTTCAACTGTCAACTGCCAGTCTTCCTCAGAGGAGTTCTGCTGATAGCCCTTGATGGTTCCTTTGAAGGTTCCTTTGTAGTTTCACTTGACATGCATGTAATAGTTCCAGCGAGATTCATTTTGTCTTCTTTTTGAACAGTATGTTAGGTTGAGGTTTTCTTCATTCAGACAAGGTTTTTCAGATATCTTAGAAAGCGATATGTAATTAATTAGTAAATCATTTACTTTTTATCTAATGTGTTGTAAATGTGTATTGTGGTTTCATCACTATATCTGTAAAAGAAGGTGATATCAAAGCTAAGTGCACTGCAAATAGAGGAGCAGCGAGTGTCTGACTGCTGAAAATGTCAGGATATCAATGTGCGGGGGCCTTTGTGTTCACCACCAGACTCTGACCTTTTTTTGATTTTTCAACAAAAAAAACCTGATCCTTTGCTTTTGAATGAAAAGAAAAACATGTGGGGCAAAAGCTGAGGCTGCTTTAAAGCCAGATACAAACTGATGGTGCCTCATACGCCCTCTAATCCTGATATGCTCCTCGTTTGTTGGTCGTGCAATACACCCACACTGAGGGGTGGCTCTGGATCTGAACAGAAGAAAGTGGAAACAGCCATAGCGGGCTGTAACGTCACATACCAATTTGGTTTTGCTGGTATCCAAACCAATCAGTGCCAGGCTGATATTGCATTTTATACAACGTTCCTTCACTTGTGGCATCAACAAGCTTTCTCTGCAGCCTGTTAATAGTACGGTAAATTGTTCCTCTGCTTTCTTTGCATTTCCTCACATCTTTTTTTCCTCATTGCACGGATTCATTCATTGCTGTAGTCATATCAAACTGTTTTTTTGACACACACACACACACACACACACACACGCACACACACACACACACACACACACACACACACACACACACACACACACACACACACACACACACACACACACACACACTGTTTCTGTTACCAAATGACATCTGTGTGCAGGAGCGTGTGAGAGGTGTGATATACACACACAGCAGCTGAAGACACAAACGGTGAAAACATGCCTTGGGGTAGTCGTCTGAACAGGCTTTTTTTTTTTTTTACGGGTCAGTGGTTCAAAATTACACACTGTTTTTTTCTTTTATTTTTTCTTACCTGGAGGCGAAAGAGAGCAAAGAAAACTAACAAACAATGTCCATCAAATCTCTTACTTCATGATGACGTGAAGTCTCCCGGTAGGACATTTGCAGTGAGCTCACAGTGTTCCATAAACACACAGAAAAGGATTTGGAATGTTTTAATGCTAAACCTTTGGAAAGATCCAACCAGTTTTCCATCTGCTTTTGAGGAATTACCAGGACTAAATAGGATTCACTTTATCTTATTTAACGTGCACTCAGAATGATTTCCATCTTTGTTCTTGGGTATCTGTGAGCCTCATAAAAACAGTGAAGACAAGACACCACCTTTAGATAGTTTGGTCATTTCTAAAGTGAATAGTTGAAAACAATACAATCAGACTTTTACTAGTACACAGCGAGTTGTTTCTGCCTTTTACTCACTACTCACTGTCACTGCTGCTCGGAAACACTCAGGATAGATGAGTCACAGAGATTGAGGAGCTTTTGTGTTTCCAATTGAAGAATTAAAAGGATGGACCCACACTGATATGCATTAAACCAGGGACAGGCAACTCTATCACAGTGGGGCCACAAAACTGTCATTGAATCTGAGCATTCAGAACAATCACTAATCTGAGCATAAACACATGGGAAAAAAGAGTTTTATCTTTTTTCTTTGTGGTTTTGATGTTTTGTCAGTTTTTAGTCATTATGTGCATTTTTGGAGTCATTGTGTGTGTTTTTGTTATTGGTTGTGTTCTTGTTATTTTTCTGTCATTTTCTGCACTTTTAATGAGATTTTGAGGGCACGATCTGTCATTTTGTTGACAGTTTGTGTGTCTTTGGAGCTATTCTGTAATGTGTGTTGTGTGTGTTGTTGTGGTCATTTTGTGTCTTTAAGTGGTTGTCGTGTCTGTCTTTGTTGTCATTTTGTGTGTTCCTGGAATACTTTGTGCATTTTGCTGCCGATTTGTGTGTTTTGGGAGTTATTTTGTGTATTATGTTGGGCTTCATAATCATTCTAACTTCTTGAATTATAATTTTGGGGGATTTACTGTGGGGGCCGCAAAAAATGAGACTGAGGGCCACCAGTCGCCCACGTCTGCATTAAACCCTTAATTTGTGACCTTCCGTGTGATACGTTTTCTCTTTAAGAAATACAACAGTTGTTGTTGATATCTGCATATTTGATGGCTATTTAAAGACATTGTGAAACTCAATGGAAAGGCTAATCTAAACATGTAAGGCAGACGAAGCAGTGAAAGGTGTTTTTTTTGGGAAAGCAGATTTAGAGCTAGATGAATTGGCTCACTGTCTACAAACGTGGGACTTCTAGTCCGAGACGAATCTTTGTGTCAACATGAGTCAGGTCAACACTGCAGGGCTGATGCTGTAAATAATTCATTAAAATAAATGATCATCGACTTACTTTGAATAACATTTGTTTCAAATTGCATTCTCTTGTTTTATTTAGTAGACTTGTTGAAGGTGGAATGAAGGTCTTGTCACCAATACCAACAATAGTTTGTCCCTGAAACATGAATGTAGTTCGATGGGGTTGTTTTGATGTTGTGTATTATTATAATTCCAATATGTTGTTAGGATGACCATGTTTTGGACACTGGACACTGGACTGTCACCTAAATATAGCTGTAATCCAGGGATTCTTAACCAACCTCCACCAAGTTTACAGTTACCGTATCTACTGTACCTTCCGGTGCATCTCCAAAATCCAACTCCTCCTGCCTATCAGCTCACCAAATTTTATTGAAATCCATTCAGAACTTTTTAAATATAACATCCTCATTAACAGACGGACAGACAGGCAAACACAACCTCCAACACCTTCAAATAACGAGCAATGACCCAAACTGAGAAACTTAAAAAGTAAATATGTAGCAGTTTATAGCTGAGATAATACAGAATGTTCACCGCAGATAATACGATTTTCTATTTTCTTGATTGGTGGTGTGAAAAGAGCAAAAGCTTTTTAGTTATGTTTTGCTTTTTGAAAGCGACCCAAAGGAAATAGGTCTGTGACCAAATTTTGGGCCCCGACCGGGCTGACCCAATATTGAAAACCTCTGTTGTATTGTAATGATAGAGTATTGGAGGGAAGCTAGCAGCTATCCTCTATAATGGGGTCACCAACATGCTGCCCTCAGGCGTGTTCTCACAGGAGCACGAGTCACTAAAATCTGATTTGCTTTCCAGGTTTCAAACTCACAAAGATAACATATAAGATGGATGTAGTTAGTGCTTAAAGTTAATGTTGCACTAGTTTTAAAGGCAAATTAATGATCTTTTAATGTTTATTTTTACTGAAATAATGTCACAAGTCTGCAAGTCTCACAGATGGGATTTTGTTAAAGATGCCACACATTTGGTGTCTGGATTATAATAACATACATATGCTTTAAGAAAAAATATAAAACAGTGCAAACATATTATGTTTTACGATTGGTTAAAGGTTGTTATGGCGCGTTTTCACTGACGGTTCCGGCTCTACTCTCATTTTGTGCATTTCCACTGGGAAAAAGTTCCTCCTCTGTGGTGCTGCTTTTTAAAGTACCTCCTTCGTTGAGGTTCCAATAAAATCAACCCTGGTCTGAAATGTGACGTAGGCTCAAAGCAGACACTGATTGGTTTTGAGAATCATTACAACGTAGAGTCATCAGCTCACGCACAGAGAGGAAGCACTTTGCCATTTTTGTTGGCGAACTTGAGCGAATGGCAGCAAAAAAGTGCGATCCGTGTCAGTTTAGCGTGTCAGGTTGGTGCTCAATGGAAACACTCCTCAAAAACAGTATCGGGTCCCGAAAGCCAAGAGTACGAAGCCGAGTAGAGCCGATACCGCCAATGGAAACACGCCATTAGTGAGTGACTAGTAAAAAAGGATGATGATGATTTTTTATGAAACGTAAGGAAAATTTAACAATTGCATAAATAAGAAAATGGAAGTGTTGCATGTTAAACATGTCCTACCTTTTCTAACTTGGCGCTAGTCTTTCTTCATTATCTTAGCCTCTAATTAACGTGAAACTGTGTAATTGTTGTAGTTAAGAAGTGCAAAATCAACTAGTAACTCTTTGGATTATTCTGTACCTTTGAAGTAGCTTGTAGTTTTAAAAAGATGGTCACCCCTACTCTATAAAGTCTTTTTCTGCTGACATTTTTGATGAAAATCCACTGTTGCTCTTTATTCTTCACGCTGCTGTCGACAAAAAGAGCAGCTGCTTCAAAGGCTTCCCTTGCATGTGTGAATGAAAATACCATAATGACATCATATTGTCTGTATAGGCAACATCTTATTTTTCCGGAGATTTTTACATTTTCATATAAGGCAAATATTGACGAAGTTATGGAAATTTAAAGTTGGCTGACAACATGTTCAGTGGAAAACCTTTATATTTACATGGATTTATAAAAACCCTTTGGAATGACTTTTAATTGCTCATTTACTGCTGTGACAGTGTCTGTGTGTGTTTCCTACAAGTCTTATAACGCGTAATTATTGTTGATCAGTTTGTTGTACAAGATTTAAAAAATAAAATAAAAAGTAGGCTCTGTTTCCTATGCTACATTAGCTAGCTTTTAGGGCCTGTACTATACGAAGCTGGATGAGTATATCTAGGATATCTCTCCGTTAGCGGGCTTCACCTAACCAAACAATCTCTGTCACAAAGCATCTGTACTATGAAGCAGGATATAGATACGTTCACTTCAGACAGGCGATTTCAGCCTGGTTACGTATGTACTCCAATGACGGGTGGAGACTGCAGCGGCAGACCAATCACAAACAGTAAAAAACTGTGCAGAAAAAGTTACGTCACAATTGAGAAATAATTCTTAAAAAATATAAAGATTTAAAATCCATAATTCAGATAAAAAACAACACTGTTGCTGCAGAAAAAGCAGGAAGAAAGGAACACAAGCAGGAAACTTGAAATACTGTTAATACATAAAAGCGTGAGATTATACAATATGAATCCATTGGATGATAAAGAGACAGCGCTCTGATCAGTTTCACTTTAAGGCACAGAAATGTTTCTATTCAATTTATCACACACACACTGGGATGAGAGCACATTGTTTCACTGTAGCATATTTCTGCTGATGCTGTCAGCGTCACTATAACGTATGTATGAATGAAAGAATGAATTCATTCATCCCTCCACAATACAGAGAGTGTCCAACAGGCTTCATCAGCTGACTGTAGATCAGTTCATCAGATATAAAATCTATATCTTTCCTAAAGGAAGTCATCGGTAAATGAAAGGATTGTATTTATCCATTATTAATCTTTCTTTCCTAAACTCAGCTGTTAGATTGGCACCAATCAGGATCTTCTATCAATGGGCAGGTCATTTTCCAAGAAAACTGATTGGTCAGGAGGCGGGACTTTTTGTACTCGGTCACATCTTATCCACTTCATATCCTGGTCCCGACCAGCCTAAATTACCATGGTGATTTAGCCCAGTCAGAAGTTAGCCAGCTTTGCAGTACAGCACACACCGAATAAATCCCGAAAGTTGACGCGATTAGAGGGAATCCAGCTTCGTAGTACAGGCCCTTAAGGTTATCCCTTCTCTGAGCAAGGAGGCGTTGGTCGTTACCTAAATATCCTTACATACACATGCTCCTATACTTTTTGATCTAGTTCTGGACTACTTCTTTTAGTTTTACCAACCAAAGTGTGCACCCACAAAAAGTAGTGCAGCAGATTAGAGAGAACTTTGAGTTATTGCAAATTAGTAACTTTATCCTTTTCTATTTTTTTTTTATCTCCAGGAAACAAGAACTGCTGAACATCTCCAACGTTCCTCTTGGAGAATGTCCGCCCTCACCACCTCGCACTGCTCCGCCCAGCATGAAGGTACAACAACAGACACACACACACTGGTCAACACACACACACACACACGCACACACACACACACACACACACACACACACACACACACACACACACACACACACACACACACACACACACACACACACACATACACACACACACACACACACACACACACACACACACAGACGTGTATAACTCACACTGTTTTCAGAGGTATTAAGTCATTGACTTTGTAATTGACGTATTTTGCCCTCTGGACCTTCACCTTGTGAGATAAATCTATTCTAGCTCTGTGTGAGAAATCCCTTTAGCAAGCAAAGCTCTTCTGCGACAGTGACAAAGTGCAGTGTCACCAAAACTCTTTGATGCATGGAGGGGACTAAGTTTTTGCCTATTCTGGCACTGCTTTATGTCAAATTATCTTGTACAATCTATTGCCAGAGGTGAAAGTAATGGATTACAAGTACTCACGTTACTGTAATTAAGTGGCTTTCTTGGGTACCTGTACTTGTTAGAGTATATTTCTAAATCAGTAATTTTACTTGCACTTAAGTACGTTTTAAAAGAAGTAAAGTCATTTGTTACATTTCTACACCCAACCATTACTGAGTAAATTATTATTTTTTGTTTTAAAATAATCAACGGACATTGTGAAACTACAAAAAATTACATGACCAGACAACAATCAAACGCATCACATCATAGCTGACCAATCAGGTTAAATGTAATGCACCGTGCCATAATGGCATTGAATGGAGGTTATTTTTTTCTGTTTTAGAGTTCATAAATGTAGCTAAACTTAGAGACTGAGAATTTTCTTTTAAAATTTGAATAGAATTACATTGTTCCATTAAAAAAAGAAAATAAATACAAAATGTATACAGATGTCTTTGTGGAAAATATATTAGGTCTCAATTGTGTAAGATGTTTAAGTTTATACATGTTATGTTTACTGCATGCAAGGGAACTGTGGTAAGATTTATTACCAAAAATAAACATGGGAGGTGAAAGTAGCTACTTTCACTCTGAGTACTTTTTAATTGAGCTACTTTTTACTTGTACTTGAGTATTTTATGTTTGACTCACTTGTACTTGAGTACAATTTCAATCGTAACAGTACTTCTATACTTTTTACACCTGTCTATTACTAGTATTATTTCTTACCTATTTTTTTTGCTGATATATTCATATAAACACAATATCAACATCATTTATAATAAAACGATGCTCCCGATAGAGGTTTAGGCTACATGTTGTTATTCTTACGTAAGTGAAGCCTGCTTTATCCTGTTTTGTTGCTGTGACTGTTCCTGAAGGCCTGCACTGGTGTGTTGTAATCTTTTTTTTCACTGTCAGCTTGACATTAAAAACAGGGATTACCTCTGGGGACAGAGCATCAGTGCTCAAGCTCCAAAGCTGATGCAGGAGCTTGACTTTGCTCTGCAGCACAGGCACAGAAACACTGGAACTTTCTCTGGACAAACACAGCCGGCATCAAGAAGTCAAACAATTTTTCATACCGCTTCATGGTTATTTTCGTTCTTTTTGTCTCGTCAGTATTTTTGCCACTAAATAGGTTTTTGAGAGCAAGTTTTTCCCGCGAACTAGTGAAAGGTTGTGTTATAGAGAAGGATTTGCAGTTTGATCCTCCGGTGGAGATGACAGAATTATGAAAAATCTCCAGGGAGATGATTGAAGGCTTTTCTCTCACCATTCTATGTATGCTGTCGGCAAACTAACAGAAGTTCAACCAAACTGTGACGTCAAAGGAACTAAGATGAAAGTAATCTATATCAAGGTGACGCAGAAAGTGATTCAAATCCACCAGACTGTAGCAAAGTATTTTCCTCATGAGTTGTGGCTAAAAATTGGCCTGTGATAGATTTTTGGGTTGCATGCAGTGAATAAAATTTAGTGTTTATTTAAAATGTTTACCCAATTTCCTCCATTATAAAGGTGAGATTACATGTTTTGCAAAGAATGAAGATATGGACTCAAGACAAATTAGACTGGATTGATGGCTCATTAAAGCCCGAACCACTTTGTGCAGTACAGTGATGTTTAATAACCCTCCATCACCCAGTCAAATGAAGACAATGCCTCAGGAACCACTTTGGAAAGAAACAGCTCAGCCATTGCCAGACAAAGATAATTGATTGAAATACAGCACAAGGTATTATTTTGTCTTGACTTTTAGTTGACTGATGGTAATTAACAAACAGGAACCAACAATTTAGCTGTGAGAAGTCATTGAAAATACATCAAAGTGGCAGAAGTGGTAATGATGTGAGAATGGTTGGTATTGGCCATTATACGTAATACTGTTATCGTTTTTTTCATTTTATTTTATATATATATATATATATATATATATATATATATATATATATATACTGTATATATATTTTTTTATTTGTTTTTTTTTTTCTGCATTTGTTTTCTTAGGTTGACGCTTCATGTAGTGCAAAAATACGTAACGAGAGGGCAATTTTGTTTCATCAGTATTAAAAATATGTGCTGTTGTTTGAGACAAAATGTTAAAAATAGATATGGCGCTCGTGCCATAACTGAAGTGATATTAGTTGTTTGATGTTTTATGTAGAATACGTCACATTAAAAGTAGTGTTGTTCCGCGAGGTGCTGGGAGGTAGCCATTAACAAAGTTCAAACCACTTCATACAACTTAAAGTACTGCACATGGCTCATCTCTCGAAATCCAGGCTTTTAGTCATACACTCAGTTGTTCAAGATATCTGTAACACTCGCTGCAATCTCAGTCATATGTTCTTCCTTTATCCAGAGTTACATGCTTACTAGAACAGATACTTCAAAACCATCTCTGCAGTGTTCAGTTTCAATTCACAACCATGTTCTCAGGTAGCTATTTTTGGTGTCCCCTCTGAAACAATTCTGAATGCTTTAATTTCTAGGCAGCAAAACAAATAATTGCTTTTACATCTCTCATTGCTCGACGCACAGAATTATTACAGTAGAACTCGTCCAAGAGTCCATCCTTTTTCAGATGCCTCAGGGAGATCATGTTTTTCCTCAAATTGGAAAAGGAAAAGTACTCTGTTAGGGGCTCCAGGGAGGATTTTTTTCAAATGTGGCAACCCTTTATATCCCACTTCAATACCATGCACCGCTTGCCTTCTGATTAGCTAAAGTTTGATCCCGTACCGCTGCTTCTTGCTTTTCATACATAGTTAGGCACATTGTGTGTGTGTGTGTGTGTGTGTGTGTGTGTGTGTGTGTGTGTGTGTGTGTGTGTGTGTGTGTGTGTGTGTGTGTGTGTGTGTGTGTGTGTGTGTGTGTGTGTGTGTGTGTGTGTGTGTGTGTGTGTGTGTGTGTGTGTGGTTTGGGGGTGAGGGGGCAAGGCCGGCTCTACACAGGGGCAAGAGGGGGCAATGCCCCTCAAATAAATGTCTTGCCCCCTCAAATCAAAATTAGTGGAAAAATCTGTTGAAAGATATAGTATCAGCTTCCTCTCATCTTTCTGTCCCTCCTCTGTGTGTCTATTCACAACACACGTATGTAGATGCACCTCCCCTCAGCCCTCAGTAAACATCTAGTCACTGTCAGTATGCAAATGTTCCAAGATGTAGCCGGACAGTGTGGTGTCAGGTTACAGTGCGGCAATGGAGCGATTAGACTTTGAAGAAGCCACTGCGTTTTCTCAGTCACAACTGCTTTGCACTGCTTTGTTTCATTTATTCACAGCGGTTTTTACAAAACCAGCTTATTTATTTTCCACTCAAGCTTCCTGCAGCTCACAAAGTGAAAGTTAATGCTGTGTAATGCATCCGTTTTTCAGAGCTTTTAAAAAGTGTAGTGCTCCTGTGGAGTGGAGAGAAAGGAGATTTTTTTTATTTTTTTTTTAAAGAAATGAAACATAAAGTGTTCTGTTCAATATCTGTTGTGTTTTATAAAGTAGTTTGTGAGTTTTTTTTTATTATTGTTATTATTCATAAGACTACCTTTCAGTTTTGTAAATATATATATATATTTTTTTTTTTATTTATTTTTTTTTCATTTTCTTCCTTTGAGATATTGCCACCTTATTGTGGTCAGGGGGTTTGCGTGCCTCAGTGACCTTAAGAGCTATACCAGCAGGAGCTTAGTCTTCAGGTAGGACACCCAAGTTGGACAGGTCTGAAGGTAGAGGCCTGACTAAGTGCAATCCACTTCTCTAGGTTGGGGTTGGACACATAGCTAATGCTGCATTTGATTGAACTCGGAACCGGGAAAGATCCAGGTCATCAATTTTGACCTCCGAGTAAATGTGTTTCATTCAGTAAGCTCGGAAAACATGGCTGGTCACTGCAAACTGATTTTTGCTTTTATATTTTTCAAGGAGGAAAAATGCCTGCTGGGGAAATATATTAGCTCCTTGGGTAAGAGAGAGAGAGAGAAACTTCAAACACTTTAAGTAAGACTTCAACACCCCAGCGGGGGGAATCCTGCATGCTTCATTGAACTATACGGGTATCATTACTTGCGCAGAGTGGCATTCAAATTAACAGAGTATGGATGGAAATGCCACTACAGAGTTATTCTGCACTTTTTTTTTTAACACACATGCAAAATTAGACGTCACATAAAAGTAAAAGTTGAGGAGAAAGTGACGCCATCATTTAGCTAAAACGTCATTCCGACCGACTCTGGGTGCTTGGATCCTGTCCGAGTTCCCGAGTTGAGGTCCCAAGCTCAAGGGCCGTTTTATTGCACTTTTTCAATTTGTTCTGTTGGATTTTTCTAGGTTCCGAGTGCAATCAAATGCAGCATAACAACCACATTTAATTAAGAAAACACTGTTAGCACAGGGGAAACAAACACATTGTTTCCAGCCAATCTGAGTAGAGGGGTTAACTTTGATTGATCCAGGACATTATCCTAAACCTCTGGGTTCAGAGCAGCAGGTACTCCAATGAGTGGTGCTGAGCTCTCCAAAACACGCATCCATCTCACCTTACACCGCATTAATAACACTATCTATTTCACCTTGTGGCTGCACAAATGTTTCCTTGACTGTAAAGTTACAGAGGTTCTGGCACACTGGCACATTTCCTTTGCTTGGGTTGGTACCGGTCACTGGATCAGCATCAGCAGCAGTACCTGGAGGAGCTGAGGTCCCACAGTGCATCAAAGCCTATTTCTGTGCGCAGTGTCTTGATACAGTTTGATGTGACGTTCACTAACATCACCGTGGTGTACAAGTCCATATTTTCAACTTGTAGTAGTCTGTTAGGGGAAATATACGCTGGTAATTAGACAATTTCAAAGATACGCACTAGATAAATTGACGTCACTTCCTTTCCGACTTGGCTGTTGCTGTGTATATTTACATAACTTCAGCACCTACAGTCCTTTCTTTCCTGATACTAGTTACGTTGTACTGTTTTAAGCAATAAGTAGAAGTCAGGTTAGCAAGCTAACAAAGGTTCACTTTATCGTATTGTGTGTTCCGGCAAATTTACCTTTAGATGTTTCTTCAGATTGGACGTGGAATCCCTGGATGACCACAACTTTTTCATTCTACTGAGTTAGTCTTTCCTTTTTTGGATTTAAACTAAAAATGACGCAGGAGTTTCCATGCAGTAAAATCTCCAGGTTCATGATGATAAACTGGCAGCGTTGGTTTCACGTGTTCATTTCATGCAATGTGTGCGTGCATACTGTATATCTGTTGCACAATGTATAATAATATAATTCCACTTTGTTTTTAAAATGTAATCCCACTAAGTAATCTCCATTTTTATCAAAAATACCGGTAATCTGATTAAATTTTTTTAAACATACTGTAATGGATTAGTTACATTATTTTTGTACGCAGATTATGCTGTTACTTGTAATCCTTTACTCCCCAAGCCTGACAGTTATGTAGTATCGGCAGATACCGATACATGCAGATACTGCGGTGTTTAAAAGAAGATATGACCTGTTTTTCGCCAAAAATCAGGTCCTCAAAATCGTCAACATTGTCTCGTGTGTAGAGACATTCGTTTGTTGAAAACGTGACCCTGCGATTGGTTCAGAACGGCAGCTCTGGGCCAATAGCGATAGCTTGCACTGAACACGTAACCACACGTGTTTCTGTGGTCAGGTGTTAGGGCAGCTGTGAGAGTCGGAAGAAAGAAAAACAAAGGTCCTGCGTTTGAAGAAGAATTTGATTTGTAAATGGCATGTTAATAGTTAGTACCACTACTGATGCCAGCCTTTTAGTGCTATATCGGGGTCCCTCCCGATACTAGCATGGGTATTGGCACAGCATTAATTGAAAGGAAACTTACAACCACAATTTCATTAAGATATATATTATGAGATCTAAAATCAGATTGGAAGATGGTGTCAATAGCTGTTTCCATTGCAATTTCTTGCAAATTAAAGCAAAATTACCTAAAATTTTGACAAAGTATAATTGCACTTTGCTGGGCGTGTTTCCATTAAGCTTTCGTGATAGATTTTGATATTGAAACTTTTATTTGAGTTTATTTGATATTTCAGTTTTTGTTTTTAAGAAAATCAGGTTTTCATTGTGCTATTTGGATTTTGGGCATTTTCAAAGGGTAATGGAAATGCAACCAATGTAGCCTATATATCAGTATTGGCTAATATGGGAAATCTGCAATTGGCCAAGTGTTGGACAATGTCGGATATCGGCAAAAGGCAGAAATCCAACAGCTCCAATTTTCATTAACCACAACACTTAAAATCAAAGAGGACTATTCTTCAATGATGCACTTTTCTGAGTCTCATTTTTCACAATATGGCACAAATTAACAACATAAACTATGCAGCCTTTCTTACAATTCTAACAATCCCAATTAGCTAGTCAATGCCATTAGTTTTGTTTGCAGAACACAGGTTTGCTTATTTGCGTGCTGGGTGGTGTGAGGGAGGTTGATTACAAGGATAATATGTTGATGATGGTATTATTTAACTGATTTGGATCCTTTTAGCTCCAAACAGGGTGAGCTATTGAGAAGATCCTGGCTTTTTTATCACGTGAGTGTCCATCAATGTGGGAGTGTACGTATATCTTTTAGACACACACACACACACACACACACACACACACACAATGGGAAAACCTGTTTTGTTGTTACAAATGGCTGGCATGGCTGCTTGACTTGACATTCCTGTTCAGGCTTCAGTTGTTACGAGGCTAAATAGATTAAAGGAGAGGAAAAGACAAAAGGAGCGACATCTCCATGTCGACTTGGTTAGAAAAGGAGGACTTGAACCACAACAGACTCAGCATTTCTTGCTGCCCTTGTCAAGGTAAGGCCAGATCAACTGATTCCCAAAGTAAAGAGATTATTGGTCAGAAACGTTTGGTTTTGTTTTGGTGTCTTGTGTAATGAAAATCATTGGATATGAATTTCTAACCTTAACTAACCTCTATAATCCCAATTTGATGAAACAGGTTGGTAGTAACTTGACAGCCTTGAACGTGTCATAACAAGTAGACTTGAATTTCACAGTAGTTTCCAATGAAGCATTTATAATGTGTTATTTATTGCATTATACTGTTGTTATAAAAAAAAAAAAGGGTGCTGTATACCCATTCAAAGCTGACTCAAAGCTTTAACACATAAATCCCATGTCTTCAGTCTGTAGTCACTGCAAGTATTTGGAAGATTTAATCGTTGCTGAATGTGAGTCGGTATCTTTTGAGTTTCCGAAACTTTGTGCTAGTGGTGTTACACTTATTTATAGCAAATATACTCCCACATGTGCAACATTTCACAACACTATTTCATAACTCTTGGTACTAGCTTAAAACAACATCAACGGAAGTATCAGTTTCAGACGTGTGAAGCCTGTGTACCTGGAATGTGATAATATTTGTATTTAAAAGAAGAGTTTCATGAAAAGGAAGCAGAGTGCTTGCTAAAGCACAAACAGTGGTTCTTTTTGGGCTCAAGTACCCCCTTTTCTCTTATTTCTGAATACAAAATTTTGTCCGACTACAACATTTTGCTCAGAATACTACAAAGAAACAACCATCGAGCATAATGATGGAATGAATGAGTGATAACACACATTTTAAAGGATCTTATTCTGTAAATAAGTGGAATAAAACAGTATTTAGTGCCTCCTGAATATATTTATTTCTATAATTTATATCAGTGATTCTCAACTGGCGAGTTGGGACCCAAAAGTAGGTCGCAGACCTGCACTAGGTGGGTCAAAAAAAAAAAAAAAATGTCTCTCATGTTGGGTTGGACTTGTCTTTTATTTTGAAAGAAACTTTTCTTTTGACAGGCCTGTTGTGAAATGCTTGTTGCACAGGAAGATATTTAGATTTATATTTAAAAAAAAAAAAAAGATATTAACTTTGGTTGGTTGAGTTCTTAAAAAACAAAATTATGACGGTGGCAAAATTGGGTCGCAGGGTGAGACCAGTTGAGAACCACTGGTTTATATCATATCCCCCCTGGTGTGGAACCAAGACTGAACTTTGAATTTTCAGTTCCTGTTCTGTTCAAGATCATTTCCATCATCATCATTATGATTATCCTTTTAACTAAAAGTAAACATTATAAAACCTCATATTTTTAATGCTTTTGTTTTTAAAAACAAATACCCCCTGTAGTGCCATTAATGAAGCCCCATTCGGGAAACACTGTTTTTTTTTATTTATTTATTTATTTATTTATTTATTTATTTATTTATTTATTTATTTATTTTTACTTTGCAACATACATGCAAGACAATGACAAAGACAACAGTGTAAGATGACGAAAAGACACTTGAAACGATATTTACCAATATTTACAATTCCTGTGTGTGTGACGTGTGTGTGTGTGTGTGTGTGTGTGTGTGTGTGTGTGACGTGTGTGTGTGCGTGTGTGTGTGTGTGTGTGTGTGTGTGTGTGTGTGTGTGTGTGTGTGTGTGTGTGTGTGTGTGTGTGTGTGTGTGTGTGTGTGTGTGTGTGTGTGTGTGTGTGGAAACAATGCTCTAAAGGACTCATTCTTATCTGTTTGTTGATCTACTTCTTTCTGCACTGTTATCAATTATGATTGCACTATTCCTTTATTAGGAAAACAAATCATGCTGAAATGAAGATGACTATCAAGCACTGTGATATTATATTCTACTGTCTGTGACTATGGGGATGGCCATGTTCATGCCCTGACTGAGTATGTGTGAATTCTCTCTGTCTCTGAGCCTGTCAGTCACTGAGCGAGACAGCCTGGCTGCCTTCCTAATCTGCCCGCTGCATGCCGAAGCCTCCGCCGGTTGCCATGGGATTTAAGAGATGCAGATGTTAGAGCAAGAGAAAGAGATAATACACAAGGAGGTACATGAAGGAGAGAATGATGCGTAGAATCAAAGCAGACTGTTACAAAAAGAAGGAGAGCAAACAGTAGTGGCATCAAGTGTTGAAATCCTTTATGAGACAAACTGCGAGCAAATAAAAACATCTCGTCCCTGTTTCTATAAGTACTGTGTTAGCACTGCAGTCTGAGATGCTACACAATCACTGTCAGTTTGTCGTCTTAGTTTGTGTCATCAATTCATCACAGAGGCATTCAATCACCCACGCACAGTTTTTAAAATGTCGTCTTTAATAGACTCAAGAGACAGGTGGCGTAGGAGGGAACCAGGATAACCAAAGTTGTTCATGTCAGCCCAGGAATACTATGTAATGCACATGTGTCAAACTGATTGGCCGGGGGCTTTGGAGTATTCAATTAGGCCCGCGCAAGAAAATAAAAATGACAGAAAAAACAACAATATTTGCAGGAGCTCTCAAAATTCTTACAATTCTTTCAATTTTCTTTAAATTGTTGCCATTAATTAACTAGAAATTGGTCACTAAATCTAGGAAATTTTAAAGTGAAGATCCTGTTGAAACTGATATTTATCACTTATTACTTGGATATTGTCGGTTTGTTACATATTTTGTATTTTATGTATATTTAGAACTGCAAACTAGAGCACAATAATGTTGAAATGACTGTTTTCGGCATAACATTTGTGGCCCATTTCAGATCAAACTGCTTCATATATGGCCCCTGAACTAAAATGAGTTTGACACCCCTGATCTCATGCATGTTATCCCATAATAGACAAGCAGGTCGACAGGTTTGAAACAAACCTGAATGTATTCATCTGCACAGCAGCAAGTCGTCTGCAAGTGTTTCTTAAAAGGGGGAAATGATTCAGAGCAAAACTCTTTGGTTTCATTCCTTATTAGGGAACTTTCTTTGTGAAGTGTTTTCATGCTTTTGTTACTGGGGTTTCCTTCCACAGTCCAAGTAAAAGTAAAAGCAGGCTGAACTTTTTTTTTTTGACCTTTTTTTTTTTTTAGAAATCAAAAACCTAATTAAAATAGCAACAATTATCTATAAAAAAAAAAAACAAGATTATTCATACAAGCAAGTGTACATAAAAAACACATTTAAAAAAAAATGATTTTAACTGTGAGCACTATTTTTCAATAACAAAATGTAAAATATTTATTTTTTGTACTATATACATATATTCACATATACATATATATGAGAATGTTTAATCACTTCAATGTACGGTAACTCACTTACTCACTTCCAATGTTGGTGGTGACCTTGTCGGTCAAGCCACATCACTGTGTCTGCTTAATGCGCCATCAATTGGTAAATATTAACTCCCCGATAGGAGCTGTGTGTGTGTGTGTGTGTGTGTGTGCGAGTGCGAGTGCGTGTGCGTGTGTGTGTGTGTAAGCAGTGGGCGTGGTAAAGACAGTTTTATGGATGTTAACTCCAACACTGCTAACAGTTGATAACAGCAGACCTGTCATAACAGTTTCCTTTGTTACAGAACACAGTTGTTATAATGAGTTTTACGCAGCAGTTTGACACTTTCTTGGACTTTCCTTTTTAAACACTTTTGTGAGATGGTAAGTCCAATTATTTCCTGCTCGTACTTGTTTTGATTGTTTTACCATTAAGAATACACCGCATCACATTAAAGTTTGTAATTGTCTCGTGTAGCAAGTGTAAAGGGCCACATTGTCACAACGTCGTCTTAGTCAAAAATATTTATCTACCTTTGATCTGTTTAATTCTTCATAAGCAGTGTTGGGCAAGTTACTCTAAAATTGTAATACATTTTAAATTATTAGTTACAGGCATAAAAACACAACATATTTGTAATACAATATTACCATCTCCAAATTGTTACTCTACTTTAAGTTACTTTTATCTAATTGCGCATTTATGTTAGGTGAAGTCATTTTAAAATACTAATCTCATTACATTGATACCATAATAGATTAATGTCTACACATGTGACACTACAGAACATTCGCCTTTTCCTTACAATATTTTATTGACCTTGGAATCAATCTTCAGCACCTTAACATAATTCTTATTTAACAATGTAAACATATAATCAATGCTTTAAAATGTGCAACATTTGCAAAACAATGCCTAAACATAGGCTAGCAAAAACATCCTCTAGGACCAATATTCCCAAAGTGGGGTACGGGTACCCCTGGGGTACGCAAATTGTCATGGGGGTACGTGAATGAAAATTCAAAACAATAACAACATCGGAAACTATATTATAAATAGAGCAGTTAATGTTAATGCTATTACGAGGCTAATGCTATTGCTAGGCTCATGTTAGGTTAATGCTAATGCTATTGTTAGGTTAATGCTAATGCTTGTGGTAGGCTAATTCTGATGCTATGTTAATGTAAATGCTATGTTAATGTAAATGCTAGGTTAATGCTATTGCTAGGCTAATGATAATGCTATGTTATGGCTAATACTAGGTGTAGTGGCACTCGGCTCGTTCCTCTCAAACACACAAGCACATCTCTAAATTATGCATTTTAAACTAATATAAAACATATGAATTATGATAAACTTAAACATATAATTCCAAAACTAGGTCAATATTAATGTTTGGCTAATGGTATTGTTAGGCTAATGTTGTTGCTGTGCTAATGTTAATGTTGATGCTAGGTTAATGCTATTGCTAGGCTGATGCCAGATAATGCTAATGCCAATACTAAGCTAATGCAATGCAACACAGGCCAGCACCTGCATCCTTACTTACATTTTCTTCAGGAAATGCAAATATTCTTAGTTATTATTATATATAATTCCTCAACAGGGCTACATTGTAATTGACATGACATTATTATGTTTTTAAGTGAAGGAGTGGGGGGTACATGTCTTTGGGTTAAATGCCTGAAGGGGTACGAGACTGTGAAAAATTTGGGAACCACTGCTCTAGGAATACAATATTTAGTCTGTCATCATAAAACAAATGACTGAAAATGTAAAATGTAACTGTAAATAAATATTTAATTACCAAATAAAAGTTTGTATAACTTAAACCAAAATATCTAAATAATAGAATAACTTAGGACCTGAGCATAGCCGAATAGATATTATATCACAATGCAGAGTTTCTTCTTCTACGCTAGAGAAAAGGGTAGAATTGACGGTGGTGTCTTCAACACTTTTTTGACTCTTTTATTTGTTTTCATTGGAATATCAGCGGAATTCATTAAAGTCCCTTGCGTTACTGAGATTTTAACAAGTAATATATTGATGATTTTTGTTTCAGTAATGCGTTTTATTACTGCGTGACTGAAAACAGGAATATATTACTGTAACTCGTTACTTACTTTCATTACTAATCTTCTTCTAAGGGCCAGAAAACTGCAAAATCAACAGACACCACCAAAAACAAAAAATATTGGTGTTTTATTTTATTTATTTCATTTAAAGTTGTCGGTACGCTTTGAAAGCCAACACCTGGTAGCTTAAATAAGAAATTGTATTTCTCACTGTAATACCAGTAACAACACTACATAGTGCGACCACGCCACCAGTGTTATATAGATATTTGTTGTTCGAGCAGTAACAAACCCTAATACTTGTAAAATGTACCGCCTCTTGCCAAAACTATTAAGTACAGAAGCGAGTAAACGTGTGTTTGTTGGAGTGTTACTTTGTTCTAACACTTTAATGCAATAAAAGGAAAGTTTGATTATTTATTTTCATGTTTATGTTGCCATATTTGCGAGGACGTTGCACTAGTGGATGAGCAGCAGAGCCCAGTATGTGGGTTGTGATCATCAAAAATGGGCCAAATCTTCTCTCTCAATGCCAAACAGCTATTTTGCTCCAAGCTGTTTATTTACTGTCGGTTTTTGGATTGGATAATTTCGGTCTAATGAAGACAAAAAACATTGTCATCATATTGTAGACAGGCATATATGAGGGAGCAGTCAGAAATGTTAAGGGAACATCATATGTACACATCATGCTCCAGCACTTTCTTCATTGAATTGTGTTGTTAGCTATGTATGTGTCCAACCTCAACCTAGAGAAGTGGATTGCAGTTAGTCAGGCCTCTACCTTCAGACCTGTCCAACTTGGGTGTCCTACCTGAAGACTAAGCTCCTGCTAGTATAGCTCTTAAGGTCACTGAGGCACGCAAACCCCCTGACCACAATAAGGTGGCAAAATCTCAAGTGGGAAAACTGAAAAAAATACAATACAATACAATGAAATAAAATATCCTTCATTCAGATTTTATCAACCAACAACATAACATATGTCTTTACTGGATGGCCTAATTTTCAAATACATTTGAACCTAAAGTAAGACTTCACACACTATGATCAATATTTTTACAAAACTGAAAGGTCTTGTGAATAATAATTTACAAAAAATCCTTCTCAAACTAATTTATAAAACACAGAAACAGATATAGAACAGAACATTTTGTGTTTTCTTTCTTTTTTTAAAACAAATTTTTATTAGCAACTAAACAGTTCAAAAGCTCTTTTCCCTGCACTCCACAGGAGCACTACACTTTTTAAAAGCTTTGAAAAATGGATGCATTACACAGCATTAACTTTCTCTTTGTGAGCTGCTGGAACCTGGAGTGGAAAATAAATAAGCTGGTTTTGTAAAAACCGCTGTGATTAAATGAAACAAAGCAGTTGTTACTGAGAAAACGAAGCTGCTTCTTTAAAGCCTACCACTCCGTGGCCGCGCTGAAACTTCACACCACACTGTCCGGCTGCATGGATATTTACTGAGGGCTGGGGGGAGGTGTGTCTATGTGAGATGTGTCCCCTTTTGAGCTGATTTTTCCGCTTCTCCTAAAATTTTGATTTGAGGGGGCAAGACATTTATTTGAGGGGGCACTGCCCCCTCTTGCCCCTGCATAGAGCCAGAATTGATTGTCATCCTTTAAGAGTTTGTTTATTCAACAAAGTATTGTGCCCTCAAGCACCAGGTAGTCTGCATATACCATGTGAAGTGCCCTCACGAGTTGTAGTCTTCTAAAATCTAGAAGATAAACACAAATGAAAGAAGTAGTTAGTACTTAGTTAAATTAAATAGTGCTGCGCCTGATAGAGTTTTAGTATTTCATTAACTATCGTTAAATGTTTTGTTTTAAAGTGTTGCAGATCTGGTGTATGGTCAGTGGTATGCTATATATAATATTATTGATAGGATATATTTTTTAAAATGCAAGGTGGATTTTCTATATTTTTTGGGAAATGAAGCAATTACATAAATTAGGAGAAAAAAGTGTCCTATATTTTAAAATTACTGCTAGCCTTTTTTTATTATCTTAACCAAAGAAGTGTTTCCTCACTGGTAGCCCTTCAAACTTTACAGAAGTGGTTCACGGTTTCAGAAAGGTTGGTGACCCTTGACTCTAGAAATAATCCATCAAATAAAAACTGGGATCTGTTTAAGTATCTTTTTTTTTATACCAGTATGACCAACATGAGCCCATTGAATATCAGCTGATGTTGAAGAACTGGATGCTGTCCTACAGCAGAGTGTGACCCAGTTGACCCAGTCCATGCACCATTGGGAAAAAAAATGGTTTTCCAACAGTTAAAAATGGATTTCTCATCTCTCAACATGTGTGTCTGTGGCGTGTGTGTGCGTGTGTGTATGTGTGTGTGTGTGTGTCTAAACCTTGTGCAGACTTGGTTACCATAATCTTTTTCACACTTTGATCATGTGACTAGGTGAAAGCCCGCTGTAATGATGATCATACATTTTCATACATAGTGAGGCACATTGTGTGTGTGTGTGTGTGTGTGTGTGTGTGTGTGTGTGTGTGTGTGTGTGTGTGTGTGTGTGTGTGTGTGTGTGTGTGTGTGTGTGTGTGTGTGTGTGTGTGTGTGTGTGTGTGTGTGTGTGTGTGTGTGCGTGTGTGGCTTTCTGAGGAAGTGAGAATGCCTCAGATGTGTGTGTGTGTGTGTGTGTGTGCGTGTGTGTGTGTGTGTGTGTGTGTGTGTGGTTGGAGATCTACTGACCTGTCGTATTGCTTCATTTTATTTAAACCCACTGTCTGTCTCTGTTTCAGTCTGCAGAGTTCTTCGATATGCTGGAGAGGATGCAGGTATGAAATGCTTCTTTTCTTTCCTCTGAATGCAATTTCAAGCCCACAATAGGATCAGATTAACCATTATTCTCCACATGTTGATTGTTAACATTATTCTCCTGTTTGTTGACTATGCGATAATTGCATTGCTCTTTGCTTGTTTGCTGTTAAATCTTTAAAAAGATCATGAAAATTTGAGCTAGATATGAGTTTGTTTCTGCAGCCACAACAATCACATTGCATGTTTATATTTTGGTAAAACCCTGTTTGAGATCTTTTGGTGTCTGTGCAGATGTGAAGGCAAAAAAAAAAAAAAATCCTTCATTTTCATCTTTCCTGTGGAATACTTTGAATTTCTTTTATCGCTGAACAATGTGTGTGTCTCTGTGCGTCTGGGACCACTTTGTGCCCTCCATGGGCTCCCTATGGGAGCCTGATTTGAGTGGTCTGAGAACAGATAAGGGCACATAAAGGCGCTGAATGAGAGAAGTGAAATGTTTCAAAGAAGAATACAATAGGAGAAGATACAAGTTTTTCTGTAGCTATTTAGAATGAAGAAACTGAGCATTGAGGAAGTGGAAATGTAGATTTCTTTTTTAGGCTATGCTGAACATTCATTTCACAGTAATAAGGCCAGTGTTATTTCAAATGTGAGGGCTTTAAAGGTAACACTTTAACTTCAATCTAATCATAGATGACTCACACTTTATGAACCGGAATAAACAATAATTATTAAAGTAAAGTAAATTTATTGGATGTTACAATAAAAGTGCATTTTGTTCTTTTACTCCAACACTGGAATATTGACACCAGTCATTTTGCTGTGTAGGGCTATGCTGTAAAGATAAACATGCAAAAATAGTTATATCTCTCTCTTCTGAATAATATCAAGGTTTTTGCACTTGAAAACGTGTGAATGAGGTCAGCGCATGAGCTGCACCAAAAAACTATGAAAATATGCAACATATAACATTGCAGTTTTACATTTTCAAACCATGCAGTCAATCAAAGAAAACATATTTGCTACTAGGGATGTAACGATTCACTCAACTCCCGATACGATTCGATTCACGATACTGGGTTCACGATACGATTCTCCCTCAATTTATTTTACAAAATGGGACTGTACACAAATGACTGAAAAATATTCCTTTATTTTTTTGGGAAAATACTGTACTATTTTCCTTTTATTTTTCATTGTCAAAAGAATCCCTTGAAAACAATGCAATTTAACTAAAAATAAAACCTGAATGAAATAAATAAAGGAATAATACAAATGAAGAAGAAGCCTATTCATTTAAATTCTGGTTCTATAGTAAACAATGCAAAATTGCATAATGGTTCTTTTTCTTTTTAAAAGTGCAACTGAAAATGTATTTTGTGCCTTAACAATTGGACTTTTAAAAAAAACCCAGTCATTTCACTGTATTTAAGTCAGATATTTGTTTGGACCAGCAGAGGGCGCTGGTAACCCAGTGGTCGGTTGACATGCAGATATTTTAGCAGTGAACAAGAGATGATAGAAAAACGTGACTCTTACACATATTCACGTAATATTACAGATATTCTTTCAGTGCTAAAGGGGTAAGGAATAATTTATGAACATGTTTAAGAGTATAAGGTGGCCAGAAAGAAAGTAGTAGCAGATTCCGCCCGTCGCCAACACTTTTAAACAAGAGAAGGATAAATATATAGCGCCCTCTGCTGTTTAAAAAACTGTGAACTGCGATTCAATTTTCAGAATATCGATGTGAACCATGATGCCTATGAATCGATTTTTAACTGCCTTACTGCCTTAATCGTTACATCCCTATTTGCTACACAAAGATACTCACTTACATCTTTTCTTTTTGGATTTCATTGTAAATTCTGTTTTTTGACAGTATGATAACAATGATTATATTATTATTTCTTTCATAAGTGCAACTTAAGCAGGTCTCAACACGTGGGTCCGTTTTGTGTGGAGTTTGCATGTTCTCCCAGTGCTTGAAGATTAATTTGCTCTTTAAAACAATCTATGTTTGGTAAATTGGAGTCACTGTTTTGCCCATAGGAGTGAATGTGAGAATGTAAGCAGCTGCCTGTTTGTTTGTGCTTGGCTGCAATGAAGTGGGCCTATACTCCCTACACATGTCAATCCATTCTTCTAACTCCCTGGAGTCTTTTAAAAACATACATGTTCATACAGGCTTATGGACGATGTAAATGAGCAATTTTGTGTCTCTGTCCTCTATGAATAAACTTTGCTTACATGTAAATATTTTCTGTTATGCTTTAAATCACTTGTTTTGATAGGCTTTTTTTTTTTCGTTTCCGTGCAATATATTGACTCTTATTGTCTTGATAAGTGCCCTGCCAATGATGCACTTAGCACTGGTGAGCATTGCAGGTGTACTAACAGGAAACAATCATCACAAATGAAAAAATAATGAACGGTTAGCCTGAAAGCCTGAGTCACAGAGCTATAATTAAGTATTTTCATCACCTGTGTGCGTAATGTGCACGCAAGTATGCTTTTGTTAAATTTATTTTACCTTTTTTCACCAGGTAAGGTCAGTTGAGAACCAGTTCTCATTTACAATGATGACCTGGTATGTGACAGGAAGCACATTACCATGATACGTTCACTCGGTCGGTATCAATGTGAGGGAGAGGAATGAAGTTTTGTGAAGGGACAAAAACGCACATTAATCATCTTGGTTTTCTGACTCTGGCACTTCTTTTATCCTCATGCTGCAAATGGATGCTGATAAGGTCCCTAAAGCTGATGAGACCAAAAAATGGAAGGTGTGACTGGATGTGTTTTACCTCCTATCTCCTACGTGAATGTCAATAGTTTGTGCCTGCTTTGCATGCTTTATTTGTGACTTTACCATCGACTCGCTCCGTCTGCCTCATCGCTGGCCTTCATGATTCTTATGCGAGTGGTGATTAAAAACAGACAGAAATGAACTTTTCTGATCAATTTATTCAACATACAGTAGGTTGTTGTTTATCTGGCTGACTACGACTCCTCATACTCCCTGCACTCTCATAGTTGTAGCCGTAGGAAGTAGAACAAGATCAATACCTATTCTTCGTGTCACTTATAAGAAGTCCAAACTGTATGACACCCCCTAAATTGTTAGCAATTCTCCAAAGGCCTTTTGAACAAAAAATCAATTAGGTTCTAATCGATTTCTATTTTTAGGAAATCACAGCAGTCAGTTGTGACTGACCCCCCCCCCCCCCCCCCCCCCCCCCCACACACACACACACACACACACACACACACACCCTAAACAATGTCAGTGTAACCTCAGTGTGTAGCAGAGGTCACACTCTAAAGAATGCTCATGCCTGTATCAGCTCTTGACCTCGGGGTCGCTAAATCAAAGCCGATCTGTCGTTATCGAATGGCTGACACGCCCCCTCCTGATGTTTTCTGATGACTGTGCATTTTTTGTGGTTGCATCATTACCAGAAAGTCCATTAGGCTTAATGATTTGTTGTTAGTCTTCTGTGCCTGTGTTGGTGTGTGTGAATACAAATTATAAATCATAAATGTTGGAAAAAAACTGTGAAGTTTCTTTGAATAACTGTGTGTGTTTGTGCTCTCCTAGGATGACTATATCCCGTACCCCCGTATTGAAGATGTGAGTAATATTTTAAACAAAATGCACCCAAAAAACTTTTTTTGCACGATTTTAGCATGTGAATATTTCTTTAAAGGCACATTGTGTAACTTTTGGCCACTAGGGGTGCTAAACCAGTAACTTTCACGGAAGTGCCCCTAATGGCCACAAGCGCCGCAGCACTGTTGCAAAAATCAACAAACAGTCAATCGGGCTAGCCTCCATTTCGTCTTTTGATTGTGTATGCAGAGCCAATCCTTATCCCGAAGTTACGGATCTGACTGGCTGACTTACCTTACTAAAGAATCCATGTTTAACTGAACTATCGCGGTGATTAGTGCACCATTAACCCAACAAGAAACTACCATATTGTTATCTTTTGGCTGTTAACAGAGGCTAACTCGTTTCAGCTGCCCACAACAATGGCGCCGGGTTAGGAAATGTCCGTATGTTGTGACGTCACGTGGGAACTATATATATCCGAGCCTGTGGTCACATGACTGCCGCAAAGTGAAACATTCTCCAGGCATTCTCCAGGTCACATGACCTGGTGAAAGACGGTCCGTGTCTCCAAACGTACATAGTCTGTATTTCAAGAGGGAAGCCCAGCTCGGAGCATTGATACTGTCAAACGCTGTATATTGGCCTGAGGAATCATTTAAAATAACTCATTTGGGTCAACTCTTTAGGTCAAAAAGTCTACGGTGTGCTTTTAAACAATCTCTGACAACTGATGGACATTTTTGTTATTATCAAAAGCTAAAGTTTTTGTTGGATTGCAGACGTGTCTTGATCTTACCTGTTGATTCTTTGTTTCATGTTGAAGGTTCTGGACAAAGGTGGTCCATACCCACAGGTAATCCTGCCTCAGTTTGGGGGTTATTGGATTGAGGATGTAGAGGCTCCAGCAGGAACACCGTCTTCTTCAGAGTCTAGTTTCTGTGAGGAAGAGGATGAAGGAGAGGGCATGAGCCCAGGCGGGGGGCACGGCTACCGCCTAGAGTGCAATAGCACAGCTCGGGCTTACCGGAAACACTTTCTGGGCAAGGTGTGTGTGTGTGTGTGTGTGTGTGTGTGTGTGTGTGTGTGTGTGTGTGTGTGTGTGTGTGTGTGTGTGTGTGTGTGTGTGTGTGTGTGTGTGGAGTTGTTGTTAATGTGTCCGTCTTAAAACGGTCCCCTTTCTTGTACTCAGGAGCACATGAACTATTACTGCACAGGCAGCAGCATTGGCAACCTCATCATGTCTTTAAAACACGAGGAGGCCGAGGGCCAGGAGTTCCTCCGCATTATGCTCAGGTACACAAGGAGAAATACTAACAATTAAAAATCATCATTGTCATAATGGACTGGCTTCACAGCCCATCATCGATCGTGGTCAGACTTTGCATAATTAGTGACTATCATCATACTAGATACTATGACACTGCTCATGTGTTTGGTGGCGATTTTCACGTTTACAAAAAACTACAAGGGCGACCGTGGCTCAGGTGGTAGAGGGTCGTCTTCTGATCGAGAGGTTGGGGGTTCGATCCCACTACCTAACTATGTGTCGAAGTGTCCTTGGGCAAGACACTGAACCCTAAGTTGCTCCCAGTGGTCGACTAGAGCCTTGCATGGCAGTCCTGTCCCACTGGTGTGTGAATGTGAGAGTGATTGGGTGAATGAGCTGATATGTAAAGCGCTTTGAGACTGCTTCAGTGTGGTGATAAAGCTCTATATAAATCAAGTCCATTTACCATTTACAAGGATGAAATTGTGTAGAGATCTGCTGAGTGATGGTTTACATTGTGTATACTGGTGGTCAGCCTGCAGGGTTGCAAACACGTACACATACTTTTAATTCTCAGTGGATAAACAGGGAAACAATTTAAGGGATACAGAAAGGCTGCAGTAGCTCCACAATCAGAAACTTAGCAGGACTAATTGGCAGCAGTAGCTTTCTCACCATCAATAGCTTTATTAGCAATGCAGCTCAAAATAACCTATACTAGAAAGCACGCAGACCTCTGCCACGCCATAGCAATCCTCCATATTGCATTGTCACCTAAATGTTAAGATACAGTAGGTCGAAGTGTAGGAGCTTTTTTAAAAAAAATTTAAATTGAAATTTCACGAGATGGGGAAATTTTCATTTTTTTAAACTGACCCAGATTTGGGATATTTATTTATATATGTTTTGCTACATTTTATTCTGTAAAAACAATTAATCCAATTATCCAGTTTAATAAATGCCAAACAATACACGGTTTGCTGTAATTGGTTACTTAATTTTTCCTTCCTGTGAACATCTGGTTCATTGATATTTGAAATCCCTTAAGGGCAAATTTACATGTATACATCATGAATATATACACGTATGTACGCAGTTAGTTATTTGAGGAATTTGGGTGGTCAAAAGTTCACCATTTCTGACATTTTCTCTGATCATATCTACAGTCGTACCTTGACAACTGTGAAACAATATAACGTAAACAAATATGGGAATAAACGATGGGAATTGAGGGGTCAATGGGACAAGTGGATGAACAGAAACAAATGGGGTCAGGATGATGTGAGGGAAAGAGGAGATGGAACCAAAGCTTACAGTGGAAAGTGGAATGCAGATGTTGGGAGCTCAGGTGCCAACATGGGGCTACAGTGAAGAGAAGTGAGTGGTGCTGAGGATTGGGAGAACCTGATGGTAATGGTTAAAAGGGATAAGTAAAAGGAACGTTGAATTTAAATGCATAAACTTTGCTAAAGTGCTGGACAGATGCTCCTCCTGGAACACATTTAATATATTAGTATACCTTTAAAATGCACAGTTTTACATTAAGATGGATTGAAAAATACTTTACAGAAGCACTTTTTAGGGTGTTAGTATAAGCATGAAAAATGGTGATATAGGGACTTGAACATCAAGAGCCCCTGCATATATAAGGCAGATGGGTGGAGATCAAATATTAAAAGAAAAATATTTTATTTCATTTCATTTCATTTCATTTCATTTCATTTCATTTTATTTTATTAATTCTATTTTATTTTATTAATTCTATTTTATTTTTACATTAATATTTTTACATTTTATTAAATCACTTAAAATTTCATTTACACTATCCTTATCTTTGTTTTTTTTTGCAAACTAAATGCTGTGCAGGTTGCAGAATAATGTTTTTTTTTCATCCCCTACTTGCATCAAATTTTCTTTCATGATATGTATATATATATATATATGTTTTTTGTTTTTTTTTTACAGAAAAAAACCCTCACTAAAATGTTCATGACCTTCTCATTCTTGACTAAATATATTCACAGAACAAAGCGTCTCTTGTTTCTTTTTTCCATGCAGGTCAAGGATGAAAACAGTTCATGAAACAGTCTCTTTAGCTGGGATCAACCAGCTGCCTAGTGTTCCTCAGATTGCTAAGGTATGATTGAACTCACTCATTCATGTGTTGTCCTCTTGATAAATATTTGATTCCATATTGGAGCCACACACCCATTTCCAGGATAGACACATCATACAGAGTCCCACCATTATCCTGCATCAACCTGAATCAGCATGCAATCCCATAATTATAGCCTTAAATTCCAAAGTTTGGTTTTGTTATGTGTTGAAATAACGTAATTGTGGAATTTAAGATCCTATACTGTTTCATATTTACTCTATAGCCAGGTACAACTGTAAAGTCTAATGTCAAACTACATTTGGCTATCATCCTGGTGAGATCAGCACTGATAATCTCTCTCCTACTCAATGGCTGCAAAGTTAGGAATTCAAATATAATCCAATGGACCTCACCTTATAGTCCTATTTTCCAAAGTCATTCTATGCCATTACTCTTAAATAAACCCTCAAACGAGGACTCAACCATGTGGAAACAGTGATTGGTGAGGGCAAGAAAGAGTTTCACCTCAGCTAAGAATCTTCTGTGAAACTAAAAATATAATAGCTTAGAATACATTAAAGCATTTACCTTTGCTGAAGAAACAACATTTTTGATTCAGCACACTGAACACTGTACGTGTTGAAGGAAAATAAGCAACAGCACAGGGGGCACAGATGCTGAACACAAAGCTTTAGATTGAAGAAATGGCATCTATTGTTTGGCATTAATGTAACTTTTCTTGTGAAAACAATTGTGGAAATTATCCTCTTTTGTCTTTCAGCTCTTGTGTGATGATGCTACAGGCCTTAAGTTCAACCCAGTCCTGTATCCTCGGGTGAGTCCACCCCATCACTATCATTTTTTCATGATCCCACTGTTCCCACTGCCATGACCAGCGTGATATTACTTTGCATTGGTATTCTGAATGTGAGACTGCATTATCCAGTGACGTGCCGTGACCACTAGGGTTGGGTAGGCACGTTGCAAATCAAGACCACAGAAACACAGAAACACGGAGAAAAAGACAACAACATCTCGGAACATCCTCAGTGAGGAGCATCCACAAAGTCAATCCTTCCTTTTGTACCATTCACTGTGAAAAGTATGAAACATTTTCTGACCTTTCCTTTGCTGAAGGTCTGGTAACTCAGGTGTTGGTCTTCATCTTTTAAAAGCTGTTGTCTTTCCTCAAAAAAAAGTTTTTCTATTATCTCTAGCGCTCTCTATGCTGCCTTTGGACATAAATGGTTGTCATCTTGGGGACCTGACTGCGCATGCGCAAACACGTAAAAACACGCAATGGGAACGGAGGCAGAGGAGCAACGAGCCTTTGGGAGGGGGCGTGGTCTCCGTCTGCCTAACAGTGGAGTGAGACTGTGCAGCTGTTCTAGGAAATAAGGGCTGTTTAGTCATTTGGGCTATGAAACGCACAAAATGCAGACACTTTCAAGCTTATAGGTGCTGTAGGCTATTGGAAATGGAAAAATAAATAATTTGTAATTATATTATAATTAAAACAAATAATCAAAAGATCAATTCATCCTTGGGTAGGCACTGCCTACCTTGCCTACCCTGACTGCACGTCACTGGCATTATCCCTGATCATGTTAACAGTACTTTTATACTTGGTCTTCAAAAATACTTTAATGTCCGCTGACAATGGGTACTACTCAATGTTGGTCCTGCTGGACCTTAGTTCTGCATTTGTTACTGTCTACCACCATATAATTAAAGACTGTGTAGGAATATCTGGTGTGGCCTTAGAATGGTTCACTTTATATCTCTCTGACAGGACTTTCACTGTTTCTGTCGGACATCACTTGTCTGACCCTGCGGCTCGATATTGTGGCATCCCTCAGGGTTCAGTCCTGGGACCCTTACTTTTTTCTCTGTATTTGCTTCCCTTAAGACAGTTAATAATAGTAATAATACATCAAATTTCTATAGCACTTTTTTGGGAACTTAAAGCAAATAAAGAAAAGAGAGAAAGAAATATGAAACAATGATAAAAATAAGAGAAAGAGATTAAGATAAGTTAATGTAACAATAATAATAATAATAATTATAATAATACAACAGAGGAAATAAAAATAATAATAATAATAAAATATCTACATTGACTCAGCTGGCAGTACTGGTGCCCAAAGAGGCTGAGACGCCACACACAGCAGACACCTCTCCCCAGGCCCCCTCCACTCCTTTTCTTATGCCACTTTTTTTTCTCCCTATACCCTTCTTTTAATTTTCCTTGTGCAGGTCTCCTTTCAGGCACTGAGCCACCGCCAGACCAAAGTTTGAACAAATGGGTTTTGAGGAGTGTTTTAAATTTCTGTAATGAGTATGTGTTCTTGAGGGCGGGGGCGGTGGCAGCAAAGGCTCGGTCTTCCAAGGTTCTGTGCTTAGTGCGAGTGATGGGCGAGAGGAGGAGGAACTTGTAATTAATATGACATTGCAAAGGGAGCCAGTGGAGCTGTTGGAGGTGGGGTGGTGATGTGTTATCCGGATGTGAGTGAGCAGAGTTCTGGACGTATTGAAGTTTGTGTAAGTGAGTAGGGGGGATTCCTTACAGAAGGCTATTACAACAGTCAAGTCTGGAGGTGATGAAGGTGTGAATGAGATCATAGAGAGTTTTGATATTTCATATCTTCTTTATGCTGATTATATTCAGCTGCATCTTTTTTTAAACCCAATGAGGCCTTTAGGTTATCCAGGCTCCTTGACTGCCTTAAAGCTGATATCTGGAGTTTCTGAGAAATATATGTTTATGTATGATTCTTTTGAAATGCGAAAAAATAAACTAGTCTTTTACTACTATGGTCTACTGCCGATGGTCATTCATATACATCAATGTATATACAGTAAGTCCCGCCTTCATCCTATAGACCCCTATACAAATGGAAACGAGCGCCGTGATCGTCCAGCCAATAGGCTTCCACTTCCTGTAGCGGACTCTGTCAATCAGAGTGAATGCGGAACTGTGCACAGAAACAAGGCCGTGTGTCACAACAGCAAACAGGTAAATATGATTTTGGCTCTGACCTGACCCTATATCAATGTAACCCAATGCGACCTTGTTATCTTCCGCGATGCATATACAGAAAAGTAGAGGCATGGCTTCTGGTAGATTGGCAGAGACAGGGGGAGGAAGTCCAGCTGTTTAGGGCAAAACATCGAGACGTTTCTCAGAAACTCCAGATATCATCTTTAATGCCATGGTGACCTGGACCACAGCCAACTATCTTCAACTATTTTTTTTTTGTATTAATTTAACCCTTTATTAAACCTCAACCCCTTCAGCTTATTAATTTAACAGCAACTCCAGATATAACAGTTGCTCTAAGCAGATGTGATGGGTCTGGTCCTCCTCCGTTGAGGATGCTGAAGCTGTGGGATGAGGCATGTTTTCAGCCCATGCCTAAGGGAAGGAAAATAACCATCTGTGTTTTTCTAATGCAAGATATGGCGACGTGGCCTCGCTGGGGGCGGCAAGAGTTTGTTTCATAGAAGTCTTACGCATGCAAGGCTGGCCCAGTAAACCTGCCCTACAGACATACCAGGGAGGAGGAAAACATGTTTTCCTAATTAATAAATTTAACAAACAAGCGGCAAGAAGTTCAATAAGAGTCACAGAAGTAAATGTTGAACTTTTTTTTCTTTTTGTTCATTTTCATAGGGGTCCCAGCTGATTGTTGCCTATGATGAACACGAGGTCAACAACACGTTCAAGTTTGGTGTTGTTTATCAAAAGTTTGGACAGGTGAGAACATTTTCTAACTGTGTCAACATACGTGGTCCAACGCACGTAAATCTCTTCATAATCTCTGTTTGTTTTTTTTTATGTAGACATCTGAGGAGGAACTGTTTGGAAATGATGAGGAGAGTCCAGCGTTCAAAGAGTTTCTCAGTATCTTGGGAGATACCATTGAACTTCAAGATTTTAAAGGGTAAGACTTGCACAACATCGGAGTTCAATGTAAACATCAAGGGCTATGGTTGATGAAAACGGGGAAATAGAGCGACAATAGAGGGATACGTGAGTGTACTGTGGCAGAAGGAAATGGCAGGGTATAATCACTGTAGCCTTGGAACAATTTGTCCTGCTGTTTCGGACTCAGCATGCTACTGAGATAAGGAGCTTTGAGGAACACATCCAGATACAGAATGTACTTTGTTGACAGGTAATCAAAGCTACGGTTTTGCTGTCAGGGGAGCTTTTTCTGCAGTGCAGATGTTATAGTTTTTGGTATTTTATAAGGAGATGCTCTACTTTTGGTGACATTTGTTCCTCACAAAGTGTTTAGATTGTATGAAACTTGATCTTATCTCCGAACTGAGGACAGAAGACTATACCAGTAACACTATATGTTCTTTGGTGTTTATGTGATAGGTTTCGAGGAGGGCTCGACGTGTCCCATGGACAGACAGGATCTGAATCTGTCTACACTACGTTCAGACAGAGAGAGATTATGTTCCATGTGTCAACAAAGCTTCCTTTTACTGAGGGTGACGTCCAGCAGGTATAAAGCTTGGATGAACACCTTATTCAACTGATTTCACCTTAAAGAGATATATGAGGATAATCTTTCACTTCAATTCAAACATTCATATTAATCCAAAGGTTTTGGTCAGTATTCTCTCCCTGTTCACGGTTCTTCTTTCAGTTATTCATAATGCAATGGACTTCAGAAGGTTTGACAAAATTATTCATTCTTTAAACGTGTTTTGGTGAGTAAAAAGGTGAACATGCGATATAATTATTAAGATGAATTACTAGTAATAAAATAGTTTGCTTTGGTGTAAAGCAGGCTTTCAGAACACTCCGACCAAATCTAGCTACGTTTAAAGTCAAAGGTAATTTTTTAAGAGAAATCCATAAAATGTGTTCACTCTAATGCTATTCTAATGATAAATATACATGTTTCTTAAACCCAACATTTGGGGTGAAAATGACCACAATTACCATTGTTTTTGTAGAATTCACATAGAATAAGTCTTTAAAGCATACTCAAATAACTATGCTACCCACAAATTGTTTGGAAAATGCAGCAAATTTCAAACATATTTAAAAAGAAATTTCCCTCTGTAGCAACACTGTTCATGAAGCTTTGATTTCTCCTCTGTCTCTTTAAGAAACTCCTTGCCTGTCTGCCACGCCCATGATCACTCCCCCTTCAGTATTCATCCCAACATTCATGGATAATGTTTACTTCTGATTTGCTGTGCGCTGTATTTGACTACTTTCTACATTTTTTTAATCTTTATTTTAAACAATGGCAACACAGGATATTGTGCAAGCATATGGCCAAGATCCTATTTCTGAACCAGAGAGTGATTAACCTCATAAAACTTTTGTAAGTTTTCTTTCTTCCCCCTCCCCCCATTAAGGTGTGACTGAAAAGCTGGTAAAAATTACTAAATACTTTCTATATAATGAATTTGTTCATATTTGCCCTGAAAAAAAAATTATTATGCAAATTATTGCTAATATAAAAGATCAAACTATGAACTACAGTATGTATGACAGCCTCGATCTAAAATTATCTGATATGTGCAGCTTTTTTTAAATAAGTAGTTTTTGCCTTTTATCAAGAACACAAATGACTACAGATAAACTAGGATTTTATTCTGCTCCCTAAAACCACAAATAAATGTAATGAATGAATAATTCTCCTTTTGTTCTCAGCTCCAGAGGAAAAGGCACATAGGTAATGACATTGTGGCTGCAGTCTTTCAAGAGGAGCCAACACCGTTCGTTCCCGACATGATCGCCTCCAACTTTTTACATGCCTATCTGCTGGTTCAGCCTGAGAACCCCTGTACAGAACAGACAACATACAAGGTACACAGTGTGTGAGACACTTACATTTTTGTGTATACTTTTCAATACATAAACAAGTGGTTTAGTGACTGTTAATACCAGGAGAACACTGGTAAATAAATATTTATAGGCAGCAAACAAAAATGAAGATCAGGGGGATATCATATGGTACTGTATATTGCCCCCGAGTTTCACCTCTAGACTTACCAAAACTTGTAACTGGCCCAAATACAGACTACAAGCTAATCAACAATTTGAAAGATGACTGCGTGAATCAAGGGCCACATTACCGTCATTCATGTCAGCATGTAGAATAATGAGCAATCTGAGCATCAATACAGGAAAAAAACAAAGGCTTTTGTCTAGGGATCGACCGATATGGATTTTTTGATGGTAGATGCCGATACCAATTTTTTTTTCCATCAGTCTTAGCCAATGACCAATACGGACCGCCGATTTTCTTGGGCCGATATTTGGAGCCGATACTACTTTTGCTCCCTCAATTTACATCATAAAAATGACACAATTATGATAACAAATGGTACGAGTCTCAAGAACATTTGGCCATTTGGCTGTGTGGAGCGGTACCGGACTCTGCGCTGCAGTTGGCCGGCTTCCAACTTCACAGAGCGGACCGAGACGCGGAGCTCACCGGGAAGAGGAAAGGTGGAGGAATCTGCTTTTATGTGAACAGCAACTGGTGTAACGACGTGACAGTGATCCTTCAGCACTGCTCTCCTCACCTGGAATCCTTTATTATCAACAGCAAACCCTTCTATTCCCCCCGTGAGTTCGCTTCATTCATCCTGGTTGGTGTGTACATCCCACCGTCAGCTGATGTGTGTGAGGCACAGCGCACACTCGCCGACCAGATCCTGTGCATGGAGCGGACCTACCCGGACTCTTTTATCATTGTGCTTGGTGACTTTAATAAAGGGGACCCCTCACACCAGCTCCCCAAATATAGACAATTAATTAAATGTCCGACCAGAGAGGAGAAGACACTGGATCACTGTTACACCACACTAAGCAGTGCTTATCACGCCGTTTCCCGTGCTGCACTGGGCCTATCGGACCATTTGATGGCCCACCTGATTCCTTCATACAGACAGAGGCTGAAGCTCTGTAAACCTGTGGTGAAGGAATCTAAACAGTGGACCAGTGAAGCAGTGGAGAAACTCCAGGAGTGTTTGGACTGTACTGACTGGGATGTTTTCAGGTCTGCGAACAGTTCTCTGGATGAGTTTACAGACGCTGTGACGTCCTACATCAGCTTCTGTGAGGACAGCTGCATTCCATCAAAGACCAGGGTGAGTTATAACAATGACAAACCCTGGTTCACAGCTAAGCTCAGAGGACTGAGGGCAGACAAAGAGGACGCTTTCAGGAGTGGAGACAGAGCCAGGTACAGAGAGTCGAAGTACACATTTGGAAAGGAGGTGAGAAAAGCCAAACATTTGTACTCAGAGAAGCTACAACATCAGTTCTCTGCGAATGACTCGGCTTCTGTCTGGAGAGGGCTCAGGCAAATTACAAACTACAAGCCCAGAGCCCCTGCTGCTGCTATTGACCTCTGCCTGGCCAACAGTCTGAATTTCTCTTGGATGTGAATTTCTCTTGGAGATGAATTGTGAATTTCTCTTGGAGATGAATAAAGTATCTATCTATCTATCTATCTAACTTCTATTGTAGATTTGACAGACAATGGGACAGACCTGACTCCATCCCCCCTCACACCTCTGACCAGCCTCACTCCAACACCTTCACCCCCCACATCAAAGCTACAGTCTCACCACAGTTGCTTACAGAGGCTCTCTCCCCTATCTTCCCCCCCTCCTCCCCCCCTCCCACAGAGACACCTTTCTTCATCAAAGAGAGAGATGTAAATAGACTTTTCAGGACTCTGTCTCTCCTTCCACCTTAAAGCACTGTGCTCATCAGCTGTCTCCAGTGTTCAGAGACATTTTTAACACCTCACTGGAGACATGCACCGTACCAGCCTGTTTTAAGGTCTCCACCATCTTTCCTGTCCCTAAAAAGCTGAGGATCACAGGACTTAATGACTACAGACCCGTCGCTCTGACATCTGTGGTCATGAAGTCCTTTGAACGCCTCATGCTCTCCCACATCACGGACATCACCGACCCCCACCTGGACCCCCTGCAGTTTGCCTATAGATCCAACAGGTCTGTAGACGATGCTGTAAACCTGGCTCTCCACTTCATCCTCCAGCACCTGGACTCCCCAGGCTCCTACGCCAGGATCCTGTTTGTGGACTTCAGCTCTGCTTTCAACACTATAAACCCAGCTCTCCTTCAGGACAAGCTTTCCCAGCTGAACGTGCCAGACTCCACCTGCAAGTGGATCACAGACTTTCTGTCTGACAGGAAGCAGCACGTGAAGCTGGGAAAAACCATCTCTTCTCCCCGGACCATCAGCACTGGATCTCCTCAGGGCTGTGTTCTTTCTCCTCTGCTCTTCTCCCTGTACACCAACAGCTGCACCTCCTCTCACCAGTCGGTCAAACTCCTGAAGTTTGCAGACGACACGACCATCATCGGTCTCATCTCTGATGGAGACGAGTCTGACTACAGGTGGGAGACAGACCGGCTGGTGTCCTGGTGCAGCCAGAACAACCTGGAGCTCAACGCTTTAAAGACAGTGGAGATGATAGCAGACTTCAGGAAGAACTCAGCCCCCCTCACCCCCCTCACCCTGGGAGACTCTACAGTGAGCTCTGTGGAGTACTTCTGCTTCCTGGGGACCATCATCACTCAGGACCTCAAGTGGGAGCTGAACATCAGCTCCCTTATCAAAAAAGCTCAGCAGAGGATGTACTTCCTGCAGCAGCTGAAGAAGTTCAGTCTGCCAACAAAGATGATGGTGAACTTCTACAGCTCCATCATCCAGTCCATCCTCTGCTCCTCCATCACCATCTGGTACGCTGCAGCTACGGCCAAGGACAAGGCCAGACTGCAGCGTATCATCCACTCTGCGGAGAAGGTCATCGGCTGCAATCTGCCCTCCCTCCAGGACCTGTACGCCTCCAGGATTTTGAGGCGTGCAGGAAAGATTGTGGCCGACCCCTCCCACCCCGGTCATAAACTGTTTCAATCTCTCCCTTCTGGAAGGAGGTTTCGGTCCATCAGGACCAGAACCTCCAGACACAAAAACAGCTTCTTTCCCTCTGCCACCATCCACATGAACACACCCCAAGTCACCCACTGAACCCCCCCACCCGATCACCACCTCCATGATGACATTATCTGCTGCCTTTGGAGTAATTTTGTATATGTGTTGCTTTAATGTGTCATTGTCTGTTTTTGTTGTTACTTAGTGTACTTTTAAATATGGAATCAGAACAGTATCATAATGAATGATTGCTGGGTTTTTCACAAATGCACATGCATGCAGTCTCAAAATTCACCGCTCAGATTTCTCTCACAAATGCACAGAAGCAGTTTATAAATGCACATTCAGCAATTCACATTATCTGTGGATTTATATTACAAGTGTGCCTCAAAATAATATTTGTGAAGTAGAGCGTGTGCATTTCAGAATTTATATTTCAAGTTTGCATAAAATATGTATTTGCGAAAAATCCTGCAAGAGTTCATTCATTATGATACTGTTCTGATTCCATATTTAAATGACATACCAATTTTACTTGGTGTAATATCCCCCATGCACCACCACACACATAATACTTTTCCTCCACCAATGTATACACTAAAAAGAGGTGGGGATGGGTATTGATGGATGGATGGATGGATGGATGGATGGATGGATGGACAGATGAATGGATGATAAATATTTAAAAGTTGTTAGACTAAAGATATTTTGATATTTTTTATCTTGACAAAAATAAACACATTTGGAAACATGGGCGACTAAAATAAGGGGCAACTTGACGTTTGTAAATTTGTTTATCCTGTTTCAAACATTTTACCAAAACATTAAAAACATGTACATGTTACCCCATATTTATTCATTCATTCATTCATTTTCAGAACCACTTATTCCTATTCAGGGTCGGGGGGGTCTGTCGGTGCCAAACCCCATATTTACATCATTTTAATTTTGCTAATAAACCATTAACCCAGGCATGACAAACTCCCCTTTGGTTAAGTTTCCTAATGACTTTAGGAGCCCTATTCTTTCATTTTTTGAATGAGTTTTCCTTATATGCAAATTTAAAACCCAGTTCTTTGATTTCCCCAATTGCAGGTATCTGTCACAGCACGAGAAGATGTCCCTCCCTTTGGACCACCTCTTCCAAACCCAGCAGTCTTCAAAAAGGTGAGGAGTGCGCCATCATAATACTGGCTCTCTAAAGGTATTTCATTCAGTAAATACATGTAAAAAAATAAAACATTAAAAAAAATTTAAAATGCATGTATTTGATTGAAGTTAACATTTATCCACAGAAATAAATGTAATGGAAGCAAAGACAAGATACTAATAAACATCAACATATATTTTCTTCAAAATAAAAGCACATGACTTTTAGTCCCAGACAAATTACTCCCTGTAAACAAATTCATGATCCATTGTCTGGGTTTGAATACATGAGTTGGAAAAACCGTGCTTCGTTGCTTTAGTTCATGTTTTATTACAATATGGAGTGTAAGAGTTCATTTTTAACACAAATAACTGCTTTTTCGAGCAGGCCGAGCTCAAATCGACGTCCTTGAAATGGAGAAAATGTCTTTCCCGTCTTTAATCTACTAAATTATGCATTCATCTCATGAAAATTAATGTATGTCTAAGTTCACACAGTTGGTTTTTTTTTCTTTTAAAGAGAAAAAGTCGGCAAGAGTATGTAATATAAAACTGTATGAAAGGTGAATTGAAGTGGGTTTTTATCCTCTCCTGCTAGATTTACATACAGTACAAGAGTCTTGACTCAGAAGGACAATTATGATACATTACAGAGGTTTATGCTCACGATCACACACTTGTGAAAATTATTCAACAGTGAAGTGTTCTACTTAAATAAAAAAGGTCATTTTTTTCCCTTCCATGCTTCCAGGTCATCATATAACCTTAGCATCTTTGCTCTTTCTCACAGGGTCCAGAGTTCCGAGACTTTCTCCTGACAAAACTGATCAATGCTGAAAACGCCTGCTACAAATCCGACAAATTTGCCAAGCTGGAGGTGACCAATACCGCAGCACACCTTCAATCATCATCACTGTAGGAGTTGCCCACAGTCACCCCCCCGATGCTCTGTATGACATTTATTTATTATTTGTGTTTTAAACGGTGTCAGGGACGAACTCGGGCCGCCCTGCTCGACAACCTCCACGATGAGCTGCACAGACAGAGTCAGGCCACACTGGGTCTGGGCCAACTGGGAGAGGAGGATAAACTGGAGAATGGAGGACATGGTGGCCTACTTGAATCTTTTAAGGTGAGCATGAGCCTTAACAGAAGCCCGTCTTGCAATTTTTTTTTTTTTCCCAGCTGTGTGGCATTTATATAATCCATGTCATTATAGCACAGGAGTGTACAGTTTTTCTGACTGTAGGTCAGCCAAATGTCACAAGTCTGCATGATCATATGAAGTGTTAACGCATTCTATTGCAGCTGGAAATCCTTCAGCTTCTACATTTTTCCCTGTGTGTGTGTGTGTGTGTGTGTGTGTGTGTGTGTGTGTGTGTGTGTGTGTGTGTGTGTGTGTGTGTGTGTGGGTGTGTAGGCGGCAACTCTTAGGGCTCTGTTTGAAATTGCATACTAACGTACAACACACTCAATGAGCATATATTGTCAGTGTTTCTCAAATGGGGGTACGTGCACCTCTAGGGGTATGCAATGGCACTGCAGGCGGTACTTAAGAGAGAGAGAGAAAAATTAACAAAAGAAAACATTACAAATATGGGGTTTTAAAATGTTTAGTTTTTTGAGTTAAAAATGATAATCAGATTAATGATAAAAGTGATCTTGATGAGAACACTAGAAATGATGAAAACTATAGAAATAAATCTATTCAGGAGCCATTAAATACTGTTTCATTTCATTCGCAGATGTTGGCCTCAGATCGTGCGTCGGCATTCTACTCCTCATGCGTCATTTTTTTTTTTTTTACTCCCTAATCGATGATACCATTTATAAAATTGTTGAACTGTAAAATGTCACTTCCATGAAGCTGTTTTTGTGCTGGGGCTCTTTTGGCAATGCTGCTGAAAATACATGTATGATCATGAACTGTTTCTCTTTATTTTGTCCACACATAATAAGCTATTTAGTGATAGTATATTGTTTTTGTTGTTGTTGTTGTTGTTGTTGTGATATTGCCATATTCCTATCAGATTTAAGTAAATACTCGACTATGGATATGGAAATGTTTATAGTAATTGAATGATCTGAGCTAAATAAAGGTTAATAGAAGCTGTAGAGAGGCCGCGCTGAGCATCTTTTAATCCATCATCCAAACATCGGTCAAACGCCGATGTGTCCGCGACGTCTGGCCAATGAGCAAACGCTCTCCATAATACGTCTCGCCTATTCAACTTCATTCATCGTGCCAACGTCGGCGAGATGTATGTGTGCTATCAGGGATTATTTGACAAAGTTCGACTCTTTAAAAAGTGTGTTATCACTCAATCATTCCATCATTATGTCCTATACTTGTTTTTCATAGTATTTAAGCAACATTTTGTCGTCTGACAAGGTTGGATTCAGGAATAAGAGTTCGAGAAACACTCTTCTACTATATACTATTAGTTAACTTCAAAACAAGAGCTCTATTTCCAAAATTGTTAAAAACGAATGGAAAACAAGAATGGGTGCTTTTGTTTTGAAAAAGGAATGTTTGACTTTTAGCTTGAAGGCGGTCCCAGGAAGTTTTTACATTCCGCTCGCAATGCATCACGGACCAGTTGAGTATGACTAGTGTGCCCACCGTGCATACTTGAAAAATGTCCTGATATACAGTGTTGGAAGTAACTAGTTATTTTTGTAATAATTTACAGGAATATAATCCTTTTTGAAGTAACTCTGTAGTGTAACTCATTACAAAAGTGAAAAGTGGTAATATATTACTAGTTACAATTAAAGTAACTCATGTTACATGCATATTTAATTTAAGTGCATATTTGCTTTGTTTTCTCACTGTTTGCAATTATTTGCGGAAAAAAAGATTATCATAATAATTAGTGTAAATTTAATAGTGTAACTCAGTTACATTTTTAAAAAAAACAGTAATATTGTAATACAAATATATAAAAAAATATGTTTCCAGTAACTGCTGATATATACATCTGGGTATTGCTTACTCAATCTTTCCATACTATCTAATGTGAACACACTACATACTCATTTTGAGTATTACGTTATGACATTTCTAAAACAGCCTTTATGTATGTGACTGTCAGTATTTTTCTTTTATCCTTCCACGTTTTCCTTGCACTGACTGAAGTAATGCCAGCCAAATGATTACTGATAGCAAAAACCCAATAAAAGAAAAAAATGCAATTAAATCCGTCGCTGTGTGAGTTGATGATAACTGTGTGACTAATTTAACCGTCTGTTTTTCCTACTCGTTGCAGGCAACGTTGCACGCTAAAATGAACTTTCTGCAGACAACCCCAGGGGGTGCACTTCTCGTCGCTGTCGTGGCATTTGCTGTTTATTATTACCTCGCAGCAAACATGTAAACGCACTCAAAATAAAAAAAAAAATAATAACAATTTAATTAACGGTGTTTGTTTCTTTTTTGTTGAGAGCATAAGTTTATGATAAAAAAAAAATTCAGTTTGAAACAAAAGATAAATATATTTGTGAATTAAACTAAATTAAAGATGAAATAAACTTTTTATTGAGAATCATGAGTTTGATCAAATACTTGGATCTGTGCCACCACTACTCTCTCTTTCATAATGAACTGCGCCCTCTGGTGGTTACATTCTGTAATAACAATTAATGGCATTCCTCTAAAGCTTTTTTCTCTTTCTCTTTTTACCCACTTTTTTGTACCCATGATGCTTCAGAGAGCCATGCGAGTGAGGAGCCACTCCATGGAGACTATGGTGGGTTCTCACCGCCACAGGAGCCCAGGGGTGGGTGGAGGGGTCCCTGCCAGCCTCAGTGGAGGAGGTCTACCACAGAGCACCAGTGAATGCACAAAGAGTACATTCACCGTGAGTAGAAAAGCAGTAAAAGCACAGAGAGGATGGATAGTTCAAAACAGTAAGAAAACAGCAAATTTTCCATTTCAATCATGGTCAAATTTGACTCAAATCTAAAAGGAGTATATATCCAATATATCCTTGGATATATGTATATATTCCCTGGATATATTACATTACTGTATAGTTAAGATACTTTGGTGAAGTTTTACAACAAAAATAATGTAAAAGCAATTTTTCTGTTGAAATGAAAAATTCAATATACCACAATTGTTGGAAGGCCACATTCATTTTATGACATCAACACACAAAAAATACACCAAATATAAAAAAAAAATATGCCTCAAAAACACACAAAATGACTCCAGAAATGCACAAAACCCATAGTTCTTTTCAGTATTAATGCACAGATTGGTCATTGATCAGACAATCACATTTTTGTGGCCCCCACTGGGATAAAAGTCGGCCATCTCTTTGGTTATGTGCACAGGTGCTGCTAATTACGTTGCTGGGGTAAATACAAGGAATATTTTTTGATATGAAGAATCTTTCACAATGAAACCGGGGACTTGTGTGCATGTTTCTGTGATGATGTCGATGTTATGTTGGCATGGGAAGTTTTCTGGAGTCTCAAAATATGGACAAGTGATTATGATTTGATTTGATTTGATTTGATTTTATTCTATTTTATTTCAAACATGAACACAACAGCAGTATATCTCACAATGAAACAAAATGTAATAATAATGAAAGAAAGCAAAGCGAGAACAAATGGTACAAAATACTGCTCATGAAGCCTACACATGTTCGAAAAGGAGTAGGAGGAACTATATACTTGTATGATCTTATAATATCTAGTACTATACATATCATCTTTTTATAATATATGCCTATTTATAATATATACAGTATATATATATATATATATATATATATATATACACACAGAAAATTCATTGATTTATATCTATATAATTGTACAATTCACGTGATCCACTATACATTCATCTGTCCACATATACACAAGTATTTACAATTGTATTACTTTCAATAGATAGCTGTAATTATTAGGAATTATTAACAAAATATTACTAATGATAAACATTATGTATATTAATGTATTGAACAACATTCAGATATTTGACTGTATTTATGTTATATGCAATTTCAACAATAATGACTTCAATGTCAATTTCATTGTTTATTGATTAATACAGTTAAATTACTGTCAAATGTGCAACTTTTTAATCATATTAACTGAACAGAAAATGAATAGTTCAATATTTGTTTACCGCAGCCTAGGGCTGGGCACGATTTTGCCTAAAAAAAATCACCGATTTTTTTAAAGAAAAATTCGAGTTTCAATTCAATTTTCAATTTTTTTTTTCAGTGCACTTAAAAATGACTGCAGACATCAGATATATTGTCAAAAGTTAAAATGCATAGAACGATCCCAAAATAAAACAGTAAATGAGGCACGTCATTCAACAATTTCAAGCTTTAGGATTTAAGAGGACCAACTAACAAAATAAAAATAAAAATAAAATAACATAAAGTAAATAACTTCACTGAATTCCTTCAACTTGTGTTCCTCACTGCACTTTGGACATCTCTGACTACGGCAACCCGCAAGGACGAAACACAAAAAAGTCTGTGATGGAAAATAAATAAATAAGTGAAATTTGCTAAATAAAAATCGTTTTTAGCTACAAACTCGATACATCAATTGAATCGATTTTTTTTGCCCAGCCCTACTGCAGCACTTATAGAGTATTACATATTTTAAACATACAACATAAATGCAACACTTTGGGATAAAGTCATGTTTTATGGGTTTTGAGCTTTATTTGATTTGGTGTTTGTTTTTGTGTGTGCAATAGTATAGACTTATTTTCCAAGCACTGGGACATAATTGTTCAGATAAAGAACTTTGGAAATATGGATGTCCTTTATATGTTATTTATCACGTGTTCCTTCAGCCTCCTGTGCTGTCGGCCAAGTCTCCTCTGAAGAGCCCAGTGAAACGACGCTCTGGTCTCTTCCCTCGACTCCACTCCAGCACAGAAATCCCTTCAGACAAACACACTCGCAGGTTTGTGTCTAGAATGTTTGGTACCATCACTACTTCAGATATCACCCGCCTGTGATTTGTGATCATGTGGATGACTTCATAAGTAAACTTGAACAATGACCTCTGCAGTGATCAAAAGCCGACAGAGACCTGCTCGCTGTCACAGGAGGTGAGGTCTGAGACGTCGTCCAATCCCAGCTCACCTGAGATCTGTCCAAACAAAGAAAGGTGAGAACAATAATATGGGTCATTCCATGACATTTCACAAATGGCCCACACACTTTGGTCTGAAAAATTCTGGAATTTTACGAATTGTTCTGTGATTGTTCAATAGGCACACTGTGAATATTTGGTTAGATTGGATCAATACTTTTTGAGATATGGCTTATTTAGGGAGGTGTGTACGTGTTGATTTTTGCTCGTCCTTATTTTTCTTCCATTTTCAGCTTCCAATATCACAATACAGCTCTACCTACTTTCTCAGAATATACTAAAATATCTGCTATACATCCTATATGGTGGGCATGGCAGCCCCTCAAAATTGGAAAAATGTTTGTCGGGGTTTCGGGCTGAAAAATGTTTGGGCCTTCAGTAAACAACTTTGCATATGCCTCATCTCTCTGTAATTTGAGCACCCTTGAGTTATGTACATAGAATGTTCAAATCAGTAATTATTAATCACATATATGCATTGGTTCTTGGGTGACAGTCTCTTGAATTCAGAAAAAAATACTTTTTTTTTTTACTATTTTCATTGGCCCATAACTGCCTGTGAGAATGTAATTGTAAGAAAAAATCAGATCTCTGTTGTAATTCATAGTATAAAGATGACTCTTTCTTGGGATATAAAACATTTTTTCTTTATATCTTTGGGTTAATTCACCAATCGCCGATATTGAAAATCTTTGTATGAGGCCATTTTGTAGCTTGCTTCTGTGTCTTATTAACATGTTTTGTTCATCAGTCACTGATTCAGAATTTTTTGAGACCGAAGTGTGTGGGATGTCCTGAAAATGTGTTGAAATGGCATGGAATGACCCATATCTGAAAAAGCATCTGAAAAATATCTGAAATTTAGTGTAATACAGAAATACTGGAGGTAAAAACATAAATGAAAATGACATACAGGGCATTGCATGGATGTACGTTAAAGATGCAGCTTTTTTAAATGTTCCTGTGGGACTATATCTGTTTAAAGTGAGTCTCCTGTTTCGTTTGCAACAGGCCATTTGTCAAAATGAAGGAGTGCAGCAGTGGAAGGCCCAACATTTCTCGCTCTTCATCGAGCACCAGCAGCTTCAGCAGCACCACAGGAGAAACAGAAGCTCTAGAAGAACTTGAAGCAGTGAGTATAAAACACTTTAAGCACAGTATGTGTTCATACATCTGGATTTGTGTAGACTGAGCGTTTGCATTTACATAAATGTTTTCTTATGCTGTACTCAATTGAACTCGGAACCCGGAGAAATACGAAAAAAACAAATCGGAAAAGGCCCTTGGGCTTATGACCCCGACACAGGAATTCGGGCAGGATCCAAGCAGCCCGAGTCCGTTGGAATGACATTTTAGCAAAATGGGAGCGCACACTGGTGTCAAGGTCTGAGTTTACCTCATACTGAGATCAATTATGAGCATGCACTACCGGAAAATGAATTTTTGCTAAAAAAAAGTAATAATTCAGTTTTGTTTATTTTTGTTTTAAAAGTGAACACGTGTTTTATTAGTTTATTTGATGAGGTTAAGGTTAAGGTTAAGGTTAGGGTTAGGGTTGCATGCGCATATATGCTCATAATCTATCTCAGTACGAGGTAAACTCAGACCGTGACACTGGTATATGTAAACAGTCACTTTCTCCTCAACTTTCACTTTCATGTGGCGTCTAATTTGGCATTCTTTCTACAGTCTATGGTTCAATGATGCATGCAGGATTCCCCTCGCTGGTGCGTTCAAGTCATACTTAAAGTGTAGGACGTTTTCCCCAGCAGGCATTTTTGCTGCTTGAAAAATATCAAAACAAACATCAGATTACTCTGGCCAGTCATGTTTTCTGAGCTTACTGAATGAAACGCATTTACCTCGGAGGTCGGAATTGACGACCCGGAGTCGACTCTGAAGGGACTTCAGATTGTACAGAATGCTGCTGCCCGACTTTTGACTGGTGCACCCAGAACAGCCCTCATTACCCCCATTCAATCCAGTCTGCATTGGCTTCCAGTCAAAGTTAGTCCTGACTTTTCGTGCAATGCGTAGTCAGACCCCTTAACACATCATCACTGACTTGTTGTGCCCCTACCCTTCAGTCCTCAGGCCAGGGTCTCCTAAAGATCCCCAAGACTCATTTTAAAACCCAGGATGATCTGGCGTTCCAGGCTGTAGCACCAAGACTCTGGAATAGCCTGCACCAGTCCCTCCATCAGCTTGGCCGTGTGGACTCTTTTAAAAAGCATCTGAAGACCTTCAAAACAGCTTTTGGTTAAATTGATTTTTAACTTTTATTATTCTTTTATGATGTCACTCCTGTTGTTTTAAATTCACCTCTGTTTTATTATCCTCTGTGTGATGTTGCTCCCGTTGTTTTAATTTCACCTTTGTTTGTAAAGCACTTTGTGATTTTTATCTGTGAAAAGTGCTGTATAATTGACTTACTTACTTTCCAGGTTCGATCGAATACTCCTTCCTTGTAGCCAACCGATGAAACTGCTTTCAGTGTTAAATTGTGTAACCAATGCAGTTCAAATGTGGTTTATGTCTCTATTTAATGTGCATTAAACCAATGGGTTATTCCAACAAATTAGATCAATTTACAAACATTATGCTGATAAGTATTGTAAACAAAAAAACACTAGGAATAATCACAAGTTAAACACAAAACTTAAATGAGCCTATGCCATAGTTTTGACAGCTAACTGCAATAGTACCTCACTAGTGAGATGACCCATTAAAGCTCCATCACTGCTGAAGGATAAATTGCTAGATTTTGACAGATTTCAGACATTCCACATCTCAAAGCCTTGTTTCTTAATAAGCGCTGAATCAAGACAATGTTTTTGTGTGGTTTTCAATTTTTTTTCTACCTTTGTCTAAACTGCAAATAGATGGTCATATTTGTTAAATCTGATTTGGAGGCTTTCTCCCAGTAGGAGGCACTGTAGGCAATTGTTGGGAAGACAAAGCAGAAGAAAATGACAGATGACCATTTGCTTACTGGGAATTGATTGTAGCAAAAGGGAGAGTTTTCAGTGGACTAAATGCAGTTTCATTTGAAAATTTAAATCTAACAACTTAACTGAAAACCCTGTACCCCAAAATCATTTTCTTCCTGGCTTCGCTCCCCAGAGGCCAGTCAACCATTAGCCACCTCTTCCATAGTCTTTAGAATCTTCAAATCACTAATTATTAATCACTTACAGTATATGCATTGGTTCTTGGGTGACAGTCTCTTGAATTCAGAAAAAAATACTTTATTTTACTATTTTCATTGGCCCATAACTGCCTGTGAGAATGGAATTGTAAGAAAAAATCTGATCTCTGGGATATAAATTTTTTTTTCTTTATGCAACTTCTTCATTTTTATTTTGGACCCCAACTTTGGGTTAATTCACCACTCGCTGATATTGAACATCTTTACATGAGGCCATTGTAGCTTGCCTCTGTGTCTTATAATCACATTTTTGTTTATTAGTCACTTACAGTATTTAGTTTTCCAATCAGAATTTTTTGAGACTGAAGTGTGTGGGATATCCTGAAAATGTGTTGAAATGACATGGCATGTCAAAAGAGGGAGAGTTTTCAGTGGACTAAATGCAATTTCATTTGAAAATTTAAATGTAATAACTTTACTGAAAACCCTGTACCCCAAAATCATTTTTTTTATTCCTGGCTTCTCTCCCCACAGGCCAGTCAACCATTAACTGCCTCTTCCTTAGTCTTTAGCCCCGCCCTCAGTCTGGACAGCCAGGTCACAGGTACCCCAGTCATCATGTGTCGCAGTCCCACAGGTAAATTAGAACCATTGTTTGTTGCTTAGCTTATATTTTGCTAGTTTTTTTTTTAAGATCTTTAATAATCTTTATCAATCTGTTGCAGATGGGAAATCCAAGACATCACCAAGATCAAACTTGAAGTTTCGCTTTGACAAAATGAGCCACTCCTCCACAACCGTACGTTTAGCATCTAAAGACCTTTTGAACAACTTTTTTCTCTTTTCAGGAACAATCTAAATCATCAAATTTTAAAAACAGCAAATTTAAAACTCATGTCATGCTATTTTTCACCCATCTCCATTTGTTCTAAGAACCCCAAAACATAGTATTTGAGGTTTATTTTCCCAAACTCGCCTGTTTTCCAGAGTTTCAGCCTCTGAAAAGTCACTTTCTGAGCAACTCTACAAACAGGCTGATTTGCGGCCTACTTATGCATATTTATGAGTGGGCGTGTCTATGGACGGGACACTGACTTCCTCCTCGTACAGTGACGTAGGGCCAGAGGACGGCCCGCCCTGCTCCCACCCACTCTTTATAACCACGAGACAGAGCGAGTTGACTGGCCGTTCACCGGTACATACATAGACTGTAGAAAATACATACATAGCACTGCGCGAAGGATGCTGAAACGCTCACCTTAGTGGGCGTGTCTGTTTGCGTGTCAATCACGGCAGATAGCTTCCTGGAGGCACGGCTTCTCCAGCTCAGTGCCGCATCATATTTGTCATCAACGTGGGAACGGGTCATCAAATTGGAGCGAGGTGTTTGGGCTCACCCTGCAGTAAGAAAGGAGCAAATCACCTTCTAATTAACGATTGAGGGAATCAATGAAAAAAACACTTTGGGCATGTGTATGAAGCCCATATAGCACTTTTATGATGTTTAAAGCACAGAAAAGTCGATTTAGCTTAAGGTGGGCACTTTAACATTAACGACATCTTTGTTCAAAACAGATATAGACCTTTCATACATTTGTGGCCATGTACACTGTCTTTTAATTGACCATCCTGCCTTTCTTCCCTGCAGCCGGAGTGACTTGGTGAACTATAACTTGCACAATGAAGTGGCAACGTGGGATGAAGAAGCTGCCAAAAAATGTACTTTCATTTACAACTGCAAAAGCTCCTAGATTACCACTTCATGAGCCACGGATTATGTGACAAAAAGATAGCGACTACACCACAGACCCCCTCATTGTCTTGTATTGGCTTCGACCGCAGATGTTTGCCAACTCTAAAAGCTTCAGAAGTGATCTCTGATTCTTGCTGCTTCTCTGTTCTTAACTTTTTTCACATCACACCAAGATGTGGGCATGGCTGTTGTAATGTGAGCTCCAGATGAGCCCCTCCTTATCAGTGTCTTCTTAAACAGCTAAAAGCATGATATTGTAGATAATAACATGATTTCCTCACAGGGCATTGAGCGCTGTTATTGGTCAGGTGTTGAGAAGTACAGCAAAAAAAAAAAAAAAAAAAAAAGCATCACGTGTCACTGTGTTATCTTTGGCTTTTAGACGGTAAGTCCGCTTCAAGTTCTGCTTTTGAAAAGCACAGACGGGACTTAGGGTACAATTGGCTTGTAGTAATGAGTCCTTGGAGGTGATGGCAAAGAGTTAAACAGAGATGATTTTTGTAACCCTGCTTTGCTGCTGCGTTGTATTTAATGCACTATACCACCAGCCATTTTTGTTTCTGTAGGGCTGACACTGAATATAAGTAATAGAGTTAGTTTTCCAAGTGCTATCGTGGACCATGAGAGGAGATACTGTTGTCACATTTTTGCCACAAACCATTTTTAGCCAAAGCTGCGCCTTACAATCTTTCTAAAAAAAAAAATAACCTCCATTGTGTTCTTTCGCCATCTATGTTTTTCTCTGCTTGTCTCATTTTGTGTCTCCCACCGTGTGAGGGGATGAACGTCTCACTTTTGGTTACAGAAACAGTCACGGGCTGCTGATCGACACCCACCTTTGCTGAAAATAGACATTGCACTTACTGAAAAAACTTCACTCTCTTGTTACCTCCAGTTTGAGCTTTGCTAGCTTGTTGTGTTGGTTTAGCAAACGTGTACATGTCTTCTTTAGAACAGGAATATATGTTTGGTAATGTTTCCCAACATACTATGAGCTGAAGAAGATGACTTGAGATGAAGCTTCAGGTTATAATTAGCCTGCGGACCACGTTTTAAGAAAATCAGCTTAAATATGAACTTGTGTGTGGTATATTCTTGTCTTGTTAGCCTTTTTTCCCCCACTCTGGACATCAACTGCGTCATTTCATGTTAAATTAGAAACAGACAAATTTTTAAAAGGTTCATGCATGATGCAAATGTCCCAAAAAAGTGACTAGCATTATTAGCTTCTACTAAATATATGTTGTTTTCCAGTTGTAGCCATTAAGAAGTATGGAATTATATGGTGAACAAGCACAACCTAACTCAGTGGTTTCAAAACATTTTATGCTGTGCCCTCCTTTTGAAGAATGAAAAATTCTCAGAGACCCCCAACATGGCAAAATGTGCAAAAAAGAAGAAAAAAAGGGTAAAAAAAGTGACTTTTTTTGAAAAAAAATAGGTATTTGGATTATTCGTGTCGAAGGTCAACACAACATGTAGTGCAAGGGTAAGAGAAACTTTATTAAAGGAAGGATATAAAAAGAGAGGGCAGTGTTACATCTAGGTGAGGGGGGAAGGGAACAGGGAAAGGGAGTCAGGGTAGGAAAATGGAAGGGGTGTGGAAAAGTCGATCATAAAAATAACATTAAATTTGCCATCACATATATTAGAAAAGTAATAAAGTTCTTTAATAATGAAGTGCAAATAAAAAAATAAACTTTTTCTAATTTTCTATGCTCAAAGTTCAGCAAGGCCATTCTAGCGCCGCTCTCCCCAACCCCCTCGTGCCCCCACATCATGACGTCATGTGTCCCCAGTTTGGGAACCACTGACCTAGCTATTACACTAACAGCTGGTCCACTTTTACAAAATGATATAAAAAGTTCTTGTTTCAGGTACTTGATAATAATAATAATAATAATAATAATAATAATAATAATAATAATAATAATAATAATAATAATAATAATAATAATATCACTTTAGATGTGTGCATCTACTAAAATTCTTTACCTCAGCTAACCTCTACAACATTAGCTGAGATGCACAAACACATTTGGATATTCACACATTCTAAATTTTAGGTTTTCCCAGGATTACCTGTTTAATCTCACGTTGTGGGGAACCTCACCTGTTGTTGTGTCTTAACATTGAGAGAGTTGATTCACCCAAATGTTGAAAACCTTTCATCGTATTGGTGACCTATTAACATGGAAGAAATTACCTTTCTAATGCACTTGGACTGGAAAAAAATTGCTATGACAAAGTCATGCTGTTTTCAACAAATAGCTGTTGGCCAGTAATTTATCTTGTCTAAGTGAAGCAGGGACTGAAATGTTTTGGACAGAATTGTTGAGTTTTTGTAGCAGGTATAATTTAAAACACCCTGCAGCCTTCTAATGTGTTCAAATATATTAATTTATTAAATATTTACTTCTGTTGCATTAGTGTCTTGTAAAAAATATTTCTGCAGAGTACGCTAATTAAGTAAAGTGAATAAAGGGATATATATTAATTTAAAAAAATGTCTAAACATGTAAATGTATATTTGTTTATGTAATGTGACATTGAGAATTTATTCGAAAAATAAAATGTTGTATTTTGTGTCATTTGTGTGTGCACGTTTTATACTCACACCCTACACCTATGCATATTGATATATTGTCAGTACTTTTTAGGCTGGGCTACCGGACTCAAAACGCCACTCACTTTGTTCTTTTTCTTCTTATTATTCTTGTCCTTGTGTACACTGGTTAAAATCGCTACTCCTCTGTTATTCAAATGGATTGGGCTGAAGTTTGGTAGGTATAATCTATGGATGTGTACGCATCGGCACGCAGAGCGGAGTGATGATGTCAGAATTCTACAGAAGTTCCACAGTGTGGATAGGAAAATGAATGGGATATAGATTATTTTGGTTGCCAGAACATCACCAAAATGAATTTGACTGTTCATTGTGCCATTTATCAATTTTCCTGAAAATTTCATCCAAATCCGTTATTAACTTTTTAAGTTATCTTGCTAACAGACAGACAGATAAACGCAGGCTATAATAGAACCTTCCTCTCTGCGCTTCGCAGAGGTAATAATAAAGTTTACTTTTTTATTTTGAGAAACACAGAAAACAAGAAGAAAAACAATTCTCCCAATACTTTATAATATAATTTAATCAAGCATACTCAGGTCATTTGGGAAGTCATAAACTGTAACAGGCCTGTACATACTTGCTGTTGCTACATAATTACCATAAGCATTTATTAAAAAGAATCTTCTCAAACTCTATTTTAAGAAAAAGTACCACATCATCACTATTAGTGTGATTATTTCATATTTTAAGCATGAAAAAAAAACTACACTGTATATCCAAGTGTATTTAACTCACAGCTCAACAGTTAAGACTATAATTTGTGACAACATAAAACCACAATTATCCCTCTGTACTTTTCCCCTTGTGGGAATACGTGTAACACTTCTTCATGACACACACCATCAGAGTTTGTGGTTGGCTTCAGTGTCTGTGTCCTGTGGGATGAAATACAACAAATAAGAAATAACCCACGGGAGGAAAAAAATCAACCTCGAAGTCTAAAAATGACAGAAAGTGACAGCAAGAGAAACCAATAATAACTAGAAAAGCACTCGGAGAGCGCAGACCTCCGTCAAGCAGCTCATTTCCCACATATTGTGATTTCCACCCTATGTTGTAGTCCTTCATTGACTTTATATACATTATTAGAGTCATTGATAGCAAGTGTTTAATCATAATCTGAGAAAAATACAGACAAATTACTGAAAAAAAATGAAAAAACACAACAACAACACACTAAGGGCCTATGTTACGAATCTAGATTGGTCGGTTGGCATGCAGATATCTTGCAGTGAAGAAGAGATGCTATGCTAGCAGACAGAGCTAATAGAAAAACATGACTTTTACAGATATTCAAGTAATATTACAGATATTCTTTCGGTGCTAAAGGGGCAATGAATCATTTATTAACATATTTAAGAGTAGAAGGCGGCCAGAAAGAAAGTATTAGCAGACTCCGCCCGCCGCCTACACTTGTGTAAAGTGTTTAAAAGTTTAAAGTGGTTAAAAAAAGTACTGCGATTCAATTTTCAGAAAATCGATATCAACCGTGATACCTATGAATTGATATTTAACTGCCTTACGATTAATCGTTACATCCCTAGTACCAACCATAATCATCTATCAACGAGCAGGTCGTTTTCTAAGAGAACTGATTTGTCAGGAGGCGGGGCTTTAGAACTCACTAACATCCAAGCCAGAGCCAAACCTGGTCGTGAGCAGGTTAATTGTTCAGCATTAATTGTCATATTGATTAAGCTCTAGCGAGCTTTTAGTCCAGCGCACACTGATTAAATCCCAGAAGTTAGCGCAATAATGTAGATTCATAGCATACCCCCTTAAAGGACCATTAAAAAGACAAATTCACTCAAAACACATTCAAGACGACAACATATATACACAAAAATGACAATATAGATAGAAAAATACACAGAACAACAAAATATACAAAAGCACAACAAAAAAACACTAAAGGACCATTAAAATGATACATTCACCTAAACATAAAGTAAATCACTTTTGAAATTGCGCCACAAACAATGGCTAAATCTCAGTGCGTCCCACAAATCCATACTAATTCCAACAAAAATTGATATCCTCGCAGAAGAAGGGAAAAGATCCAAGCTCTATACTACAATCCACAGCAAAATAATGATACAGATGTTTGCCTATCGCTGTAAACTATCCAGTTTGGAGACCAACTCCTGCTCGCTAATCACGCAGCGAATCTGAATCCGGATTAGCACTCGAAGAGCGCAGACTTCCCTACCACTACTACGTTACCCATAAACCACCCGTATTACCCATAAGCCACTCAGACACAGCTCCTATTTTCCTTTATTTTTGGTATTTTCACCTGTTCCTTGTCCCATTATCAACATTTCATCCAAATCCATTCACTTTCAAGTTATCTTGCTAAAAGACTCACATTTCCCTATTTCATTAACAATGGTAACGGGTCAGTGTCGGTAGACTGCGGCAATTGCTCAGTTTGTATCACATAATTATGACTTTCTATCTCATAATTATAACTTTAGTGAATTATGACTTGCTGTGATTTTTATTTATTTTATAGTGGCGGAAAATGGCTTCCATATTACAGGGTATTTCACGAAACGAATCTCTTTTCTAGGGCTTGGTCTACTTACTGTAAATTAAATACTATTAAGGTGGAATTTCCCACATTGTTCAGAGCGGGTACCCACGAGCTGCCCGCAAGCTCCGCCCCTCTGCCACGTCAAGCCCCGCCCAGCAGCGGAAGCTGGAGCAGCGCTGACGGACGGACTGTGTCGGTGAATGTAGTAAACAAAGAGTCGGTATCTTTTCAGCACCACGGATAACAAACCTCAACATCCTCGGCGACATGGACAACGGTATGTGTCGTGTCATCATGGCGTCTGTTTTCCACGCCGGGACGTGATGTGCGGCAGGCCGAGGGCAGCCTGCCTTTAGCAGCAGGAGGATGACAGCTGAGGGACGGAGCTAAAGGGCTAAAATTAGCATGTCGTCCTGTTAGCATGACATGGCTATCTGTCTTTTTGACAGCTGCCGCTGCTAATATGCGGTCAGCATTTAGAATAAAAAGACACGTGGTTTTTATGGGTGATTCACTTTTATTTCTGGAAGCCAAAGTGTTTTCTAGGAGATGCCCTTTAGGAAAGCTGTCTAACTCTTTGTGTAGACCACTTCAGAGGTGTACATTTTTTCAATTTTTTCCCCCCACACCAAAGTGGATCAATGTAATGAATTTAATAAAGCCTTTAATCAATCATATATATGCAGGATTTCAACTTCATCCAAACACTCGCATTAGGTCTTCTGTTAAAACTAGCTCTCACTTCCTGTTTTTAAAACTTATGTTTTTACAATGAAAAGGCACAAACAAAACAACTATGTCAGAAACATTTGGACACAAACTGAACCCAAACCTGGTTCATTGGATTAATTATAAATAGGACTTTATTAAGTTCCCAACATTTGATAAGTTCCCAACATTTCCTTTGCAGACAAATATAATTAAAACCGTGGCTATTGATACGGGAACGTATCGACTGCCAGTCTATGCATACGCAGCGCCCCTCATTGGCCAGTTTAGGTGACGTCATAGGTGTACCACGTGACTTAAAATTCCGTCAGTTTTATTTTAGCTCATTTATTTTTAGTTACCCCGCTAACCCTTTTATTTAAGCCCTAACCCAGGAAATACCCAATTTTTTTGTATAATATTTTTAAAGGTGGAATTTGCCATGTTAAATATGTTCAAATGAAAAAACAAAATTACATGTCAAAAGTGGGATTCGAACCCGTAGCAGCAGAAAGAATAATACTTGAGTCAGGCGCCTTAGACCACTGACACGGTGAAAACATAGGCACATTACGCTTGTGTAGAAAAGGTCCGGAAAATTTTTCTTTTCCTGCTACCATCCCCCAGTTTGTTCCACCCTCAGCAGTGACAGACAATAATGTACTTTACAGGTATAAAACCATTTGTGTAACCACCACAATAAATGTGCAAGTCATCCTGGGTGTGTGTGTTCATCTGTGTGCTTAGCTCCTCTCCATAGAAAACCACCATGGTGCATGTCCTCACCATTCATGCCTTCACGTGGTAAAGCCAGCATGGCTACCCAAATGGTTGATAATGTTTATTTAAATAAGTTACATCTTTTACTTCATGCATTTTAAAGACAGATGAGGGATTTTTAAATGAATGTTAACAGTGTTCAGTCGTAGTTTAGAAACTATTTGAATTAAACAATTGGATTCCAATCGGACTAGGTTACGCCTCTGCATACCCACAGGCTACATGACCCACCCTGTCATTTCATTTATAAAAAGAAATATGCTGAAGCAGATAATGTATCCATTCTGAAACAAGTTGTTTTGCATTCTGGTCAATAACCAATGCCATCATTACTGTGTGTTAGTGAATACACAGTGAGATATTGTATTTGCTGTCACGCAGCTATTACTTTTGCTTTGTGTTGATGGGGGAGGAAAAAGAATGCTGCTTGAATTGAAAGGCATTCTGCTGTTTGCTACATGCATGACTAGGCATTAGCCTTGTCAATGTTAGATTAGTTCTCACTTATACCTCTTTAATGTAATAACAAACATCACAGCACTGTTACTTTTATGAGTGTGTCACTGTGTATCAGGGTTGGGGTCAATTCCATTTTTCAATTACTGTTACGTCTTCAATAATACAGGTTCAATTGCAACTTAATTATGAATACGGTGACCGCCATTTTTTTTAATTACAAATGATTATTTTTTTCCCCCTTAAGTAAATTACAAAGACGTTCTCAATTCCCAAGGTTTAATTACAATTAATCACAATGACTGAGCTTTCATTAAATAACCCCAAAAATGTATCTTTACTCTTATGTTAGCTTTCTGTTTGCATCTCTTATGATAACGGGTCAGTTTTAACCCATGTCTTAAATCAGCTGTAAAATACACCAACAAATTGGAAACACTTTACATAAAGTTTTATAAATAAGGCTGATATTATGCTGTCATTAGCATGAATAAGGTGTCACGAAGGCTGTCATTCAGTGTCCTAGTTTGTTAACCTTAATCCTAACCCCACTAGATCCCTCCACCTAACCCAAAAAATATGTTAATTTAGCGAAAGGTGTCATCATTTAGCGAGCTTAATGACAGCTTTTATGTCACCTTATTCATACTAATGACAGATAATGACTGCATAGATTCAGCCTTATGTATGAAACGTCAAGTAAAGTGTTACCAAATTCCAATTTGTTTTTCACCTCTGAGTTACCTTGTTAGGCTTTGTTATCCGTGAAAATATTGGTATTAATGTTGTTGTTGTGGACATCTCAGGCTTTTTCTGTCAGTATAGCCCTATATATATATATTTTTTTTTATTAATAAAAATGGTTAAATTATTCTCAAGATAACTGACAAGTTGTGTAAAAAGTTAATATGGAACACATTTTAATAATTAACTACATATTTTTAAGTCATAGAACTGTAACAAGGTTCCCTAGATTTGCGTTTAATGAAATTGTATATTACAGTTTTTATAGAATTTCTATGCCAAATACAATTACAAAGTCAATTACCTGAACTCAATCATAATGAAATTACTCGTACAATATAAATATTTTTTTTCTCCCAATTACAGTTATAACTACGTCATAATTGTAATTTATTATCATTTACAAAATTATAATTGACCACACACCTGCTGTGCAGCCCTCCTTCCACCACCTATCAGGACCAGGTTGTTTATTTATTTTTTCCGGTGGGTTTTCTTGCAGGCGACGCCAGAACATCTCATACCAGCTCTCGGAGTCGTCAGCAATGGGTGTTTTCTAGTATCCATCCTTCTTTATTGCTTGATGGTCTTTACTTTTATTATTTATTCTATGTCAAAGCTAAAAGTGTTCAAACCTAAAAGCAAATGCATGCGGCTGGATATTGAAAAGCTTCATACTGTCTTTCTATGTAGTAAAGGATGGGCTTGGGGTTTTGGAATATTGATCTTGTGGTTTTCAAGAATCAGTATTGCGCTGGTAAGTCTGATTTTAGATAGGAAATAATTATATCCTGAGTGGATAGATGGGTCATGGAGAGTTGTGGAATTTTCCATGTATATATACTTTATGTTTATTCCGTGTTTGAGGATTAGGGTAATTAATGTTAAAGTGCCTTCTTTTTCTCTGTTATTGTTTCTTCATACGTTTAATTCCACCACATGTTTTCTCACTGTTTGCTCCGTAAGGTTTGAGTCAGGAGAAAGTGACCTCCTTTCTAAAGAGACTGCGGGCCGAGCCACGTTACCTGTTGGCTCAGAATGTGTCGACTTGCGTTGACCCGTTGGAGGTTTGTCTGCACCGACAGACCGTCCAAGACACTGTGCACATCTTCCAGCACGCCATCCCCACGGAGGGCAAACCCATCACTAACCAGAAAAGCTCAGGTTTGAATTATTATTATTATTTTTTTTTCTTTGTTGTTTGTTATCTTCACTTTTAGACAATTGCTCCTGCATTTAATACACGAGCCAAAGCAATCTTTTTTAATTTTTTTAAAGTGTACATTGTTGCTTGTCATTGGATTAGATAAGCTTTGTGATTTACTTTTGCTTAGCATGACGGTAATTTTTACTTTTACTTTTTTACCGAGGCTCGGATACAATACCGATATTGCATCTTTAAAGGGGACATATCATGCTTTTAAATCCTTCCTTTTTACATATAAATCATACAGTTGTGGTCTATATAAAGCGGAACTGCAATGCTTGGGTCTGAATTCCTCATTATTATAGCTCCACAGGCCCCTTTTCTACCCCTTTTCTGATGTTCTTCTGAAAGCAACTCATTTTGTTGCGGTGTCTTTAAATGCAAATGAGACACTTCATACCCCGCCCCCTCTCCAGGTTGCAGAGGTGACACTCGGTTTAACTCCACCCTGTTCGGCCATTTTTGTAGTTTGAGAGAAGAGATACGATTATTTAGCGGTGCAGAAAATGTTTATTCACACGTTATTTACAAAATGTCAACAACGGAAGACTTGTCCATCCAGCCTTACATGTTCGAGCCAGAGTCGGACCCGGCGGAGTGAGATGAAAATGAAGATGATGAACCTCCAGAACCCTAACAAGTGAGCTAACACAAGCACCGAGCTAACGCTAGCGCCAAGCTAACGTCACGAAATGCATTTTAATACAGTCTTTTCGGAGACAAAAACGGCAAAATGAAATGACTAATGATAACTTTAGACTTAAATTAAATCACGTAGGCCATATCATCAAGTATCTAAAACGAGCACACAGCGCTAACATATGAAGACGGTGCAACTGCTAATGCTAACAAAACAATGACAGGGACGTCTTATCATCACACTTTTTAGCGTTATTTACAGCTTACCGAAGTGCTCTGTTTGTCGTCTCCACTTTGTCTGATTGAGAATATAAAGATATCAACAGAGCACCTGAAGAGACTAATTTGAACTTTTCTGTACTTCTAAACACTCTAAAAATACAACAAAATGCATTTGAGGGTTAAAAAAGTGGATTTAGCATGATATGTCCCCTTTAAGTGTTGGTCGATTCCAATATCAGTCCGATGCAATATCAACATGGATCAAACATACTTTTATTATTGAGTAATGTGGAATGCTAGCAAAGGCGTAATTAAATGGACAACAATAGTCAGAAACGATTTGTATCAGGAAAATCGACCTATTTATTATTACCCAAACGATTATGTAAATTTCAACCCTAAACAAGGGAATATTCTACAACTGAATAAATAAAAATAACCTCAACAAATTCAATAAAACCAAAAAACTCTACTTTTAAAGTGCAATCCACTAGTTGAGCTTAAACATGAGCACATTCTACAATTGAATAGAAAAAGCAAACAAAAACCTCACGAAATCCAATAAAAGCAAACTCTACTTTTAAAGTGCAAAATAACAGGGAGCAACTGAGGGCCTGGGTCAAAATACAATATTGTCCTTATGAGTCTTATATCAGACATTTTAAATGCAGGCCAATATAATACAAAACTCGTCTTTTTTTACTGATATCAGACCGATTTTCCATATCAATATCGAATCGTGACTTAGATTGTGCAGTGATTGTTCAAAAATAAATCACTCTACAGTATTTTCCACTGACCTCCCACCTGATGAAGTCCATGGAGAGGATCATCCTCAAGCATCTTTGCACTGTGGTGGTTGCTGCTATAGACCCGCTACAGTTTGCCTACAGGCCAAACATTGGGGTGGACGACCCAGTGACCTACCTCCAGCACCTTGCGCTGACACATCTGGAGACCTGGGTGCGCTGTGAGAGTCATGTTGAAATCTGTAAGATGTGGGAGTGGAGGAACATCTGGCTGCATGGACCATCGACTACCTCACAGAAAGACCACAGTACATGAGGCTGCGTAACTGCTCGTTTGATGTGGTAGTTCAGGGAACGGTTCTTTCACTGTTCCTCTTCACCCTGTACATGGTGGATTTCACCCACAACTCCAGGAGCTGTCACCTCCAGAAGTTCACAGATGACTCTGTGTCTGAGGGGGACGAGCTGGAGTACATGTCGGTCATTATGGACTTTGTCAGCTGGTGTGAACACAATCATCTGAGTCTAAACTAGGGATAGACCGATATGGATATTTTAGGGGTCAATGTCGATACCGACTTTTTTTCCCCATCAGCCTTAGCCGATGACCGATACGGACTGCCGATTTTCTTCAGCCAATATTTGGAACCGATACTACTTTTGCTCCCTCAATTTACATCATAAAGATTACACAATGATGATAACAAATAGTACGAGTGTCAATATAAAAAAAAGAAACATTTATTGAAATTAACAAAGGTGAGGTGGAATGACAACAAAAAAATATTTAACAAATATTAAAAACAGGTGATGTAGAACAAGTAAGATGTTGACCTCAACAATATACTGGACTGGTCTCTCCACACCACCGCCGTGTATAGGAAGGGCCAGAGTCGGCTCCACCTCCTGAGGAGACTGAGGACGTTTGGGGTCAGCAGACCCCTCCTTTGGACTTTCTATGACTCTGGGGTAGCCTCTACTATCCACTTTGCTGTGGTCTACTGGGGAGCTGGCATCCCTGACCGGGACAGGAAGAGACTAAACAAGCTTTTTAGGAGGACCAGTGATGTCCTGGGCTGCTCACTGGACCCACTGGAGGAGGTAACAAAGCTGACATCCATCATGGACGACACCTCTCACCCCCTGCATCAGACTGTGGAGTGTCTGAGCACCACTGAGACACCCACAGTGAAGGACTGAGCACTAACGCAGATCATTCATCACTACCGCTGTACGACTGTACAATAAAGCTGTCTGAATCATTGATCATTACACTGTCTGTAATCAACTATATATACTGTATCTCCTTGCCCCCACCTGTTAATATGTATATATCTGTATCCTTTTATTCTTTTTAAAAAAAATTATTAACGTTTTTCTATTTCTATTTTTATTATTGTATTATTTCATTTTATCTTCATTGCACTATTTTTCGGGTGTCTTTCGGGTTTTTCTGTGTGTTGTCTTCTGTTGTGTTTTTTATTGCACTGCAGGATGAATAAAGAATCTCTACTCTTAACTTCCTCTTCACTCATTGTTGCCCTCACATTATTTTCTATTATTCGTGGACAGACTCTGGATCAGTGGAGTTTCATATTTTTATTTGACAAAGCACTGGCGCAACACTGATGGTTTGAGTGTGTAGCCTATATATAGTGAATGGTTGACAACAGATTTGTCTCATGTCTCTAAACTTTCAACAGCTGGCCATGAATCAAAAACTGGTCTATATATATTTATATATCCATCTTGTAGAAGGCATTTTGGCCCATTTCCTTTCAGTAGAGCACCTAATACATTCCTAGAAAGCTTTTTCCATGCTGACTCGTCCATTCTGATTTCTTGCCAGCGACTCCACAGTAAATGATAAATGTGTATCTAAAAATACTACCACTGCTATATTCAGTAAAGGCATTTAAACAAGTGTTAGCAGTCTTTCAGGGCTACATCTGCACTGCAATGCTACGTTCACACCAAAGGCTGCCTGTTCTCACGTAAATGCTTTTACTAACCTGCATCGTTTGGATCTCTTTTGATCACCAGGGAGATGTTGGATCTTTTCATGCCTCAACGTCATGCGACTTCCCTTCATGAAGAAGTTCAACATCGAGGAGTTTGAGTTTAGTCAGTCCTATCTCTTTTTCTGGGACAAGGTGAGACTCGCTCATTAAGGATTTGAAACACCATTGTTTCCCTTTATTAATGGTAGCGTTTAATGTCACGTTGAGGCTTTGAGATGAGATGGTGGATGTTCTTTGTGTGTGGGAATCTATTTGAAATTCTTTACCTACATCTGATGTCAATTCAATGAGAAATCCGAGGTTTTTAGAAGCACTACTTAAACAGACGTCATAAAACTTGTAAGTTGGTGGTTTATGAATATTTTTTGATATTGCGAAGTTCTTAGACAAAAAAATTGACTTGGTTTAGTAATACAGCTCCACCTACTCTCTCAGAATATACAAAAATATCTGCTATACGTCATATCTGGTGGACATGCCAGCCCCTCAAAATTGGAGAAAAAGTTTTTTGGGGTTTTGGGCTCCAACATGTTTGGGCCTTTAGTGAAAAACTGCCTCAGCTCTCAATAACTTGTCTGCTTTGAGTTGTGTACATAGACTGTTCATATCATTAATGATTAGTCAGATATATACATTGGTTTTTGAGTGTCTGTCCCTTGAAATCCAAATTTCTTTTGGCCCGTAACTGCATATGGGACTGTAAGAAATAAATCTACTAAAAAATGATTGCTTCTTGATAATTTGAATATAAACAGTCTACTACCAAAGTAGATCCCTAAAGCCTGAATTTAAAGATTACAACCAAATTAATCTTGGGTTTCTTAATTCAGCAAATCCTTATGCAACACTGCACTGAATCTCATCTAATCTAGATTTGCTCATTGAAGAAACTTAGCAACACATAAGTGGCACAAATGTTAATTGTTCTCTTCTCTCTGCAGGTGGAACGCTGCTACTACTTCCTCCAGGCTTGTGTTGAAACTGCACAGAGGAAAGAGCCAGTGGACGGACGCCTGGTCCAGTTTCTTCTTTCTAATCCAACCAATGATGGAGGGCAATGGGACATGCTAGTCAATCTTATTGGTTAGTGTGCATTATGACACGTCAGGACAGGGGTTCTCAACCTTGGAGTCAGGACCCCATTTTGGGGTCAGGAGACATTTTGAGCCCATTTTTTCTCATGTCTACCCTTTTTTTTTGCAACAACACCAACACCGTGCCTTATTTTTGCTCCTTTTAATGCATTATAGTTAGATCACTCCCATTTCAGCCACTTCTCCATCAAATTTCAGAGCCTTTTTTGCACATTTAATCCTCTTCAAGACTTTTTTGGCACTTATGAACCCTTTCCACCACTTGTCCCACCTAATGTCACATATGTTGACCCATTATTGTCACTTTTAACCATATTTCATGCATATTTTTGCCAATTTAACCACATTCAACGGCTGCTGTGACTAATACTGCTGCCTATTCACACTCTCAGGCACTAAAGTACTGTAACAAACTATTTCATACTCTGGCTGCTTCAGTTTTCTGCAACGGTTCAAGTGTATGTATTGATGTTTGTTCCCCTGCTTTACATTCTGGGTCAACAGGGATTGAATTTCACTTCCCCCCCGTAATGCTATACAGAATAAAAAATGTGATGAAGATGGATCGATGATCAAATAATTTGGACCTAAAGTCTTTTTGAAAGAGGATATTACAAAATGTTCCTGATTATCATGAAAATTAATATTTGCTATACTTTTTTTCAGAAAAGTATGGTGTCATTCCAAAGAAATGCTTCCCAGAGTCTCACAGCTCAGAGGCCTCTCGCAGAATGAACGACATCCTCAATCATAAGGTACTTTCACACAAGCTCGCCAGCAGCAATCCACAAGTTTTATACTTGTTTGACTCTATGTTACAGCTGAGGGAATACTGCTTAAGACTGAGGAACCTGGTGGCCAGTGATGCAACCAAGGCTGAGCTCAATGAGGCCATGGACACCATGATAGAGGAGGTAAGACAAAATAAACACACTGACACCTGTGATTAAAAGGAATATTGTTAGTTTCATCTCCACTAAAGCCTATTTTACATATTTCATAATGAGTTTTCTGAATGGACAATAGGGGGTGAAAGTGCTCAGTACACTTGGAGACTGATTTTGAAAATGCACTTGAAGAAGGTTTGCTTGTGTAACATTGTTCTGTTTTTACCAGAAGAGGGAGCTGTCAAATCTAAATTTGACATGAATATCAGAAATAAGGCTTGAAAACAAACTGCTCCTCAGGGATGGGTTAAATGCAGAGGACAAATTCCATTAATGTAATAACATTACATGGCCAATTAAAGGCGAAAGCCCCGATTTAAATCTTAAAAGTCAAGCTGAGTTATTTAGTTGATCAGTCTGAAATTTGAAATCTTTAATTTATACTGTTTTTTTTGTTGTTGTTGTTGTTGCTTAAATTAATGTTGTGTGCGACTTAATTTAATGTTTAACTTTTTAAACAAAATATATTAAGATTATTAAGGTAATTTTTCATTATTTTTTATTATTTTTTATTCAGGGTTCTCTACCAGGAATTTTACACAGTGTAGGGGGATCAGGTCTTTAATTGTGGGGGGGTCAGTGGGCATCCCCCTACGTAAAATTTCCTGTATTTTGAGGGCCAAAGTTTGTTTGCTTGGACTTTAAAACTCCTGCGCTCGACCAGCCTAGTTGTCGGCCAATCAGCGTCATGCGCGTCACATACAGTATACACGAGTCTCCACGAATCCTCTTGACACATTGCCCGGGCGGGCACTTGGGCGGGCGTCTTGCTATAAACGGAGATGTATGATTAATCACTTAAAAATGAGTAGATTAATCATTGACTAAATGAATTCTTTACTGCAGCCCTAATGTATATACTATATGCAAGTCGCCTTTCATTCTTTAAATTAGCAAAAAGTCACCTGCATACATCTACGAATGCCTCAGATTACAGTCTTGATTTTTACAATGTATCTATTCCTAATAGTCATATAAAGCATGCAGGTTGTTTGATGTCATGGTGAAGCCACCTTGCCAAACAAAAAGTTTGGGCGCACATAACACAATCAAAGCCTTTATTGGATGCACTATTTATTTACTGTCAACAAATTGCAGTAATTTCCCTAAGACAGTAAGACACAGCTGTTCAATTACAATTTCTGATGCAATATTTACTCTTTAAGCTGTGCCAAACATTTTTAAGAGCAAGTAAACCACATTTTTAGTTTCTAGAAACTAGTAATGTATGAAAAAGCACACATGGAGTGATTGCACGCAGTCGGTTTTTTTGTTTGTTTGTTTTTGCTCTTGCTTTTACGACAGCTGTTTTGATTGGCTGCTTATTGCTTAAAACTGGGCCGCCTTTTTACCAGCTCTGGGAGCACAGGCTGCATATATGTGACGCGTGGTTGTGTTATGGTCCACTCAATCAGCCTCCCATTGTACAAGTTGCACACAGGACTGGGATCTTTGTTGTTAGGTTGCTTTGTGCTGCTGCCTGTTTGCTTGTTTAGTCACTTGTCTCCCACACACCTCCATGAACGCCTGACAGTTTAAAAAAAAAAAAGAAGCTCCCACACTGCACGATAGTTTGAAGGCAAGTTGTCAGCATGTTTGTTTGTCCACCTGGAAGTGGTTTGTTTTACCAAACATCACTCTGCCACGGCCAGTGATGACAGAGGAATCGGTTGGTCAGACGAACAACAGGGGCCAAGAAATCCAAACTGCCTGAACTATCACTCTTTACTATCAGCCTTTAACTCTTTTAGCGTCACATCCAAAGCACATTTGACATATTTCATTTTCATGTAGCAGTAAAAGAAAGTTTTTCCTCTTTTGAAAATATTGGAACAATTTTTACCCCATGGCTGCATATTTCACAGGTTAACTTTTAAAAAAAATTTTTTTATTTAGTTTAGTTTTGCTTTGTTTGGTTTAATTTTATTTAATTGAACTATTTTTATTTTTAGGATTTGGCTGCTTATGTAAAATATAATAACATTTCAAATGCATGAAAATGTGTGGAAAATGATAATACTATTCATAATAATAACTAGAACAAGAACTGCGTGCAGTTATGAAAGGCGGCCAAGCCTTTGCACGCGACTCAGGTTTTGCGGAGCCCATGGACCCCCTTTGAATGTGAACCTGAACTTGTTTCCATGGAGACAATGGTAGAATCAACAGAGAATCCATACAGTGATGATGTCATGAGAGCCAATACACTCCCAGCTAAATGTGTTGACCTTAGTTATAGTTTTTCTACAAAATAACCCAAATGTTCCTGATGGACAGTAATCCACGTGGACAATTATGGACTGTGTAATTCTACACACCAAGCCCAAGATGTGTCCACCCTTGTAATGTGACTTGTTGAGAAATCACACAAAATAGCAGTTAAAGTTTGCTGTATTTGTACAATTTTATTGAACAGAAAACACCTTTCTTTGTTGTATATTTTTAAATAAGCACCTTATCAGAGAGAAAAAGACAGCCAGCTTAAGGTTTTCTTTAAGCAGTTTAATTTATTAACAGAAGCTTTATTTTTTGTATGCCTTAACTTATTCTTGTAGTCACTGAGAATTGAAACTTACTGAAAAAAGTTTCTATTTTGAAAAATCACACAAAACACCAATTTGTGTTATTTGTGTAGTTTATTTTTGTAACTTCTGGGCAAAAAATGCAGTTAGCCTAAGCTTTTATTTAGGCAATAATATTTATGAACTGAAGTTTTTTTTTTTTTTGTATACCTTGAACTTATTCTTGGTCACTGAGAGTTGATACTTACTTCTGGAAGAAAGGGGCAGCTGGCCTAAGCTTTTGGTTAGGCAATTTTATTTATGCAAGTTATTTCTTGTACAGTAAGTAAGTTTGTATTTGTTTAGCATTAATAAATGTTACCTTTTGTCTTAAGTTTGCTTTTGTGTGATTACATCATTGAAATCAGTTTATTTAAAATTATCTTATACAAACTGTATTGTTTTGATGCCATAATTTGCCTTAACACACTATGCATTGAATACATTTTTGAATCGAGAATCAGTTTAAACAAGAATCGACTTTGAATCGAATCGTGACCCTAAGAATCGGAATTTAATTGAATCGTGAGACACCCAAAGATTAACATCCCTACTATATATTTTCTTTTGGTTGTCAGAACATCACCAAAATGTAATCAACTGTTCCTTGTCCCATTTATCAATTTTCCTGAAAATTTCATCCAAATCCGTTCATAACTTTTTACGTGATCTTGCTAACAGCATGACAGAATGACGGACAGACAAACGAAGGGTAAAACATAACCTTATTGCTGTTCGCTTTGCTCTGCTTCCGCTCTTTGATTTTGCTCTTTGCTTCGCTTTTGCGCGTCACTCTTGGTGGAGGTAATAACATTAATAATAATGGTACACTGGTGTATTTAAGCTTTGTATTGGTTTATTTTGATGAAATATAACAATCTTTGTCTAAAAAGTGTTTAAGTACTGTGTACCCAGTATTATGGCTTAAAGATACCCTGGATACATTTTATTTGGTGGTTAAAAATGTATCATTCTGGTGCACGGCAGCACAAAATAATTTATCATATTCAAACAAATATAAATCACTAGTTAAATGCCTTCTCCAGACAGGGTTGTGTCATGGCAAGCTTAGGAAAAAAATCACTGGGAGCATTTCAGGTTCGATTTATTTTCTGTTTTCAGTACACAAACAGCATTTGATCTTCGAACAACAGGAAAAAGAGGAGAATCTTCCAAAAACAAATACTCCAACAAGACCTGCTCAAACATCTCCACTCCAGGTGTTCTGCAGGAGCCATTTTGGCTTTTTTTCCCTTCACCTTCACTTCCTGCTCAGTGTGATAGGCCTGAGGCTCCTCCTCCTCAATCTCTGACTCTCATTTTTTATAACCAAAACTGAACCCTTTATAATTACAATTAAACAAGATTTTAACAAATTATATTAAACACAATTTTTCCTCTTGCAAAACAAATTCAATACCTGTTTGATTTCTATATGTAAAAGATATCAATTTTTTTTTGTTTTGTTGTGAGGGAGCTTTTGCTTCCGAACATTTTGACTGGTTAAGCCAAACTTCAACAGAACCTTTAATAAAGAGGATCTTTATACTAATGGCTTTGCCACCCAATTAGTATTACAACCTAAAGTCTGCATACTGAGCTCAAACCAAAGCTAAATATGTGTGTTACATTTGCATTATTTTCTGGTTATTGATATAAGGAGCTTGCTTTGTTTTTAGTTTTTTCGTTTTAAGGGAAGCCCTGTTTAGACTCGCTAGAGCAAAAAAGCAATGCTTTCACCGGCCATTAGGAAAGTGTGCCTTGATCTCCTTTACAGTGTTTGTGGACATTAGCACTCTGTTTGTTTGGAGGCGTACGGACGTTGGTTTTCTTGGACAAGCGCTTACAGAAGCTATTGTTTCTTCTCCAACCTCCCAAGCATTTGTATCTACATGTGCACATGTGCTTCCTGAGATCAAAGGGCCATGTCAGGCCTACTTTGAGAGTGTGGAAGTGATGGAGAACACCTGGCTGCATCTGCACCCTGGCCTTCATCACAATAGCTCAGAGCACACTCCTGTAACAGGCAGGCAGGGCTGACATCTCTGCTTTCCATGATGAGACTCTATGTAAAGCTAATTTTAACCAACATTTAGGGAGGGTCAACTATCATTTTTGTTTCTTTTTAATCCAAACTAGTTGCACTAAAAATAAAAACGGGAAAACATGCAAAAGCTAGTTTAATTAAATTGTCAAACGTCGTGACTTTGTTCTACTAAATCTTATTTGGAGGAGAGTATCCATTCACGACTCATTGAGGCAAAAAGGATTAGCTTAACTTCCAAGGCCTGTTCTTCTTTTTCATGCTGCGTTGGAGTCAGGTCGCACACACAAGACGAAGCCCAATCAAAGCTGTGCGAGCACATTCAATACATCACACACAATGAAACGTACACAGATGGTATCCCTCACACCACAACTGGAGCCTTTCCATGCTCCATTGCGTCATGGAATCAGAAACCCCTTGTGCACCTCTGGTCTTGGCTCTGCACGGCAATTGAGCGATTTTTAAGACAAATCTAATTTATGAAACAGCCATCAACCCACCGACGGAGCCTCCTGCTGGAGCCCAGGGGCTTGGCGCTGTCGGCTGTTGGCTCTGTTTGGTGAGTTCGCTGTGGGTGGGTTTCTGTACGAGTCAGCGTTGAGGTCGGTGGACACTTCTGAGGTGACCATTCGGATTCCCAGAACTTTTTCCTAAATTGTTACAAATCAACAACGAACAGGTGTTTTATGTTTACAACCCAGGAAGTTAACAAAAAAAAAACCTCAATCATTTTTATCCAAATTGTGGCCTTTGCTTACTTTTTCATTTCCTGCTTCCTAACTGCAGACATCAGTTTAGGAAAGAATAACAGTTACGTTTATTTGTGGTTCCCAGTTTAACTTTTTTTGATAGTGATGAATGTTTATGGTCAAGAGTTCATCAATTTATTGTGAGAATGCTGTAAGGCATACTCACTATTTAGTAAATCAATTCGGCGATATACTGCGATATTTTATCGGGCAAATATTGTATCGATTCAAAAAATTTCCAAACAGATTTTTTTATTATGTTTTTTTTAATTATGTTTGTAACAAACAAAAAACTATTTAATTGCACAAACGTATGCCTAGCACGTTAACGCCCGGCCATTTGTTTCCGTGAACCACGTCAGACCTTGATAAAACTACCTCACTCCTTCATTGCTTTATTTACATACTGGGCACTTTTATAGATGTAAGTGGTTTACTTGTCATTTTTAAGAATTGTAGAACTTATCAAAATATGTTTGAAAAGCAAAAAAATTATTTTGACAGTTTGATAAACTTACCACTTGTTTTTAATATTTGTACTTTAATTACAGTTAGTAACCCTTTACTTGTTCTCGCAAGTTTAAAAATATATTTCATACCATTTTGCACTTGTAAAGGTAAAATTCGTAATTATTGATACTGCAGTATATCTTATATATATATATAATATATATACATTGTATTGTTTAGTATCGAGATATATTGTGTCATGACATGCAAATTGTGAATCGTATTGTATCATTAAATTTAAATTAAATTCCTTTCTCTAAAATATTCTTATTATTCCATGCGTTTTTTCACTCGTCCTCTACATGTATTCCTATATTACTTATCAGGGTACCCAAGCATGTAGGCTATAGGGCTGGACGATTTTGGAAAATAATCTAATTGCAAATTTTTTCCTCAATATTGCGATTGCGATTTAATATGCCATTATTTTTTCAAGGGCCTCTTGTCATGTATTTTTCAATGAACACAAGCAATAAATCAGTCTGTTTAATAATAAACAGTTTCAGATTCATTTCAACTTTAAATAAATATAAAATATAAGTTTTAAAGCACAGATTACAACAATAAATCAAACAAATCTATGGCTTTACCTCTTCAACATATCTAACTAACTTCACGTGTCATGAAACATGTAAACATGTGAACTGCACTTCTTAAACACTCTCTGAACTCGACAAGAAAAGGACAAGAAAAAATAATTAAAAAACTGCAGCCTTTGCGATTAGAAAATTGTATTTTATGATATCACAATAATATCGCAAATACAATTAATCGTTCAGCCTTAATAGACTACAAAGGATAATCCTGTCCTGGCATTTTGTAAGTTTAACAATTCATTTTTGACCATTATACTGACGCTGAGGAGTAATACTGAGGAGAATACTCATGTGACATCAAAGACCAACAAAACAATATTTTATTGTTTGTCTTTGAGTGTCAATGTCAGGATACAGCATTCTCACTTGTGTTTTCTTTGTAAATGCAGTTGTTTATTATATTTAGAATCTAATGTTTTTAAAGTTTGTAGAAACCGTCAAAGAAGTTCCGCTCCTACAAGAGCAAATCTTTCATTCTACTGTATTTCTCCTTTTTTCTGGTACTAAGTTGGACTTCAGAATGCCCTAATTTGTTTATGGCATTAAATAAACTTCAGTCCTATGTTTTTTTATGTTTACATTGCATTTCATAAAAACATATGGTTTTTTTGTAGCATATCCTCCTCAAGATGTAACGTGAGGTTTTATTGATTTTAATGAGTGCTCGTATACATATTTGAGCCTTATTAGAGCCCGATATGTAACGAGACCCGGACTGTTATTGAGAAAAATAAAATAAAATCCCAAATGTTACAAGTGGTCAATAATGTAATGTAAAAAATGTGCAAAACATAAAAAACTTTTTGCATCATTACATTATTGGGCCAGGCAAAACATTTTTTTCCCCTAATTGTGTAATAAGTTTATTACATTGGGCTCAGCACTTTTGTTACATTATTGACCAGTTATTACGTTTCGACTTTTATTTGAAATAATTGTATTACAATTCGGGTCTTGTTACATTTTGGTTTGTTGTTACATATTGGGCTCTTTGGATAGCTAAACTAATTTTCTTTAACTTAGTAAACATTGTCAGTGGTCGACAGATAATTCTCATATGAAGCCTTCTATGTTGTGTGTTGCTAGTTTCTTTCCTTTTTTAAAGCAAGAACATGCAAAGCAGAAGGAGGAGGTGGACCATCAAAGATTGATGAGTCGCCCTCTTGTTTAACAAAGTCCATCATAATCAGCTCCAACTGCTGCATGCTTCAAGCTTTTAACTGTCCAGATGTTTGAAAATTCAAGATATAAATGAAATAGATGTTGATGTTTGGATCCAAACATAAGTCAGGACTAGTGGGCCATTATGAATCATGTCTGTTTACTAAATGAGCTTCAGCTGCGTTGTTGTAATAACTGTTTTTGACACTCCAGATATGATCTTTGTAGAAATGGCCTCATCTTCTGACGTGCTTAATTGTTATTAAATGGTTTGAATTAGGTATAATGAGGAGAGAAAAAATTAGAACCGGATCAAATTATGCTTAATACAGCTGCTTTTCATATTGCTGGTCATAGTTTGCTAACAGCTAGTTTTTAAATCATACGGAGGCTTCGCTGTTACTTGGTAGGCTCAGTTTTTTAATATACTAATAAACTTTACAGTCTCTCTTTAACATGTATTAAATTTATAACCTAATGCTGCCCACTTATTACTTTTGGCCTATCATGCAGTCTTTATTGAATGTATGACATTGTTTTTGTTTTTTTTAAATGGAAGAGTTTAAAAAAGAAAAGAAAGACTTGTGACTTTGTAGATATAAGCTGTGTTCGAAATGGCATTTTCCGTACTATACACTACAAACTCAATGAGTATATACTTTCTACTATATGCTACAAGTATGATTAGGTACACATCCAGGTATTTCTTGCATACTCAATCTTCCCATACTATCTAATGTGAAAGCACGACATACTCATTTTGTTTTTTAAACATTGTTTTTATTTGCAATTCATAACAATACATACAAACAACTTATAAATTACATCAGACTTAGTATTAGTAGTACTTTATTACACATTTCAAACACAGACATGGTGTAGTCCTCAGTGATTAAAGATCATTTGCTCAAAAAAAAGACAAATGTAAATGATTGAAATTGCAGCTCCAAAGTCTGTTTTGATTTCCATTGTAAAGACAAAATTTAGTATGATTAGGATGATGAACGTTCCCACTAAAATATACTTCCAAGTTTCCCAGGTAGCATTTTCAACCTACAATAACAAAACCCTGAAGTACACTGAGGCTAAATATTTCCATTAATTCGCCACCTTTGAAAGTTCTGAAAACATTTTTAGCAAGAAAGTATCAACATGTGGTCATTTGATCCATAAAACTCACGTATTCACATTTCATTCCAACATTTCAGAGATTTTCAGAGACTCGCCAATCATGCTACAGACAAGACTTCTGGTTAACTTCAAAACAAGAGCCCTATCTACAAAAGCGTTAAAAACTCATGGAAGACAAGAAGAGATGCTTTTGTTTTAAGAAAGCAATGTTTGATTTTTAGCTTGAAGCAGGTCCCAGGACGATTTTATATTCCGCTCGAAATGCATCATGGGGCAGTTTGAGTATGACTAGTATACCCATCGTGCATACTTAAAAAATGTCCCGATATATTATACTTCCAGGTATTTCTTGTATACTCATTCTTTTCACACTATCTAATGTGAACGCACTGCAAACTAATTTTGACATCAAACTTAGTATGAGTAGTACGTTAATATGGGATTTTGAACACAGCCCATGTCAATGTCAAAACAGTTCAACAGTGTTCGCACAACAAGCCTCTTGTTATCCTACCCCTCTGTTACCGTTTCTCTCTGTCACTCACATATTATATATCTGTCAGCACAAAGGCAGGTGTTCCAATATTGGTCCGGCTGTGATGTCACAGTAGCTGTTCATCTCCTCTGTGACTGCTCAGCCTTTACCTCACATCACTTTGTTTGAATTATTTGGCCTAGGCAAGAAGCTGCCCAGGCATAGTGGGTGAGCCTCACAAAAATAGCTTTTTTAAAAAAAAAGAAAAAACACCAGCCAGGGGTCAAAGGTTTCTTTGAAGTTATCATGTGAGGGTACCAAGGGCATCTGAGTAAACAAAACCCAGAGGAAAAACATTGAGCCTTTTCCTTAAAACCTTCAAGATTGTTCAAACAAAATAGCTGAAATGGGAATGGCTGATTTTAAAGTTTAAGAGCGGAGGTATTTGAACAGATGCCTCTGTTGACTCAGGACGTGTATATTTATGTGTATGTCTGTACTTTAGTGACTTAACGTGTTTCTACACAAGAAGCACAAGGTTGTTTGTTTGAGTTTGCCAGGCCTGGATTTATGAATATTTATGTTTTTGTGTTTTTGCAAGTACTGTGATGCTGTGTCTACTTAACCAGTCGCAGGAATGTCATCTTAGTGTTAGAATAATTTACGTGTTGACTGAGCAATGGCTACCATCCCAAAATAATCCAAAGAGGTAGTTTGAATGCAATTCAGTGTAAGTAGCCTAATTTTAAAGTTTTAAAATGCATTTTTTTTTTTGCTATTCAACATCAAAAGCTCATCAACTACACAATTACATGTTGCTGTTGACACTTAGGATGTGTATATGCATCTGCTTTTCCTCAAGCTAATGCATCACTGTCTAATTAGGCCTCCTTTATCCAATGATCGCAGTCTGCGCTCTATCGGAATTTCTATGTTCCTCCTCAGTTATATTTGATTGGAAAACTTACACACAGACATTGTAAAGGGAGAACTTAAGTACAAACTGAGGAGATTTAAATGAAAATGACTGAATATCAGAGGGTAGTAGGGCCAGAATGACAGACGGCCCAGTGTAGATGATCACATGATAGGCTGTGTTCGAAATCGCATACTAACGTATTACACACTACACACTCAATGAGTACTGTCTACTATATACTATTAATATGATTTTGACATCAAACTTGGTATGAGTAGTACGTTACTATGGGATTTTGAACATAGCCTCAGTGTAAACTTCTGCACTGCAGGGAGACGCATATCGTGGATCAGGCTTGGACGAAGGGTGCAAACACAAAGGGAACATGAGAGGGTGCAGGATAAAAAAAAATGGGGATTGGAACAGGTTCAGGATTTAATTAATTTGTGCAACAATAAAACATCTCAAATAGTCATAATTGGCCTTTGACAGCCTGTACATGTTAAGATGTCTTTACTATTAAAAAAAAGACTGAATTTTATTACATTTCATTTCTTCAGGTATTCCGGGTAGTCAGTGTTTGCCTAGGCAGCCCTCCTGAGAACATCTGTTGGGAGTACAGGGACAAGGACAAGGCCTTTCATCGCATGGGGCCACTCACTCCCCAGGAGTTCTACAGGGAGCACGTCAAGCCCCTATACAACATCCAAGACAAAGTGTGTGAGCCTCCTCAGGCACAACGAGCAGACAGCCAAACCTCAGCTTTAGCTTCATTTATAGTAAAGCTTTAATGTCTCTGGATCTCACTTGGTGCCACCCTGTCCTCAGGTCTGCCTTGTAAATGACCCCCGACCCCAGAACCCCTATGGGAGGTTGTACAGTGTGGAGTTTTTGGGTAATATGGCCGGAGGTCGTAACATTCTGTACAACAACCAGCCCATCCAACTGCTCAAGAAGGCTGCGGCTGACTCCATCAAGGATGGCGAGGTACGTTTAAAAAGGCATCCATCTACATTTACTATCTCCTTTTACATTATACATTTACTGTCTACATTTACTGTCTACATTTACAATATACATTTATTCTATACATTTACTCTACATTAACTGTCTACATTTACTCTTTACGTTTACTGTCTACATTTACTCTATACATTAACTGTCTACATTTACTTTATACATTTACTGTCTACATTAATTGTCTACATTTACAATATACATTTATTCTATACATTTACTCTACATTAACTGTCTACATTTACTCTTTACGTTTACTGTCTACATTTACTCTATACATTAACTGTCTACATTAACTGTCTACATTTACTCTATACATTAACTGTCTACATTTACTCTATACATTTATTTTATACATTTACTGTCTACATTAACTGTCTACATTTACTCTATACATTTACTGTCTACATTAACTGTCTACATTTACTTTATACATTTACTGTCTACATTAATTGTCTACATTTACTTTATACATTTACTCTATACATTAACTGTCTACATTTACTGTTGGGAGGCATTTTGCGATTTCTTTACCCAAATAACAGTTTTTAATAGAAAGGCAAACAGATTGTATGCTAATTTGACATGTTAAAAACATGAGCATAGTATAATATTTATTCTACATTTTATACACAAGGCAATTCACTGTGCTTTACCTGATTAATAAGTACAATAGAAAATATTAAACAACAATTAAACCATTAAACAAACATTAAATCAACAATGAAATGATTAAAAATATTCCTTTCAGTCATACGCAGTAAAGAAAAGAAAAGCCTTGAACTTGGATTTAAAAATGTTCCCATGTGATCCTGACTTCAACTCTGCTAGCAGTTTGTTCCACTTCTTTGCAGCATAACAACTAAAAGCAGCGTCACAATGTTTACTACTAACTCTAGAACTTTAAAGATATTTAGTTTTAATGCTTAGCTAGAATGTTGTTAAGGATGAAATGCTTTACTCTTGAGTATGTACTCTACCTCTCCCTGTCTCTGGTAGGCTGTGTGGTTTGGTTGCGACGTTGGCAAACATTTCCACGGCAAGTTGGGCATCAATGACCTGAATGTGTAAGTATATTTTATTTATTTTTTATGCCACATACAACACAAAGACAGAGACAATTACAGAAAAGAAGTAAAGAAAAAAAAATGCTGACGCGTTACCATAGATGGTATTTACAAATCTTATACATTATAATACAGTAAGAGGCGGACCCACAGGCCTCCTCAATACCTCCTTTTCTTTTGCCTCTTTTTTAGAAAGTTTTATTTTAAATAATGTATTTATTTATTTATTTATGTTTAAGTATGTTTTAGAGATATCGTAGATATGAATAAGTTCAGTGTGTGTATGCGTGTCAACCTGTGTGTGGCTTTTAGGTGCAGCAGCATCTGTGTCTGTGCTACTGGCGCCAGGCTTAAATTTAGCCCAATGACCCAAAGAATCGTGCTGGTGAATGTCTGGTATCATCTCTGCTCAAACTCATCTCGGACAGATTTCCTTTCATGCCAATAGAATATAATTGATTTGAGGCTTAATGTAGATTCATTTCTGCAGCCACACTCCAGATGGAAAAGTAAACGTTGGCCAAGCAAAGTCCTGGAATTAGGAAGGCAGTGCATTTGACTTTTTATGGTCATTACCACTCCTTCGCTGCTCTTTACAACCAAGAATGTTTGGATTGCTGGAGTAAAACATGGATACTACCCGTACTGTGCTGTAAACTTAAAAGGCCTATATCATGCTAAATCTACTTTTTGAGCTTTTAACCTTGTTACAATGTTAATTCATTATCAACAAACCACACCCACACAAGCAATTTTTCAATGCGCTGAGCCGTTCTAATTTTATTATCCGTTATGTCGATTTGTATCACCTTTGACTTGATCTGACGAGTTTCTGACACAATGCGTCGCAGTGGTTAGACAAAACAAATGATTATCACCTTCAAATGACTATTACTGAAGTTAATAGAGATAAGGAGGAGAAGAAAGTGACTTAGCAATTCCGGTGAGTGAAGCAGCTGAATAATGATGAACACCCTGAAGCGTTGAGACGGACTCACAATAACAATAGCCACTTAAATATCCATGTGTTTTACTGTAATGTGCAGTTTTTTGGCTGAAAACCATAACTACAGTGTGTGGATAGCAAAAAGAAAATCGCTTTAGTGATCATAAGGGGTGAGTTTTTGCAAGGATGTTGCAATACGATACGTATCATGACACTTGGGTCACGATACAATAGTATTGCGATATCTCGATATATCGCGATATTCTACCCAGTTAATATCAAAATTAAACGTAGAGATGAAAAATCAAGTGGCTGTATATGTTCATCAGAAGATATTGATCATTCAGAGGACAAATTCAGTCAAAACTATTTGCTTCAAAACATCCTATTTATTATTTATTATTGGTGTTTTTGCACATTTTCACTGAAAAAAAGAAAATGCAGTTACACACTGCCATTATAAAATAAAGTGTAACAAGTTTCTTTTCACTGAAACTATTGTGTGGAAGTCCCAAAGTAACCATGACAACATAATGACGGCATTGTAACAACTGTAAGTGAGAACATTAATGATAAAGCATCCTGAGTTACTGACGATGCACAAAAAAAGAAAAATGTATAATTTCTCCTATTGTTTAAACACTGATCTGAACAGATTATATGAAAATAAAATGTCTGTGCATCCATAAATACTGCAAGCATTAAACACTGCCATCATAAAATCAAGTGCATCAAGTAAGCATTGCAACGCATTGAAAGCATAGTAACCACTGTAACCACTGAAATATTGCACAAATACACAAAAACATTGATTAAATATCAAAAAAAATTGGCACCCAAAAAAATCGATATATCGTGAGTTTGATTTTTTTCACACCCCTAGTGATCACTGATCTACTCATGAATATGCATATGTAGGCCCCAAAACAGACGAGTTTGGGAAAATAAACCTCAAGTACTATGTTCTTGGGGTTCTCAGAACAAATGGAGATGGGTGAAAAATAGCTTAATATAGGACATTTAAGCTTTTTCTTTTGGCACAGGTGAGGTGAGCGTCAGCGTTTGTCACAAGAGGTTGTTTTGTAAGGTAGTTTTGTGTCTGTGTTTTTTGCAGGTTCAACCATGAGCTGGTCTTTGGAGTCTCAGTGAAGAACCTTTCGAAGACAGAGCGCTTGATATACGGCGACTCACTCATGACCCACGCCATGATTCTCACTGCAGTGACAGACAAGGTACAAGCAGGGAATCACACCCACAACTAAAAGAAACCCACACTTTCTCAAAAGCTCATAGACACTTTGACCAACAATGACCCACACACACTTCATAGTTTTCCACAGTGTTTTGCATGGAATAGTGTGTTTACGTTGCTTTAATCCACTGCACTTTTTCACATTGTTGTCAATATCCCCCCTTGTAAGTAACCCCAGCTGTCAGAACAACTTTCTTTCCTGTCATGTGCGATTCTCTCTCTAATGTCGCCATCGTCTGCCTCTTTTTGCCTCTTTTTGCCTCTCTCAGGATGGGAAAGAAGGCTATGAGAAGTGGAGGGTGGAAAATTCCTGGGGCGACGACCGTGGGAACAAAGGTAACGCCACTGCTCTCTTTATTTAACATGTAACATTGAATCTTTAAAATTAGCTGGAACAGGTTTTCTCTTCCCCGTGAGGAAACTAATTTCCCAAATTCGACACTGATTAGAGCCTGGTGACCTCTAGAATGGTTTCTCTCACCTGGGTGTGCTCCTATAACCATTTACATGTGTCCAAAAGCCATCAAATCCAGCTCAGAGCTCAGTTAAACTGAGATCTAATTTCTGGCTCACTGCTCAGTAACAGATGATGTCACATCCTGTTGGTCTCAGCATTGTTTTCTATTGGCTGTTTATTGAGAGTAAAAGCTGCAGTTCATGCATCTTTACATTTCTGATCTAAAGATGTGCACCAGGGGTGGAGTCCATTATAACTGTATTTGCGTATTTGATAATTAATTACAACTATGACGTAATTAGGGCCCAAGCAACAACTATTGTATTACTTTATGTTCCAATATGTGTGTGGCGTGGAGGTGGGCTCTCCAGCTATTGGCTCTTTCGTGCACGTGGCTACGGAGTGCAGTGATTAGCCACCTATTGGTAAAAGGAAATCATAGGCATTATATTTGCACAGAACATTGCAGGAACGTTTGTGTTAATCATTGAAAATGATCAGCTACGTTTCAACACTTAAAAATTTCTGCCACCCCCGACATGCAACACACCTGAACGTGCGCCACTTCCTGACGTGTGTGGTTGCGATGGCCCGTTCATCACTGCTTGCAGCTTTAATTATATAGTATTTGTAATTGAAAAGAAATTTGCTGTTGTAATCATATTTGAATTGTAATTCAGTTCAGATAATTGACTTTGTAATTGTAATTGGCATGAAAATTCAATAAAAACTTTCATTACAATTAAATTAAATGCAAAACTGGGGAATCATGTTTTGCATTTATTATTATTATTATTATTATTATTATTATTATTATTATTATTATTATGTTTCATTTGAAGTTTTCCCACTACCTGTCAGTTCTTTTGAGGATCATTGTACCATTTAAAAAAAAAAGTAATCTAGGGGTATACTGACAGAAAAACGTCTGACGACCCAAACAAAAACATTAATACCAATATTTCCATTGATTAGAAAGCCTAACAAGGTAACCAAGTGAATAAAAATATGATGGTTAATATTTTTTGTGTATTTTACAGCTGATTTAAGACATGGGTCAATACAGACCCGTTATCATAAGAGATGCTAACAGAAAGCTAACACAAGAGGAAGGTTACGTTTCATGGGTTTCTTTAATTCACCCTCGGTAATTGTGATTAATTGAATTTGAACTATAGTAATTGAGAATGTAATTTTAATTAACTTTTATGGGAAAAAGAATAATTGTAATTTTATTTGTAATTGGAAAAAATGCCTTTCACCATAATAATAATTGAGTTGCAATTGAACATGGATAGTTGAAGATGTAATTGTAATTGATCCAAACTCTGACGTGCACTAAAGCTAAACGGTGTCAGCTGAAATGGGAAAAGCCAGCGTGGGCACAGACGGCTTGCGTAAACCAGGTTTAACACATAAGCCTGGTTCTTTAAGCACACTTTGATGAAATATCCCCCTTTGTTTGGTTATAAACCATGATTTTCCTGTTTGTATCTGTTAAATTAGAAGCAGGGGTGGGGGGAGGTTCCCTGTGTCTCCTTTATGAACATCTTATTGGTTGTGTCCTGTTTTAGAATTACTCACAGCCACAAATATTTTCCTTTTTCAATTTTTTTAATTTTATAAACCCATTGCCTTCAGGCCAAGTTTCAGCAACATAGTCTTTGAATGATCTCACCCATGAAAAACAACCAAGTGTTTGTTTGTTTTTAATTAGTAGGACCTTTTGCTAGCCTCTGCACTTTATGCTTTTTGGGGTGCCATGAACAGCTCACAATTATAGCATTTTATATTTTATTTGATTTTGTTATGTGTTGGTAATCATTAAATGTGAAAAGAGAGCAGAGAAACTTCTCATTTTGAATAATTTTCTCATTCACTTTATTGAGGAAGGTTAGTGCTGTTTATTACCAGATCACTTGCTTCTTTTGACACTCATTTTGTATTAGATATATATATATATATCAAATACATGTATATATATATCAAATACATGTATAAGTGTGTGTATATTTTTTTTTGTCAGATAAATTCACAGTGTAGGCCTCATACATTAATAAATCCAAGATCATTCGCTCGAAAAAAGACTTAGGAGGAAATTGCTGCTTGAAAGTTTATGATCTCCACTGTAAACAAACAGTCTTTTTGACATTGTCAGACAAGTTTTGTGCATTGCATTGTGGTATGTGGAGTCCTGTAGACGGATGCATAGAAGTGTTTTACTTAGTTCTTACCATGCTTTCTTGTCTTTTCCCCAAAAACTCTGCTAAAGTCACTTCCCAAAACTTCTCTGGTGTTTTCACAAACTTAAAGTTGCAGGAAAATAATGGCAGATGTTTTTTTTGGGGCTTACAAGGACGATCCGAATCCAGATTTGAATGGTTTGCAGATTGAGGTGATATCACAGGGAATACTGGGAAAAAAGTAGAACAAAAATGCAGAAAGTGAATTACTGTAGGAATTAAGTAAAAACACTCCACATCCAACGATGCAATGCATGAAATTTGTCAATAAATTTAGTGTTTACATCTTTTTCTTCAAGCAGATTTTTATTGATCTCTGAGACCTACACTATGTATTTATCTGATTTTTTTAATAAAAAAAACTGTTCTAAGCTTGAGAATACAGAAAGAAAAAAAGATGGAAAATGTTCTTCCTAAACTGTCAAAAACTATCGGGTAAGTTGTCTCAAATCATTTGTTCACTGGTTCAGAATGATTTCTGTTGCCCATTTCACAAACATAAGTGAAGCCACTGTTGGGCTGGGATTTATCGGCAGATTATGAGTTTAAAGCCACTGGTTTTAATCCCAAACCCTGCGACTGTTGCGGCCATTTATAATTTAAACCTATTTTGGCATGTTTCCAACATACAACCCTGCCATCAGGAGTCAAAATTCTTTGCATTCCTTGAAATTTTAATAGACTGGCTCTCGCTATTGAACCCATTTTATCCCAAATTTCACTTCATTTCTGATCTCTATCATAGAAGAGCATTTCAGGTCAATTATTCCTTGTCTGGCACAAACAGTGTACACACATATCCGTATACGCATACTTGAAATTATTTGTTTGAACCCACAAACCTTAGTGACTGTTATGAAAACATGGGGGTGAAAAACCCCCTCGATCAAATCAAATGTACACACACACACACACACACACACACACATATCCTATTCCATAAACGCAGTCAGATGGGGGAAGGCCCAGACTCCATCCACAGCCAAACCCATAATGTTTTTGAGAACAAAAGCTTTGAAAAGTGGACTTTTCTTGTCAAACTCTGGGCTTTTTATTTGACTAAAGTGTAAGAAGGAAAAAAAAAGTCTTTAGTAATAAAAAGCCATTTAACCAGGACAAATGCAAGCAATAAAACAGAAATAAAAATGTGTTGCTGGGAGAATCTGTTAAATGTATTGATTTAAAAAGGAAACTTGGTAGCTGATAATAGTTAAGTTAAAGATAACACAGGAGACGTTGAGTTATAGATGTTGCTTAAGTCAGCAGACAGTGTTTTCAAGGGTTTATAGAGCTCACTATAAATGACTCCCGTCACCTTTTTGATTTTTACACATACCCTGTAAGAATTTCTCTAAAAGGAGACTTACTATTTTTCTTCACCCTAAAAATGCAGCATACCGGCGTTAATAGTTCTGCTCACTCCACAACCACCCGTGACTGAAGTTTTTATGTTTAGTCCTGAGAAGTTTGTTACACCTTTAGGTTAGGTTAATCATTATTTTATTGTATTTTTTTAAGAAAGGAACCCTTTTTACCCCACTACTAGGATTCTAATATCCATACATTTAATATGCATTTTAATACTTCATTCAGTTTTGAGTAACTTTTTGTTCAGTTTTTTCCCACCATTTTCACCGACTGGTTAATCATTATCTTAATTTTGAACATGTTAAAAAAATACGAAAACAACTGCTCCTCCTTTAGGGTCTTTTATGCACCTGACAATTGTAAAACTGATCCAGAATCACTATATTGATCCAGATCATTCCCCTAAAATCTAATTGATAGATAGCACTTTATTGATCCCTAGGCAAGGCTCCCTCAGGGAAATTAGGTAATCACTTGTTCTGTTCTGAATGAATAAATTAAATAACACTGACACAAACATAACCTCATACAAGCAGAATTGGTGTGATATAGAATGTTGAAAATGTCTTTGTGTATGACTCAATGCAATAATGTATGTTTGGTTTATGTTAATCATCATTTTTATCAAAAAATTTTGGGCAAAATAGTAAAAATAAAATAAAGAAAATGCATTAAAATTACTTGGCACCATGTGTCATATTTTGGTTTTGTAAATAATAGCCTCGTCAAAATTGGAATTTCAGCTTTTCAATACTCTTATTAATATAAGAGTGGACCAATATTTTTACATTTTGCAAATATATTTATCATTGCAACATTTAAAACTCAGCCCAACAGCAATCAACAAATGGTGCAATGCTTCTTCCACTTGAGCTTTCTCTTCTTTATACAAGTTGTGTGTATTGGTTGCAGTGCTGGTTCTCGAGGGTAACTCATACGTGTAGTCATTTGATGCAATGTGAGTTATTTCAAGCAGGCCTTTGTCTTCCACAATGCTAATCGGCCTGCAAGATGTAGCCACCCATTTAGCTATTGCTAAAGAAAGTTTGTTGCTTGTAGATCTGTTGTCTCCTCTGCAAACAATCCAATGTGGTCTGCCTTTGGCGTGGAGGAGGTGGGATCTCGGCATTGGCTATATACTTGGCAAGCAGCAGAGGTGACAAGTAATGAAGTACAAATACTTTGTTACTGTACTTCTGGAGATTTTATGGTATCTCTACTTTACTTGAGTTATTATTTTTTGGGCTCGTTATTTTTAAGATTTTCGAAGATGACGTGACAACGTGAAAAGACGCAAAAATTTTGTAGTTTAAGCTTTTTTCTGCCTGCCAAGCAGGTGATATTTTAGACTCAATGTACTTCTGTGATAAGTCCTTTCGCACCTAAAATACACGCAGATAACTTAAAGCAGAACTAAGTAACTTGCGCTTAGCACTACCCCTAAAGGTCCGTTTTGGTTATGTCACAGTCGTAAAAACTCTGCACCCCCCGCCGCCTGCCCCACCCCACAGCTACAGTACATGCGTATCTTTGCTCTCCCAAGACCGTAGCAATTAATCACTGAAAAATCCGAATACAACAGTGACACTAAGGGTGCTTTCACACACATAATCCCATGTGAACAGTATGAGGAAGAGAGACAAGTAAAATAAATGAATGCTGTGGGAGTAATATGGAAGGGAGTGTGGAAATGTGTGTGTTTGTGTGCTGACAAAGCGGCTCTGAAAATGGATGGAGGATAGATAAATGGATATTTGTGTGTGTGCTGCCTGATGGAGCATTGGGTTGCGTGTGTGTGCGTGCCTGTTGCCATGACAACAGTGTGTGTGATTGCTGTGTGTTGCTGCTAAGCTGTCACTGCATGAAGTTGTTCCGTTCCTCAGACAAAGGTCTTCTCTGCTTTTCTTTGCTGGCTCCGCATTGATATAAGTTTGAGAAAAGTTAATTTGTAGACAACTTTGTGCAGCCACAGGGCTGGTCATAATCTAGCATTAGTTTGTAATGGGCTGCCGTAAAGCAGTACGTCTTGCCACTGGTCGGAGGCAGGGAAGTTGCAAGTGCAGTTTTCTGGCCAGAGACAGCAGGGGTAGATGACAGACCCCCCAATCACTTGTATTACCCTCACAGGGACTATGAAAAGGATTTATTAAGGTGAAAAAGTTACTTAGTTCTGCTTTAAGTTTTGTTGCATGAACCATTTGGCAGAACTTTGAAGCTGAACTTTACATTCTAAAGAGCCTTTTCTCTATCCATATCTCCGTGCTGCTTTGCCGGTATCCACAAAGTCACTGCTACGTCGCTAGCTAAGGGGCTATCCATGGGTCTTCTTCTTCTTTGTGGTCTTTTTTGGCGGTTGGCCTCCACTATTTGGGCATTACCGCCTCCTTATGACCCGGGGTGTGGGAGCGACTTCAAGCTCCATCAGTCTCCTGCAAGTTGGCCCATGGGTCGTACGTTAATCACACGTTGAAGGGAATTTGCACAATCATTTTGACAGCCATAGTATTTAAACAATTTCCATTTGAAGTGGAATGAGTTGGCTTCTGTTCCGTAAAACAAAAGACGCTGTTTACTCGAGACATTTTGGTGGTGATAGTTCTGTACCTCCCAACGTGTAGCATCAAGTGCTTGGTATTTGACACCAGCCTCTTCATGCATCTGAAACTAGAGCAGATGACTGTTTGTTTCCAGGAAAACCTGAAGAAGAAAAGATTAAATGACTTGACGGTTCAAACTGAATGTTCACAGCAGTCATACGCCTGAGCTTTCCCCTCGGAAACATTATTTACCATTTGGCCCGCATTTAATATAAACACTCACCGCCGTAGTGTTGTATGGTCCCAGTAAACATGGAAAAGCACGATCAGTCTTTTTTAAGCAGAAACGCAAGATGGCTTTGAACTTGACCCGACTCTAGCTTACAGTTCATGCATCTGTTCTGACAGAGGACAGTCAGCCTTTCCCTTAAAACAAATAACACCCAAGATTCACTCACGCACTCAAACTCACTGTGCCACCCAACACGACTGCTTCACAAAGCTCAAATTGACACACATGGGTACCACAGTGAAACCCAGGCAGCTTGCCATTGAAGATTTGCGTACTTGGAACGACACTGATACACAACACGCGTAGCATTCCAATCCGTTGTTTTGAAGCAGTGTATGTTCTTGCGGTTCCCCTGACGTCTTTTACAAGTCGGTTTTAGGAGCAGCATGTCCTTGTTTTTATTGTAGTCTGAGCTCTAAAAACGAGTTGGAGTAATATATTAATGTTCTCAGAGTAAGACACTGGAAACCAGTGCAGCTCAAGACTCATTTCTTATTTTAAATCAAACTACTTTTTTGAGTTGGATTCACAGGAGAGATACAGACACACTTTTCATTTTGCTTTGTAGCTACTACTGTAGTGAAAGCCATGACCAGACAAGAAATGTCATGCTTCAAGTTCCCTACCACCCTCAGTCCTGTGAAAACATTTGTTGAATAATCGTTAAAGAGAGTTAAAATAAACAAATTGCTTTTGTAATCGTAAAGCAGTTAAGACCTTTTTGTAAATGACCTTTCCAGTTAGCTGTTGTAGGTTTGTCTGTTTGTTTGTCTGTCTGTCTGTTAGGAGGAATATGACAAAAGTACTAGTACTAGAATGTGTAGCCAAAGATAAACCTCACACCATGGAAGATTCCATTAAATATTGGTGTGGATCTGGATCATTTTGCTGATTCTGGATAATTTTGAAAAAAAAAAAAATCCATACCTCTCATCATGGATAAAAATTAAAAATCATCTGTTTTGTAATTGACTTATCTTTATAAAAATTTGACTGTCAGGCTGGTTCCTCAATTATCCGATCAAGTTTTCCCAAATATTTTCCCAAAATATGTCCAATTTTGGAGCTACTGTATCATTAATAATGAGCATATAAATGTATTCCAAGCAAGTGTGAATGATCATTGTACCATATGCCAATATCTGGCAAAGAGGATAATTGGCGCTTGGGGAAGATTTGTGCTCTCCGATTGCTCTTATTTGCTAAATAATGTCTTACCAGAAAGAGGATCCTGGGTCAAAGTCTGAGCCATTGTGCTTTTTCATGCTATTGTTGTGAGACTCACCCCCAAGTTCCACCGGATCCTTAACTGCTCCGAAACTGCTGCAGACCTGCAACACAGCTGATTTCCAGGTTTCCATAAAAGCCAATTTCCACCGCATACAAATCTGCTCGAGCACAGCCGCAGCAATTTAACAACGATAAGCCCGTGTGTGACGGGAAGTAAAGCTCAGACACAGAATAAAATATCTGGTTTATTTTCAAAATAAAATACTCTGTGATCAAGGTGGATTGTAATTCAATCAGTTTACGCGGGTCGGTAAATGACCAACTCACGGATGTTTGGCCCGATTCGAGCAGTATCAATGAACGTACACTATAGTGTACATTCACTGTGGACTTGCAGCACCGGCAGCAGGCAAGTTCTGTATTTAGTTTTACCGGTAGCCATCACTCTTTTGCTAGCGAGAAAAACAATGGCGGACCTTCTCCAAAGTTTTTATCAGGTTGGGGTGGAGTCTATGGGTGGAGTTACCAGTGGAGGTGAGGGTATTTTCTTTCCCAATTTGACTTGTGATGTCACAAATCTGGAAAATTTGGAACGGCGCAGGTTTTTCTGTGTTATTACCTCATATATGATCCAAAAAACTACAAAAGTGGATTTTTCATAATATGCCCCCTTTAACATTAAAAATTACTGCAATCATGCGATATAAGTAGGGTTGGGTACCGAAACGCGGTTCCGACATAAACAGTAGTAACCAGACCAAATAAGAACAAACATTCCATCCCCCCCTCTTGGTTGTTGATCGTGACGTCAGTGCCGCTACTCATCACATGCAGCACACCCGTTGCTCATAACTGAGAGCGAGAGGATAAAAGACCACATGGAGTTAACTTAAAAGCCGAACAATGCACCGTGTTTGATAACCTACGTGACCCAGAGCAAAGCACGTCAGCAAAAGCAGCAACCAGTGTCGACCTCCCTAGACAAACTGAAGTGAGTCACGCTCCCAGCGCTGCCAGTGTGGTGGACATCATCACAGATGATGACAGCAGCCTTTCCTCTTTGGGTCAGTCTAGTAATTTAATGCCAGCTAATGGTAAACTAGCTAACACTGTTGCCATTCAACATTTGACAACAACATATGAGCTACAGTATGTGTTGTACTTCATCTCAGTGTCCGCTGACTTTCTGTTTAATGTTAGGCTCATAAGTCGTGTTTGTAGACAAAATGTTGAACTTAAGCTTTAACACCAGATTTAGAAGGCACAGTTTTGTATTTACACAGGAATGCAACAGATTGGCTAGCTCAGGGGTTTACTGCAACCTGCGGCTCAGGAGCCACATGTGGCTCTTTGACTCTTTTGCAATGGCTCCCTATAGCTTTAAAAACCAATATAGAAATAGAGTTTTTTGTTTTGTTTTTACAAAGTCTATAAATGTGTATTGACAAATAAAATCATGGTAACAATATTCATCTCCACTATTATATAGTTTAATATAATATAGTTTTACTGGATATTATTTAAATGGTTTTGTTTATTTATTATTTTCATATATTACTATATATATATATATATACAGTATATATACATTATTTAAAGTAATATTGTGTTCAATTTCGCCCTGAAAACAAAAGGGTATTGTATTTTCACAAAGTGTTTGCGGTTTCATTTTTTTAAAGTACTGGTTTAAGCACCAGAACTGTTTAAAAAATACCAAGTCGGCACCGATATCGGATAAAACCCAACCGATACCCAACCCTAGATATAAGTGCTTGGAATGTTGAGTTTCATTTACGCAATGATTCATGTTTTCGCTGTAATTTTTACTTTGTCCTGCAGGCCGAATTGGATGCTCAAAAGGGCTGGATTTGGCCCCTGGGCCATGAGTTTGACACATGTGGTCTAAGCATGAAAAGAATCAGATTTAAATGGGCTGTAGTAGAAAAAAATTTAACAGAAAGTGAATTTGTCATTTGATGTAAAGTCTCTTTTTTTAACAGTAACTCTGATATCAGTAATAAATGTATTGCCTCAGTTAAAACATTGATTTGTAGTAAAGGTGTGTCTGTTCATGTCACTCACTTCTTATTTATGATAATTACTAATATTGACTAATAGTAGATTTTAAAAATCATAAACATGTGATCTTTGTAATGAAGATGCGTACGTTATACCTTGATGAAAAATAATCTTTATTTATTGCCTATGTAGTGACACACGTTGATATTTGTATTTCTTTATTTGTTCCCGTTTCTTTCTGTAGGCTACCTGATCATGACTGATGACTGGTTCTCAGAGTATGTATACGAGGTGGTGGTCGACAGGAAGTTCCTTCAGCCTGATGTCCTGGAAGTGATGAATCACGAGCCAATCGTACTTCCTGCTTGGGATCCGATGGGCGCTTTGGCATAGCTGTTGAATTCCAGGTTTTATCCCAGCCTCTGGTCTCTATGACTCCGCCCAGATTCTCAGCTGCTTTTACCTCTTTGATAATATTCCACAACTACTTCAACAACACCTCATTCATTCAGGAAAAAAAAATAAAGATTTTTTTTTTCTTTTTTAACCAGACTACTTGTGTTTTTCCCTTTTATACTAGTGTTAAACTCATAATTACTATTTTACATGTTAAATAGATTTATTTTATACATGTATTTTTTTTAGCATTCATGAACATTGTTGCTCTACCGACTTATTAAACTGTAACTGAGAATCAGTTACCTGCCAATTCTAACTGTTTTCAAAGTTATTTTCAAAAAAGACGAATGGTTACGTCAGCTTTTACACCTCATTAAGGATAATGTTATGTTAACATTGTCCTTCAATCATATATTCATAGAGATGAGTCCCACATCGTGTCAGGAGGTAATGTTACTGGTGGTTTCCACTGGATACGGCACCGATCCGGTTTTTCCCCGTTGTCCACCGTCCGATAATCCCCACTGGTTGCGTTTTGAGTGCGCCACGAAATATAATCTGAAGTGTTTTATTTTAGAAAGTAACCCGATATTTTATTGTGGAATACGTGCTTAATTTCCTGTTTAGCTTAATTTGCTCTGTGCTGATTGATGTGTCGTGCTCCGGTGTCCACCAGAAATAGAAGTCCTGCTTATACCGGACTACCGCAGCTGGGAAGGAACAGAAACGCACTGCAGCGGACCCGGTGGATATTGACTCATAGACTAAAGTACATACATCTCACCTGCGGTGACGCAGCGGTGACGTAACGCAGCAGAGCCGCATCCAGTAGAAATTGGGGGTTAGTTTTATTGGCTGTGATTACCAGAATGATACACACACTTTCAGCTGAAATCATACTCTTTGCATTGCTGACAATCCATTCAAAGAATCGACATTTTTTTTCCTCTGTTGGCTTTCGGTCCACAAATTTAACCAACACCTGTACAAGGTTTAAATTAAATGTATTATCTGATGACACAAATTGTGTTGAAGTCAAAACACTTGATCCAGAGGTAAACATTTAGTCCTTTCTGGTTATTATTCTAGAACAACAAAATGGTGTTTGAGGAAGATCATTAGGTGCTTTTTTGTTTGTTTTTCTTTGACAAGATCACAAAGTTAGATCTAGAGTTTGACCCCCAGGAACCATGAAGTGACGAGGCCTGATATCAAAGATAACGGCAGCGCTCCCTGAAAACAACAAGATCTAAACTGGACCAAAGTGGATCTTTGCTCAAAATGTTTTTTGGCATCAATCCTTTCTAAGTCCTAATAAGTGAAAATGTCCTGCATGTAGGGCTGGGCGATATGAACCAAAACTCGTACCTCAATAAATTTTCTCAAAATAGCTTATATACGATATAAACCTCGATATTTTTAACTCAACAACCCTGGGTTAAATTTGCTGATGTAAAATGACACACAGGCTCTTTTATTAACAAATAGCTGCATGATATGTTCCACTTTGGAATTTTTCTCCTGTAAGGGACAGCATGTGTAAGTGAATTCTGAAGTGTGACTTGTTTAGGGAAAGGTCTGGGTTAGGATGCACTCAGAAATCCATGTAACTGAGCTTATGCTGTTGTAAAAGCAGAAACTCCTAAAGCAAGTATTTTAAAACAATTAAACATACAATAGAAATATATTGTTGCTCAAATAGTCACGATAGAAAACTTGATGTATCTTGAATCTTGATATATTGCCCAGGACTGCCTGCAGGATGTTGTTTCAAGAAAAGCAGTCATCTTAAAGGAGTCCAGATGGAAGATGCATTCACTGCAGGTGATCCCTAAATTACCATTATTTAATAAATTAACTCCACTTTCCATGTGAATAAACATTTCAATATGTAATGTAGTTGTGAAAATATACTGTGTAGTCTAGACTGGCTGGATGCCAGTTAGACCTCTACATGTTTCACCTCTGTCCTGGTTTCTCTTGTGGTTCATGGGATTCATTTACTCCTCTTAGAATAACACTTAGAGTTTCTGGTTTCACACAATCTTCTCATAACATCCTTTCTCTGCAGTCAGCACCAGAGGAGCCAAAAGCAAACGTGTGTGTATGTGTGTGTGTGTGTGACAGTCATGTGGGCAAATGCACATATTTAGTGGCTGTGTTCGAAATAGCTCATTAACGTACTACTCATACTAAGTCTGATGTCAAAATGAATATGTAGTGCGTTCACATTAGATAGTGTAAAAAGTTTAAGTACGTGAGAAATACCCGCAAGTGCACGATGGGCACACTAGTCATACTCAACCGGCTCGTGATGCAGTGCGAGCGGAACGTTGGGTCGTCCTGGGACCAGCTTCAAGCCAACAGTCAAACATCCCCTCTTCAAAATAAAAGCAACTTTTCTTGTCTTCAATTCGTTCTTGAGCACCTTTGTAAATGGGGCTCTTGTTTTGAAGTTAACCGGAAGTTTAGTCAGTAGCACAATGGCAGATCTCCGAAAATTTCCGAAATGTCGGCATGAAATGTGTTTCCGCGAGTTTTATGGATCAAATGAGCACGTGTTACTTTCTACTTGGTCACTTTCCCACTTAAAATGCTTTCAGAACTTTCAAAGGTGGCAAATCAACAGAGATATTTAGTCTCATTGTGCTTCAGGTTTTTGTCGATGCATCTTGGGAAACTTGGAAGTATACTTCAGTGGGAACGGTCACCATCCTAATCATCCTAACCATACTAATAGTATATAGTGGACAGTATTACAGTATATATCATTGAGTGTGTAGTACATTAGAATGCGTTTTCTAACACAGTCACTGCATTGTCTGCATCCTAGTGGATGTCCACTAGCAATGCTGAGAGCAGGAAAAGGCCACTCTTACTTATTTCTATATGTTTCAGGAATGTGTCCAACTGCTCCTAGCCCCTCCTGTAATCACCGAGTCTTCCTGCATTAAAACACCCCTGTCGAGGTGAGGACGACCTTTAACCTCCCAGCAGTCGGTCGGTCAGATGAGTTACAGCTGTCCAACTTTAACAGCGAGGGCTGCAAAAAAAAGAATTTAAAAATACCAATTGGCATCAGAGGCGAGTTGGAGGAGGACAGGAGGTCCGGTGGGAATTATGGCTTTTATTGTGACTGGAGTGTTTGACTTGGTCAGGAGCCCTTATTTCACTCCTACTTTACTGCCTTCTTGATAATAACTCTGCATGTTTTTCAGAAACACTTCACTATTTGAACTATTTATAAACGCCATGACAGAGATCAGCTTTTTTTGTCGACTTCAATGGAACCATGATTCTGTTTCTAAAGCCTTTGTTCCCATTTCATCTTTTTTTCTTTGTTTCTGCTTTTCTTTTTCAATCTTTGTTTTTACTAAATCCAGCAAGTTCATTTTGTCTTCTTTTTTGAACTCATATGTTACATTTATTCGCGCAATTTTTTTTTCAGGAAATGTGATCACCTGACATGTTTCGACTGTCAACAGTTAGTCTTCCTCAGAGGTGATTGCTTTGATGGATTCCTACAAGTTATTTCATAAGGAAAGCATCCTAGCATCTACTGATCTTACATGTGTCCTAATGAGTTCTTTCTGGTTGGCCACGACCCGGAAATAATTCATAATTTCTGAATAAAACAAACCATAACATTATTTTGATGCAATCCCATTCATATCTCCTTAATGGCTGCATATGGACTCATTGGGTTCTTTGCAGCCTGTTTTCATCATGTGAATTATAGTGTCAGCGAAACCATTTTTGAAATATCTGTTTGCTTCTTACGCAAGATTGATTATTAGGGATTGGACTTTGGCTTGACCAGTGATTTCTTGCCCAAATCTCTCCTCGGAGGAATGCCATTCATCTTTATCTTGGTTTCACTTGGTGAGGTGAGTAAATCATGGCTCTTGAGTAAACTATATGTTTAAGTAGAAGAGTAAAATCATTCATCATCTCACACTAATGTCTATACCCATAAAATGTGCCTGTCTGTGGTTGGTTTTAAACGCCTTTGAAAAGGTGTGGAACACACTCAGCAGTGTTGGGCTCTTGCCTACCCTGACTGACATGCAGTCAGGGTAGGCAAGGTCGGCAGTGCCTACCCAAGGGTGAATTGATGTTTTGATTATTTGTTTTAATTATAATATAAATATAAATGATTTATTTTTCCATTTCTGATAGCCCACAATACCTATAAGTTTGAAAGTGTCAGCATTTTGTGCATTTCATAGCCCAAATGACTAAACAGATCTGTTTCCTGGTACGGTAGAGACGCTGCACAGTCTCACTCCGCTGTAAGGCAGGAGGAGGCCACACCCCCTCCCAAAAGCACATTGCTGCTCTGCCTCTGTTCCCATAGCGTGTTTTTATGTGTTTGCGCATGCGCAGTTAGTTCCCCAAGATGAAAACCATTTACGTAAAAAGGCAGCTCTCTACGCTGCCTTTGGACGTAACCGCGCTATAATGAATGCTATACGTAAGTTCACAGTGCATTAGTGAATTGATCCTGCGTGGCCACTGCTGCTACATTCTCTAGCTAAAAGCGGGATAAGCATAATATGAGGAATTACAAATGACAAAGTCATGTGTCTTGCCCAAAGGCACGTGGTATTGCAAACAGCTGGAAGTCAGAGACTAGTGCAATAGAAAACGTTTGGGAACCACTGCATTTGCCTGATCCACCAGCAAAAAATGTCTCTATGTAATGATTTTCATCGATTAAAATTGACATGATGTTTCCAATTTAAATTCTCATTCACAAGGACACATACAAATGTGACATGAGATACTTTAAAAAATGGCATTTCCCTTGACTGGAACTAATATTCCTATCATGACTTCTACCTCTTTCTACAAACACTATGAAACTTAGCTTTTTAATATTCAATGACAGTTTGATAAAATAAAAAAATTCCTGTTGACACCACGCCATGATTTAGTGTTGCCATTAGTTATGAACTAATGAATCAAACAACCATTCTGAGATATGAGGTAAAAATACATCTTGTGTAACCTTGGGAAATAAGCCATCAGTCAACTATAAAAGGTTTACTCCCAACAAACTAATCTCATTAGTTCCTCCTTCATGACCTTTTCTGAGGTGTGTGTGTGCGTGTGTGTGTGCATGTGCATGTGCAGTCTAACACTTCTCTAACCCCTGACTGTCTGACTTTATTTAGAACCTATAGAACAGTGTGCTCTAGCCAAGGTATTCCTACTGTGCTGCCATTGTGTGTGTGTGTGTGTGTGTGTGTGTGTGTGTGTGTGTGTGTGTGTGTGTGTGTGTGTGTGTGTGTGTGTGTGTGTGTGTGTGTGTGTGTGTGTGTGTGTGTGTGTGTGTGTGTGTGTGTGTGTGTGTGTGTGTGTGTGTGTGTGTGTGTGTGTGTGTGTGTGTGTGTGAGGATTAACCCAGTACCTCAGCTGATGCTGATTAGGAGGGGTCATTCAACCCTCAAACACTTGCAGGATTTTAACACCGAGGAGGTGGAGCAGACACAGAGATTACATTGTGATGTCAACAGGAACTTTTTTCTTTTTTTCGTACCAGGATGGTTGATTGGATCTTGTTATGTTATGTACACATGTAGTCTGGGTTTAGTGGACCTACTGTGACTCTTTACTTGGCCCATTGCCTTATAGCACAGTAGGTCACAGGTGGCGGGACACACATTAGATAAAGCAGGGCATAAAAACCTGAGCATGGTTCCTTACAGACTCCAATAATGTGTCCCATCATGATGATTTTACTACTGTTGAAGACTTTGTATGCGTGTGACTTTTAGTGGCTCTTTCCAGACCATTGTGAAAATGTGCATCAAAAAGTCTTGGATTAGGGGCAAGGATGGTGTACTTAAGCCGTGTGTGCGTACATGTTGGAGTCTGTGTGTGAGTGGATGGTTGAGTGCTGGTGTTTGTGTCTGAAAGCCTGCAGAGAGCAGAATGCAGCCCATTTTAAGCCCCTCCATGTGTGTTTGGTGTGATTGGGTTTAGGCGGTGCTGTTAGCAACGTGTGCAGATCGTACGAGAAACACTGGAATGATAGATACCACTCACAATACAAAGGTAAGGCCAGCGAAACATACTGGACTTTAACATGATCTTGCTTTTAAACAATCATGTCGAAGAATGTAGAAACTTTCATGGAAGTATCTTTATCCTTGTTCAATGGTTGATCTGCCATTGCTTTCAAATGGCTTTGTATGAAAAACATAAGAAACGTCTCCTTATGGGAGTATTTAGTGAGAAGACATTCTTTATCTGGTTGTTCGTGTGTGGCATGGGCTCCCCTGAGGCCTCTACGGTGTCCGACCTAACCGTACTACGTGTACGAGTCCTTTTGTCAAGTTGATCTTCATTGTGTGCTGTTCTTGACTTGAAAAGAACTTGTCTTTAACTCATGGGTCACCAACATTTCTGAAACTGTGAGCGACTTCATAGGTACTGAATAATCCAAAGGACTACCAGTTTGAAAAAAAGCACTTATTAAAATACTAAATGTTCACGGTTTCACTTTAATTAGAGGCTAAGATAATAAGGAAGGCTAGGTGTAGCTTAAAAATGTTTAAAGGCTAAGAGTTGATCCATATGAGTTATTTTAAATGATTCCTCAGGCCAATATACAGCGCTTGACAGTATCAATGCTCTGAGCGGGGCTGCCCTCTTGAAATACTGCCCTTGTAAGTTTGGAAGAAACGGGCCGTCTTTCATCAGGTCATGTGACCTGGAGAACGTTTCACTTTACAGCAGTCACGTGACCGCAGGCTCTGATAGACTCATGGAGCTAAGCTAAGGCTTTTGCTACTATTTTTCCGCCTGATTGACTCCTGGTCCTGGCCGAGGCCAGCACCGACCTGCCTTCTGCCCAGCGCTGAACACCGTCCCACGCATGCCAGTTCGCCCGTCCCCCGGCGCCACCGACATGGCGAGGAGTGCCGAGCGTGGGGCCTCCGGCGGTGGGGAGAGGAGGGCGGTGGCTGCTCCGTCAGCCGCGGCGCGAGCCCAGCCCCGCTTCGCACCCCAGCCCGACCGATCCTGAAGTGACAGGTCAAATACTGTCCACATACACAATCAAAAGACGAAGGGAGGCTGGCCCGACTGACTGTTTGTTGTTTTTTGCGACAATGCTGCGGCGCTTGTGGCCACTAGGGGCGCTTGACATGAAAATTACAGGTCTAGCGCCCCTTGTGGCCAAAAGTTACACAGTGTCCCTTTATGTTTCAACATGTAACACTTTATTTCTCCTAATTTATGCAATTGTTTCATTTTCATCACATTTCATAGAAAATGATCATCTTCCTATTTTACTAGTTTCTATTAAACAACATTTAACCAATCATATAACATGCAACATTTGTAAAATGTTAAAATCATGTCATATTTTACAAAAATCCACCTTGTGTTTTTACAAATACATCTTTATATCTTTATATATCATATTATATTATATTATATATAACATACCACTGACCATGCACCAAATCTGCAGCACTTAAAAACATTTGTCACAATGTTTCAGTGAAAATAATACATATAAAGATGGATAATTTAATACTAAAACACAAAATACATCATTAATGAAAGCTTATAAGTGCCAAACCCATATTCAATTATAATTACAAACATACAAATAGCAACATCAACAGGAGAAAAGCCTTTAAGTACAATCTACACATATATACAGTACATACATTATATTGGTGTTTAATTATATAGCATTTATATTAATTCCCAACTATTACAGAGTTATCTACAGTTAAAGAAAGTTATGGTCTAATGTAATTTGCATATTTCTCCAAAACCCTTCTCTTATTATGTATCTTGAGTTTCTGTAGACTAGCAGCACTTTTCAGGTTTTCATCTAAACCTGAAAAGATGAAAACCTTTTCATCATTCATCTAATTCATTGATGACTGAATTAGTCAAACATTCCATGCTCTACCTCAGATTTTATGTTAGCTTGGAGTAATCGCTCAAAAACAGATAAATGGTCATTGTTACACTAATAATCATTTAATCAATTTTATGTTCGAGATACATTGAACACAATGTAGGGTGATAATAACTAATAATCACAGCAGAGTTTAGGTTTGGAAAAAAGTTATGCAACGAGTATTTTAACTTCACTGTTTGACCCACATCCCATCTGTTATCATTGAGGAGGCGGGGTTTATTACCTATACTGCAGCCAGTCAGCAGGGGGAGCTCTAAAAATAAAAGCTTCACTCCACCAGGCAGCTTGTCCCGTTCATTCTTTTTACAGTCTATTGTGTGGCCTGTCAATACCAGGCACTATTGACATTGTGCATTGTTACTTTTATCCCTCATAGTCAGAACAAAAGTAACACACGGGGGTCGTAAATAACACCATTAAATACAAAAAAAACTAAGAAAACAGTGGCTAATAATCCACACTTTGCTATTTCAAATTTTGGGATGTTACAAGAGTAAATGAAATGAATATCATGACCATGAAAAAGGTTTACCATTTGTTCTTTACAAAATGTTGTTTTTGGTTGTAACTTTGCAGGACTGTGACGTCACCATGAGATCTTTTCAGGGTCGGGAGAGTGTTGTGTGCTTTATGCATGTTTCATTTTATTAAATGGCCTCGTTACTTTTGTCCCGGGTTACTTTCATACTGGCTTCCCCCTACATTTGGTGTCATTGGGGTTTTTTGTCTTAGATCTTTTTTTGAGTATGTTTGTTGTGTGTGTTTTCGCACTGATTTTGTGCTTGTTTTTCTTTTTTTACGTTTTGTGTTTTGTAGTTGTGTGATATTGTTTTGCTTTTTGTCTATTTTTATTGTATTTTTGTATTTTTCGAGTTGTCTTGTGTGTTTTTGGATTAATTTAGTTTTTGTAGGTTTTTGTTGTCATTTTGTGTAAGTGGTAAGGTTATGTTTTACCCTCCGACTGTCTGTCAGTCAGTCAGTTAGCACAATGACTTGAAAAGTTATGAACGAATTTGGATGAACTTTTCAGGAAAATTGATAAATGGGACAAGGAACAGGTGATTTTTGGTGATGTTCTGGATACCAATATATATATATATATATATATATATATATATATATATATATCCCATTCATTTTCCTGTCCACACTGTGAAACTTCTTGTCAGTTATGTCATTGGTTCTCAGAACTTGGATGTTCTATAGACCCCTCAATGGCCCACGTCATGAGTGACATGGCTGGAGGAAAACAGGAAACGCTGCTGGCTAAAGACTGTGGAGGCCAGTAATGTTACAGCTTTGTTGTGTGTTTGGGTGCCAGAATAGGCGGTAAAATGTTAGTGGACCTAAATTAAAGATTTATAGGATTCCAGCGGACACTCGTGCTCAGAAAAAAAACATAGACAATTGTGGTTTTGTTTACAAACAATCAAAGGGTCTATTAGAACATGGAATAAGCAAGACCACAACACAGTTAGGGTGACCAAGAGACCCGGTTCTCCTGCAACACCTTCAATCTGCCAGCTCCCAAGAACAAACATTTCACAAAAGAATGAAATACGAGGACATATTTATAACTGTCCCTCACAGAGCAGGATTTGTACCAAGGTTGCAATATTTTAATAACTATTTGACAATAATATCATTGTTATTCCAAATGCTTAAGGTATGTTTTGATTATCAATGAATCTAATAGTGTACATAAAATCAATGTAGGACTACAACATGTGAACATCACAATAAGAGTGGAAATGAGCTGCTTGGCGGAGGTCTGTGTTCTCCAAGTGCTTTTCTAGTTATTACTGTTTTTGTTTTGTTTTCTTCTGACGCACTCCCATTGACACTCAGTTTAGCAGCAGCCAACTCCTGAGCCCTCTTTATTAAGTTGACCCATCCTTGGAGAGCTCAGATCTGATTGAGGTTAAACAGGTCAAGCCCATAAGTGTATTGTTTTGGCCTGTAGTGGTGGAAGGGAAGCCTGCTAGTGTGTACTGACTCAGATGACTCAAAATATTCTCAAGATTTTACATTTTAATGGTTTCTTGTTTTTTTGTACCATTTGTCAAAGAATTTATAAAAAGTTGATGATAAGTGGGTCCTAAAATTATGATGACATTAATTTAAAAAAAGCATATGTAATATTAAAACTGTTGCATTTGGCTTTCCAAAGAGCTAAAGTAATCATCAATTTTGTTAGATAATGAACTATTCCAATAGTTTTCAGTCTAGCCGTCTGTTTTCTACACCGTTTTCTTCCAAGGTGTAAGGTGGGGTACACCCTGTACTGGATGTCAGTTTGTCTCAAGGCCACATTTAGACATACAAGCTTTTACACTCATTCATTGTGGGCTCTATTCTCCCATGTGCTTAAGTCCAAAAAGCCACGCAGTGGCGCTGTCTTTGGCTGCGCACTATTTTCCCTCTGTACTTAAGTCAGTCGCTGCTCCCCTTCATCCTAGTTATGCACTGTGGGTGGAGCAGCCCTGAAATGTGGGTGTTCCCATTCAAATCTGGCTTTACGCGCATTCTCCGGTGTGCATAAGTCCTTTTTTCTCTTACATGCTTTTAACCCTGGAATAAGTGCAGCACCCTGATGAGGTGAAACATTATATTGTACTAGAAGTTTGGACTTAGTTACATTTGAAGCCACATGGACTCGTGCGTCACACAGCAGCAGCTGTGATCACTCAGCTGCTGCTGAGCGATTAATTAAAACTCTGACAGACGCAGACTTCTGTTTATGTTGGTCACAGTGATTCAACTATTTTCATACTATGTCCAACATAAAGTCACAGTTTGATCCACTACAGAGTGAAACAAGCTGTCATATACAGATGAGGATGGACCAGAACCTGTTCCCACACATATTTTAATTCTCAGGTCGCTTTAAACAGATTTAGTTTTAAAACTGCGTATTATGGTTTCACTGCAAACATCCCTCTGTATTAAAGCAGGACGCTTTGCGGCCGGGTTATTTCCTCATATCTTCAGCGCATCTAACTCGGTCATGCTTTTTATGACATCACCGATTCCTTTCCTTCAGCCCGCCTTCATTCACACATATGCGCTTTTGGTCTACCTTAAGTGCGGTGGGCGTGCCAGGAGCCTGGACCAAAGAATACGCATTGGAGAGAAGCGCGTAACGCTTAAGTACAGATGGGAGAATATATTATTATATTATGTTAATTTAAGCTACTCTGATCAACCTAACACACATGTATTTGGATTGTCGGGGGAAGAACTCTGAAGCTGGGTTTTCATTACAGATTTTCGAAAAATAAAAGCAATATTTCTAAATGTAGACAAAGTATAATTGTGCTTTGAACGTGTTTCCATTGAAGGTTGTATTAAGCAGGAGCCTCGTAAATCCTGTGAAATCTCATCCCGCGAGACTTTGCTGGAGTAAGACGGACGTTCCAAACCTTCTTATTACAGTTCATTTTCCTTTGTTGTTTCACGCCTAATGTGGCAGTAATAATGCTTAGAAATGTCTTTTTAGGAGATAAGTGGTCATGTGACCAGGTACATCACATTCTGTGACGTGTAATTGCGAAAAAAGTGTTTCCATAGAGAGTTTACGACACATTTCAATGTCTGAAAATCCTCCTCGTGAAAGTGTAAAAACTTTTTAGCGATATTTGAGTGTTTCCATTACCAGTTTTTATTGCACTATTTAGATTTTGCGCATTTCCAAGGGTAATGGAAACCCAGCTTGGTGTTCAATCTTTCATTCATTCATTCGTTCAGTTTCTGACCCGCTTATCCCTGTTCTGGGGCTATAAATCTTGCCAAATGTTTGCTGTTTTAATCCTAACACCAAATTACAATTAAACTCTTCATCAATGTCATCGGATAAAAACAGCGTTGAATATTGATCTTTTTTTGTTTTGTTTTCATCAAGTATAGACATTCTACCTTGTTTTAGCTTAAATCTTTATTCGTGGTCTAAGACTTCATCGACTAAAATGACTATTCCTTACTTAAAGGTATAGAGGTAGATTTTCCCGAAGTTTAGAAAATAATTGCCCTCTCCACTTTTTGAAAAAATGCACATGCGCAACACTGTACTTGCTCCCATGAGGGAATGTCAATTAAACGTGTGCAAGAGAGCGTGCACGAGCCCGTGGGTTACTTGTGCCAGGGATGGCTTCACTAATCATAGCTTTCATTAGGATAAACTTCTCTGCTATTAACTACTAGGTCGGTTATACTGCTACGAGTCTGTTTCCAGTTGGTGATTCGCCCTCTTTTAAACACTTGAAAGTGCACATGTGCGGCAAGCTAAAACTAGCTAGGGACGAGCACGTACCATTGCCTTACGTCAGAATGATTGACAATTAGGAGGACCAATAGTCTTGATGATCCACCCGGAATTTGAAGCCAAAATAACATCCTCCACAATACCTTTAATGCAATAATGCAATGAGTGTTTATGAAAGGCAATCCCAATGTATCATTATTATTATTATGATTGCTGTCTTGCTGTTTTACACTTCATCAGCAAAATAAAAAGTTAATGATTGTGAGGGGAAGCATATTTGTCTTGTTGTAGGTTCTTGACCCCTCTTGACAGTCAAGTTTTAGTCATTCTGCTGTTTGCATTTAGGGTCTGTACTATGAAGCTCGATAAGTATCTGCAGGATATCTCTTCAACATTCTCCCTCACAGAGCAGAGGGGTATTCCATAAAGCGTGTTATGTTCAAACTCTGAGTATGTTCAGGCTCAAATGAGGGAAACTCTGAATATCCCATTCCAAAAAGCAAGGTATGTTCTTCTCTGAGTATGTTACCCGGGCAACATTGTCCGTGAACTAAACCTGGTCGCTGGCAGGTTTATTCAAAGAAACCCTGGGTTTCTACCTGGCTCCGCCCACCGTGAACACTTTAATAAACTTTAACACGTTTCTCTGAAACACATTAGTAATATCACACACCACAGACGTGTTCACATCATTACTAATGTTGTGTTGCTTTACGTCTTTTTTTTTTTTTTTTGTGATAACGGTAGTTTTCTTTATAACATTGTAGATGTAGATCATTAAGTGAAAGTCACTGAGAGGTTGATCTGCATTAAAACATCTACTGACGTCTGTAGTAAATTTCACTGGATAAAAACCTGTGGATAATATAAAGGAGGAGATGATCATTTAAATAAATCAACTTTTAAGGCTCGATTGTTGTTTTATATTGTTATACAGTTAAGTCTGTAGATCACACATCTTTGAAGGTATGATGGCGCAGTGAAGTGTGACACTGCTCTTAAAAGCAATAGGTTATGGGTTTGCGTCCCGCTTCAGTGTTTTTTTATGACATTTTTTAGGACGTTGAGATGACTCTGGCGACAATATTACATTAAGAATCAATATAAATGATGTGATATGAAGCAGCAGCCACTGTCTTTATATCCAGTGTAACAGGAGGGCTCTCTATGCAGCCATCCTATGCTGCTGACACGTCTCCTCAGACACATTTTATTCATATTATTCACCGCTCGTCACGTTACTGAAGCAATAAAGTGATGAAGTGACCAAAAAGTGTGACTAATTATGGGTGATTTAAGCCACTGTAGTCACTGAAGACTGAACGCACCTTTTGAACAGGCTCATATTCATCAAACAACGGCTTATTTCACCCATCAGGGTGAATAAATCACTATCTTCCATTTGGTTGTCATGGCAGTTTGAGTATTCTTTGATCCATTGATGATGGCTTTTTATCGCGCGCGTGCACGTAAGTAACCCAAGGTTTACATACTCAGGGTTGATTAACTCACTTCATACCAGCTTTAATGGAATCCGATACCCAGAGTTTCCCATCGCGGGGTATGTTGACCCAGAGTTTATGGATAGACTCAGAGTTTGTTAACCCGCCTTTATGGAATACTCCTCAGCTGTATATGAAGCAGGTTATCAACACGTTCGCCTCACCCAGGTGATTTCAGCCTGGCTACGTGCGCATTCACATGAAACGGATGGCGAATGCAGCATCAGACCAATCACAAACACGAAGGAACCATGTAGAGCAACTTACAACACAATTGAGGAGTAATTCTTGAAGAATATGAAGAATTAAAATCCATAATTCAGACCAAAAACAATGCTGTTGCTGTAGCAAAAATAGGAAGGAAGGAATGCTGGCAGAGAATTGATGACTGTTAATGCATACATTTATGAGATTATACAATATTATTCCATCAGCGAATAAACTGACTCACTGCGATTAGTTTCTATTTATTAAGGCACCATGTCTGTGTCTCTGATGCTGCTTTCATACATTTCAGCCTACATCATAAGGTGGACAAAATTGTATTTTAAACAGCCTGTGCCCTAAAGATATCCATTATCTCCAGTAATCCATATCAAGTCCAAGCATTGCTGAGAAATTTAATAAAGTACAATAAAGTCAAACCATTATAAAGAAACAATTAAAAATTAATTTGTTTGCATATGATGTCTTGGCTCTGTCTGTGGGAAAGTTTCTAGAGTTAGGGTTTCCTCACAGACTTTTATTTTGAAACTTAGAGCAACTTCGTGTGGCTTCATAGATTTGCCAACTAAATAAAAAAAATAATCCCTGCAAAACAAAGACAAAAGCTCAGCAAAACATTTGGTAACATTCTGGGAAAGACGGATTTAAAGTGAAACAAATGAGGTAAAAGCAGTGGGATGTACGTGACAAACACGGAGGTGAAATGTTATCTTGACAAACGGAAACTATTCTTTGAGAAAAGTAAACACAATGTTTAAAAAGTCATTTTTATTTGTTGCTGCATGTGTCTGACCTGTGTGTGTGATGTCATGGCTGTGTTTAAAGTAAAAGTTAGGGAGTGACAGTTGTTTGTGTATTTCTGAGCTTTTTTGGGTGCGTGAGCAGACACACACATTTTGAACAGTCACGGTCAGAATCCTTTGGCTGTAATCTAATAATGCCCCACAATAACATTCCCACATTTACTGACTTCTTGCAGTGCTACTAAAAAGCCACTGGAACTAAATGTCAAAGTCAGGTCAAGGCGCTGCAGCTCCCCTTTAAGCCCCTTCATATGTATTTGCATGTTTGCTTATCAGACCTTTGATCAGCCTGGATTTCACCGTGAGAAAAAAATAAGTGTTTTTTTTTTCTTTTTTTTTTTTTTCCTCCTCACAATCTTTCCCTCCGAGCATTTTTGGGGGGACTATATGGGCAGCTCTTATGGCAAAAGCCTGCGTGCATCATCTGAGTTTCAGTTAAAAACTAGACACACAACTTTAGCACAAACATTACTGATAAAAAAAAACAAAAAAAAACAAACTATATTTTATTGTTAAGTGACACTATGTTTTTTTTTTTTTCTTTTTTTTTTTTTTTTTTTAATATGATGGTTGAAACCTTTCATACAATAATGTTTCATGATAACTACGTTTTGGATCTTCCACCCATCAATCATCCATTGGCAAAACCACTGAATGTGAAGATTTTTTTTTAAAAAAATGAACATTTATGATTTTCCAACTGTGAAAAGCAAAGTTTTCATAGTTATTCATTTCAGATTTCAGGTATTTCACTTAATATGTTAAGTTTTCATTTATTCAGGCAACTGTTCCTCAGGAAATCCGCGTTGATCTCCTGACATGTTTTAACTGACAACTGGCAGTCTTCTTTAGAGGCATCTGCTGATCGCTTTGATGTTTCCTTTGAAGTTTCTTTGACTTCCGCATAATAACTCCAGGACTGACAGCTCGCATGAATGAAAACTTAACATAATATTCACAAAGAGTCTTACTGGATTTTTTGTTTCAATTTGATGCATTTAGTTTGTTGTTTAGGTGTTTTTTCTGTTTGTTTGTTTTTTTATCCAGGCATTTTGTAATGGGTTTAAATCCTGGCCTTTTCAAGTTATTGGATTAAAGTCCTAAGAGTAGGAAAAAGGTTCACTCACTAATGTAATATATGTATACTCTGTACAGGGTCCATTGGGCATTTAAACCAGTGGTCATTGCACTGCTTTTGGGTTACTTTGTTTATATTTTAGGTAATCATGTACCAGAACCATTGGCACAGTACAAATAACAGGCTTTTTTTTTAACCCTGAAATCTACAGATAAAAGACCAATGGTTGATTGGTCTTAGGCAAGATATATCTGATGTTTACACCAGATCTCACGTTTCTTAGACAACATTTCTGACTTGCTCTTTTCCCGCCACTGGTTTAAAATGGTAAATATTTGATTTTAAACATTAACGCTTGATTAGACTGACTGTTTGTAGTAGTATGACTTAGTCAATTACCAGCAAAGACCAAATTAAACCCTCAAATCTTATTAGACTTATATTAGTTTTCATTTGAAGGACATACAAAAAGTTTTGCCAACACTTTACTTGAAGTCTTATACATAAAGGCTGACATTATGCTGTCATTATTATGACATGACACCTGTCATTAGCATAAATAATATGTCATGAAGGCTGTCATTAAGTGGCGTTTGTTACCCTAACCCCTAACCAAACCTTAACCTTAACCTGAACCCTATCTAACCTCCACTAGATCCCTCCAACTCACCCAAAAAATGCCAACATAGCTCCAAAGGTGTCAAAATTTAGCAAAAGTTGTCATAATTTAGTGAACGACACTTATGAATACCTTAATTACACCTTATTCATGCTAATGACAGGTATATCAGCATAATGTCAGCCTTACGTACAAAACTTCAAGTTAAGTGTTACCAAAACGTCTTTGCAGTTGCCACAAAATTGTGATATAAAAATGGGGTCATGATCCAAATAAAAATTGGGAACCACTGGTCTAAGAGAAGGAGGCGTGTCTATGAGGAGTAAGAGGAGGAGGAGGCGTGTCTTATCTACATCATTCTTACCCTGCCATGCTACTTTTGAGCCAATCACTGACAGGCACACCTGTGAAGGACAAACAAAAAAAACCATGTGCCCCCCCCACCACACACACACACACACACACACCCATTAGGAGGCCACGAGGAAGATGTACAACAGCAGATAAAAACAAAATCAGAGGTCAGCCTTAAACAGAGGAAAGACTTTGAAGGATCCTTGTGTGTGTGTGTGTGTGTGTGTGTGTGTGTGTGTGTGTGTGTGTGTGTGTGTGTGTGTGTGTGTGTGTGTGTGTGTGTGTGTGTGTGTGTGTGTGTGTGTGTGTGTGTGTGTGTGTGTGTGTGTGTGTGTGTGTGTGTGTGTGTGTGTGTGTGTGTGTGTGTGTGTGTGCCCATGAGACAGTAGCACCCTGAAACTAAGCCCCACGTTATGAAGACACACACTCATTGGGCTAGACTTTCCCTGTCTGTTGTATGTCATTGTGCGTTAATGAACAACAAACCATGTCAGGGGCTTCACTACATCTCATTATTACACTTTATGTCCCTGCTGCATCAAAGTAACGTGCACGTTCATGCTTGCGTAAGGCTTTGTCATTATCTAGTGTCTGGGTACATGCATTCATCTATGTGCATATGTCTGCAACTGCTCAGTGTGTGTGTGTGCGTGTGTGTGTGTGTGTGTGTGTGTAGTCAAGGAGAGAGGGACATCAGGGGAGTGAGAGGGAGTCGGAGGGAGAGAAATGAAATGCTTTGGGAGCTCATTGGACAAACACTGAGTCCACATGTGCTTGTGTACGTTGTTTCTCTGTCAAGTTCTTTTTCCCTCAACTCTGGGATTGTTGAAATTTTAGGAAGAAACTTGTTGCTGCTGCTGCTGCTCCTCCAACACCTTCCTCCTCCTTCTTTCATCTCCATAGGTAATGTAAAGTCTGTCTAGAAATATACGATCCATTTTCCTCGTTGCATATCAGAATCATCTGTTAGTGGCCAATTTAAGACTGACTTTAAGTGAAGATTTAAAGAGTCTTAAGGTGCATTTTAAAATGAACTTTTTAGATTATTTATTAGTATTTAGATGATTTATTGTCTGAAACGTATTACTTACTATATATTAACCATCTGGCATAGTTTCTACTTGCATTTTAGATAGATTAAAGCACTTCTGTCCTGTAATAACTATAAAACTTTTTTTTTAGCACATTAACATTCTGCCATGTAGGAACATGTATCTAAAACTATATATCTAAGGTCATTTAAAGTCTGTTTAGAAGATACGTTTCCTTTTCCTTATTACATTTCAGAATCATCTGTTAGTGGCTAATTTAAGACTGGCTTTAAGTGAAGATTTTAAGAGTTTTAAGGTGCATTTTAAGTTGAACTTGTGTCATTTAAAAAAAAAAAGAAAAGACTTTTAAACGATTTCTGATGATTTAGATGATTTCTTGCCAGTAAAACAATTACTTACAATGCATTAACCATCTTGCATAGCTTTTATTTGCATTTTAAATAGATTAAAGCAGTTCTCTCCAGTAATAACTATAAAGGTTTTTAGCACGTCAACACTCTACCATGTATTTAAAACTTTAAATGTAATTTCGAGCTCATGATTGATTCTTTTGTCTTGTATTTGTCTTTGAAGGTGGTTGTAAACTTGTTTTATGTCTTCTATTGTAGATGTTCAGCTTTGATCAGAGTATTCATCTGCTCTGTTTTTAAAAGAAAACATATCCACGGTTAAGTCTGTTAATATTAGTTGGAATTCATCTTCTCAAAGGGAGCCCGACTCTTTAAGGTTGTTCAGTTTTTGTGCGAAAAGAAAAGTTTGTCTCTGATGGCACAGCGTTGATGTCTGTGCCAAACAGCGTCAAAGTGCTAGACTCTTGTTGTTCATTAGGATAATGAAATTATTTCCAAACCGTTTCCTGCTAAAGTTTGGCAGTTGTTAGTAATAACAAGATAACAACACAAACTACAGTACGCAGATACTTTAGTTTGACCCGTGGCTTGAGCAACAGAATTAGCTTTTGCAAAATGTCTGATCTGAATTATTGAAGGAATACAATGTACAGTATGTAAATGAGCTTTATTTAAGAAAACAAAACAGACTTTTGTGTTTGTGTTAAAATTAGTAATAGAACAAGTTTGCCAAACATTAAAGTGCCCTTTTGATTTATAAAAAAAAATGTATAATGATTTAAGGACAGTGTTTGCTGTCTTTTGATTCTATTTCATCATTGATCAATGTTTTAAATACAAACCAGGAATACTTGTGTTTTTAACCATAATTAAAAAAGGTTCCCAGTCTTTAGAAACTCACAATTACACAAAACTAAAAGGATATAAGCCATATCTCAACCACATCACCCAGATTTGCTTAATATGAGAGTTAAAGGATAAGTCTGTATCAAAGATAACACCTTTTTATTTTACTGTGGTGCTGGGTGACAGAGTAATGCCATCCAGAGACACTGTTTGCTCTGATAATTTGTCTCTAAGGTGTTTTGGACCATCCTGCTTAAGAAGGAGAAATTTACAGCTCATCCAGGATGTGATGTCTTTAAGACAAGCCTGGAGTTTTAATAGCTGATGAGTTTCATCTGATGTCATTGACAAATACAGCTGTGCATCATCTGCATAGCAATGGATATGTAGAGTATTGATCCTCAAACTGAACCTTGTGGAACTCCATGATTAACTCTGGCGTGCGCTGAGGAGAGGTTAACATGAACAAAGTGGGTTCTATCTGATAGGTAGAATTTAAACCAACCTAGTTCTGTTTCTTTAATCCCAAAAATGCTTTCCAGTCTCTGCAGTAATAATTTATGATCCACTGTCTATATCTATATGTAAGTGGAATCCTCTCAGTGTCTACTGCTCTTCTCTAAAGATGTCTTTGAACGTGTAACGTAGACTTCAGGCATCATTGCTCATTGTGTTTTGTTCGTTGTCCCCCCACCCCGTGTGTTGCAGTTCGCCCCATCAAGACGGGCTTTTCTGTGGAGACGATACAAGATTCTTGTGACTTTTGCTGCTCAAACACCTCTCTGTATGCCCTCCTCTGTTTGTCTGAGCAGCCCGCTCTTATTTCCTCTTGCTCAACACACTCCTAACACATTTCCCTCCTCTCCCATATCCACACCTCCCCTCATTCTGGCCTCATCCACGTCTACTTTCAGCCTCACGTTCCTCCTTCCCATATCTTTTACCTGTCAACAAACAATTGTTTTGATCCATCCTGCATTTGTCCCGCGTTCTTTCCCACCACACCTTTTCCTGGCTCCCCAGACCCCCCTGTTCCCCTGATGGGCACCACATCAGACAGCAACATCACATTCCCTTTGTCGTCACTCAAAAAAACCTCCCTCCACCCCTGACCACCTGTGCCAACACCAACATCAACACGGCCCAATGGAGACACAAGACATGATGATGACGAGCATGATGACAATGGACCAGGAGGATAACGTGGGAGAGAGGGACAAAGGTGGAGAGGGGGTGGGTGGAGAAGAGGAGGGGACACAGAAGGAAAATGGTCGTCTGATGCTGGCTGACGGTGTGGCAGACCGAGGACCAAAGAGCCTGACCTCGGGTTCTGGACAGCAGGTGTCCAATGGCTTTACAACATCAGCTCCTCAGAGTCCCAGAGAAGGACCGGGCACGGCCACCTCTGCTGCAGGGACCACCTCTGGGCCCTCTGTGCCGCTGGGAGGCCTCAGGACACTGGTGGTCCAACAGACCTCTTTGGAGAGGCCCAGAGAAACCTGGAGCAAGAAGATGGACTTCCTGCTGTCTGTGATCGGCTACGCAGTGGACCTGGGAAATGTCTGGCGCTTCCCGTACATCTGCTATCAAAACGGAGGAGGTGAGAAGGCTAGAGGCAGGGGTGTCAAACATATTTTAGTTCAGGGACCAAATATGGAGCTGTTTATCCTAAGTGAGCCGCAGATTTTAGGCAGGAAAATGAGTAATTTAATCATTATTCTGCTCTGGTTTGCACTTTCACATATAAATGAATTACAAAATATGTGCGGCACTGATAATATCAAAGCAATAAGTGACAGGTTGCATTCCCTGCAGTATCTTGTGGCACATTTTTATATAATTTGGTGAAATTTTGAGGGATAATTTCAAGAAAAATGTAGGATTTCTGAAAAATGGAGAGTTCTTTTAACAATTTGAGATTAAAAATGACTGCCATCATGTGATGTAGGCTAAGTGTGGGGAAAATGTGAGCCCTACTAATATTGTGAAGTTTCATTGAACTTTATTTAATATTATAGCTGAGATATGTAAAACTGAATTAATTGGTCATTTACACAATGATTTATGGTTTCTCTGACTTGTTTTGCTTTCTGCTGCGGGCCAACGTGGATCCTCTAAACAGCCGGATTTGGCCCCCAGGCCTTGAGTTTGACGTGTGTGGCTAAAGGGATTCATGGAGCGATGAGATAAGGGATGTAAGGAGTGGACGGGGATGAGGGTTTAGGGTTAAAGGTGTCAACCAAAAATTCATGTGTTTAACCTCCAGAACCCCTCTGCAGATTATTTCATAATGACATTAAAACTGTTCTTATTCATGCTTTGGCTCACTGCATCCACTGCAGGTAAAGATTTATAATGCAAAGTAATAAAGAATAAAACCCTGATATTTTAATGCCCCTGAAGAAAAATTAGCCAATACTAATCAATAAATAAACTTGATACATACGTGGGTTTATTTGTTTATTGCTCATTTGTTTATTTTCTAATTTTGTAAAGTAAACTCAAATTTGAACAATTATGTGTCTGGGGTTGCCAGAAATGTGTGATATCAAAATGGGGTGACAACCCAATATGTAAGTTTTTTTTTTTTTTTTTTTGTTAATGCTACATGTGGTCCTCTTACTCTCATCTAACATTAATGCTTCCCCAGACCCTGAGAAAAGATGTTAGAAAGGCTAAAAAACCAAACAAGCCTAAAAAATTAGGAAAAAGTAATGGCTGTAATGCGTCTTCACTGTTGTTCTGAACACAGGAAAGAGTTTAACATGGTGTGTTTAAAAGATTCAGAGCGCAGAAAAAACAAAAGTGTAGAAACTCCCCAAAGCTCTTTTTAACCACTTCTATGCTCAGTATAAAAATTATAATATAGATATTTGTGAGCATAAAAAGGCATGAATGTAGTTTGTTGAGGGGCAGCGCTTCTTTGACTTGGCTCATTTCACTGCTCCATCAGACTGAGACCAACCTCACCTGAGCAGCATAACAGGCTCTTGCATCATATTAAATTTGAAATATAAAAATCTTCGCAATTTCCTGTGTTCTGTGCATCTCACGGAGCGAGGTAAGAGATGGAGACTGGGACACACTTGATAGAGGCAACAGTATTAATTGTGCTTTTTTTTTTTTTTTTTTTTTTTTTTTTTTTATGGGTACGCCTCCAGTGCTTTTTCTCCAGGCTTAATAACCTGTCTCCCAGGAGGCTGCTCAATCAAACCTTATCTCTGCTCCTGAGTCACAAAGAGAACCGAGCATGCACCGCTAGCGTACACAAACACCACACGTGCACATAAAATAGGATTATCAGATAGAGAGAAATGAGATGTGTGCTATCTTATTCTGATCTGGTTCTCATCTGATTTTTTTGTTTTGTTTTTTTTTTTCCTTTATCTTAGCTGAGGCTTACTTACTCTCTCCGATTCATCTAGTGTAAACTTTTACTTTGCCATTCTCAAGTTAATTATAGTTGAGTGAGAATATAACTTGTCTAAAAATAATATTCACTTGGTATAATAATGAAAAATCACATTAAAGTTGATAAAACCCGATTTTGGCAGTGTTCATTCTGCAAGCAAATTAGTATTTTGACAAAAACCTAGTTTCAAAATGTAGTCATCACGACTATTTAAGTCATATAAAGTTTTATTCAAATAAATGTCATTAAGATTATATATAATGTATTTTTTTTTTCCAAGATTCAATTATCGTTCATCAACCTGATATGCGATTGTGTTAATGTTTGTAAATGCAAACACTATCAGCTTACTTCCTATTGGATTTTGTCCTGCCTTCCACGTAGCAAAAGTAGTTTTGATTGCAGTTTGGATATCTTCCACAAACAAACTTAGTTCTGATTAGATTTAGTCCCATGTGAACATTCTTGTTTAGATTTTAGTTAAGTTAACAAAAATATCAAGATATTTTGATCTAGTTTTCATTCACCTGTTTATTTTTCTTTTATTCAGACAACTTTTTCATGTTTCGACTGCCAACTGTCAGTCTTCCTCAGAGGCATCTACTGATTACTTTGATGTGTCCTTATGAGCAATCAGTAGATGCCTCTGAGGAAAACTGACAGTTGGCAATCAAAACATGTGAGGAGATCAAAGTGCATTTCCTCAAAAAAGTTGTCTGAATAAATGAAAACTTATTATTTCAACATATTATTTCAAAAAAGAAAAAAAAAAAATGAATTAGCTGGAATTATGTTTTCTTTTTTTTTTTTTTTTGTCACCTTAAAGAATTTAGTTGAAAATTTCAGCAAAATGAACAGGTTTTTTGTTGAATCAAGTTGTGTAAATCATGGTGTTACGACCAGAAGTAACTATTTTGATGACGTAGTCCCTCAATGCTGCATCTGACTGACTTTTTACTCCTTTGTTTTCTGTAATTTCTTCGATATATTCTTCATTTTTTAACCTCTTTTCTGTCCCTTTCAGGTGCCTTTTTGCTGCCTTACCTGTTGATGGCAGTGTTCGGTGGAGTCCCGCTGTTCTACATGGAGCTGGCTCTTGGCCAGTTCCACCGCAGCGGCTGCATCTCCATCTGGAAACACATCTGTCCAATCTTTAAAGGTAACATGGGTTACTTGAAAGATAACAGAAAGAAAAAGGTCAAGAGAAAAAGGTTGTCCAACAAACGCAGGAGGAGAGCACATGAGATTAGGAAAAGAAAATGTAGAAATTGACAGCCAAACTGTCAGTCTGAGAGCTTGTGTAAGTTTGTCTCTAAATCTTCATGAAGTCCCCTTGAAGATCATTGTTGGCTTCTTGCACACCTAGTGAGATGCTTTGGCTCTCTGTTATGGTAATCATCACATTTCCATACCAAATGCCAGATCCTTAGAAAGTTGATGGTATGCAAATTGCCGGTGTGTAAATGTCACCCACTTATCCAACTGGACGGTGAATTAGCTTAAAAAACACTTCACTCGTCCAATGAGTGACAGGCGCATCTTTTCCTTTTACTGTTGAATCGTTTCAATCTCTTCCTCTTGTCTAGGGATTGGCTTTGCCATCTGCATCATAGCCCTCTACATTGCTTTCTACTACAACACCATCATGGCCTGGGCCTTGTACTACCTGCTGTCGTCCTTTCAGCCCACCCTGCCCTGGACCACGTGCACCAACAGCTGGAACACACACAACTGTAACCGCTACATGTCCTCCGACCACAATGTGTCCTGGTCCAACTCATCCACTTCCCCTGCCGAGGAGTTCTATACGTAAGTGCATGTAAGTTGGATGTACAGGCATCAAGCGAGGGTGGGAGACTTCTGATAAATGTTGGTTAAAGAAATTCGGTTTGCATGGTGAACAGATTGAAATTGTTCAGTCGTACGAGTATCTTGGTGTCCACATTCAATTCATTTCACTTCACTTCAACTTTGTTTATATAGCACAAATTACAACAATAGTCATCTCGAAACTATATCAAAAAATAATTCCACATGAACAAGCATCAGGTACAGTGGGGAGAAAAAACTCACTTTTAATGGGAAGAAATCTTCAGCAGAACCAGGTTCAGAGGTGGCAACCATCTGCTTCGACTTGTTGGGGTTAGTGGACAGAGAAAGGAGAAAAGAACAGGATAGAGAGATAGAACATCAGAGTGTCCCAGACTAGTTGAGCCGTGAACCACAGATCAGGAACTGTCATCTCCAGCATCAAGACACCTGGAACAGAAAAGAGAGAGAAGGGCGAGGAGAAGGCACAGACTGCAGAAAAACATGATGCAGTATTAGCAGGTCTGCCTGCATGGAAACACCTGGTGCTAGACTCTATGTGAGTGGAATGAGAATTAGTATGGGGTGGCATGGACATCAGTAGGTGCTGCAGTGTGGTCGTTGCACAACAGGGGTCAAAAGTTGGTGATTTACTACAACCCCGTCACTACTGTGTCTTTCTGGACAACACCTGTTGGAGGACTACATGTAGATGGTGGACTGTGTTTAATTGTGAGGTTGGTGTTCTATATAATCTGAGTTTTTAATTCCAATATGAACGTTTTACCCTGAGGTTTGGTTTTAACACAGGTCACCTATAATAAGAGGATTAGAACAAAATGTAAATATTGTGCTAAACTTTGAAGGCCATCCTTTTTTCAGCATTTTTAATGAACTAAGAAGTTCATTTATTGAGCGTTTGGTGATGCCTAAGTGATGCAGAAGGTCTTTTAATGAACACGTGAATGGTTTCTATGTCTGTTCAGTTGAAGCTCTGAATCATGCCAATGGTATTTGGTATTTGTATTTGTATTTACTGTTAATGTCATGTTGTGGACTATATGTGAGACCCTAGTGACTTGGTGGCAAACGAGTTTCCCCATCGGGGATTGATAACGTTTTTCTAATCTAATCTAATCTATAGTTTGGTAAATCAGAAAAGACTCTGCTAAACAACAAGCATTTTGGGAATTATTTTTGGTATTTCCATACTAACACTGTTCATAACTGAAATAAGATGTTTCTAATCTAGCCATTAGCCCTAGTTAAAGGATTTCTAACGTAAGAACAATCCATCCAAATGGGACCAATTGATTTGTAGAGCAACTGAATATTTTTATGGATGCATTGTTTTAAACATGGTGATATCAAAGAGTTTAGCACTTCCCTTTGCACATCATGCCCATTTTTAAAATGGCTTGAAATTATGAAACTGTTGAGAAACAATAAAAAGATGACAAGTTTAATTTAAGATGAGTAGTAGACATTAACATCTCATCTAGGTAATCTTAGTAAAGAATTATCAAAAGTGAATTGAAAACCTTAATAAATGTTGGAGGGAAAAAAGCAGGATATTAAAACATAAATTAATTACCGGTAGTTCATCTTTTTTATCAGGACGAGGCAAAATAAGTGTGTATTATCAAAAAATAAGTTAAATGTACTCTCAATTCTAACTCATAAAATGCCACTATTTAGATTGAGACCACTGACTTCACCCATGTTGTAAATACATTTTAACATTTGAATAGTTTATACGTTTTGAAGAGTTCTCAAACCCTAGTTTAAGTAGAGTTATAACAGAATTCCTCCAGAACAAAGACCTTTATTATTCTGGAATGTGTTCTGGCTCAGTCTTATCAACAGCTCCCAATGGAGCATCTGTCTGCTGAGACAGATTCAACATTTATCCATAGTTGACTTTCCCTAATAAAGGTTTAAAAAGTAACAAATTCCACAACTCAGCCTGGCGCCAGAATTTCCTGTTTTCACTTTAAGTCACGTCTCTTCTTTATCATTGGCGCTCCATGTGCTTTAACCTGTGACCAGATGTTGACCCTGTTGGTCCTTCCAGAGTCCTTTTTCCTCAGCATTTTCTGACAAGCATTATTCATTGTGCATTAGGAGGGAATATTTCCTGATTTACTTCCTGGCCTGTAGCGTTTTCCTAACCTCTAAACCTTTAATGTATAAGGTGTGTTCCTTAAATCACACATTCCTGTCTGTGACTTGTCTCATTTTTCATCTTTCCTTTCCAATGTGTCATTTGTGCTTTCCAAAAGGTTAAGTAACCTACAACCATGCTTCGGTTCACCCTGTCGGTTTCCGTATGTTTCTTCACCATCAAACACACACACACACACACACACACACACACACACACACACACCTTTTTACATTTTCTCTCTTTAGTCGCCACGTGTTGCAAGTCCACCGCTCCCCAGGTCTTCATCAGCTGGGTTCTGTCAGCTGGCAATTGGCCCTCTGCCTGCTCTTCATCTTCATCATTGTCTACTTCAGCATCTGGAAAGGAGTCAAAACATCTGGAAAGGTTAGTAGATTCATGATGGATGGATGGATGGATGTATGGATGGATGGAAGCCTTTTAATGGTAAATCAGTAAAATGTCCAAGGTCCAGGTGAAACATAACTGACAAGTAAAAAGAGTACAACATACCAATAGAAGAAACCGGAGCAAGAGACACAAAAATGGCAATGTATTTTAAAGTTTGCCTTTATCTTCCATCAAGACCACAGTCTTTCAAGGTTAAAAAAAAAACAAAAAAAAACTTCTGTTACTCATGCAGGACTGGTTTGTTTGATTCAATAATACTTTCAGGAATATGTCATGTGTTTTCAGGAGGCTAGTGGGTATGTCGCTTCTTGTCGTGAGGATGGTTTCACAAAGGGCATTTCCATTTCGTCAACTTTCCTCATCATCTGTCCTCAAATGCTTTCAATAGGATGTAGATCAAGGAAACATAAAGCATGATCTACATGAACGACGTCAGTCTTTTTGAAGTCCTTTGTCAAAAGGGCAAGACCAACAAGTCATGGAATAGCGCAGTGAGATTTGAACCCATGGTCTGTGCTCTAAAACGTAGCGACCCTCACCATCACGCAGCCATCAGACACATTCAGGATGAGATCAATTCATCAGAAAATAAGATGGGTTTGTGCACCTGTCAGTTTTCCACATCTGGTGACCCTTGGGAGAAGAAATTGTTAAGTCTCTACCCAGATGCTCATGGGTATTGGAATACAGTCAACATTAGTAAGTGTGAAGGAACAGTCTGTCTTTTACTAATATATTCCATCAGCTCCTCATACAGAGAAATGCCTTGGTTTTCCTACAAGGATCTTTAAAGAAATTTAAACTGACTTGTGTCTTAAGCAGTGATTGCACATTGTGAGAAGCTTTGCTTTTTCATCTCAACAATACTGCCACATTCAATGAGGAAATGCTATTTATTTGTTTGTTTTTTTTGTCTGTTAGCAGGTTATTGTCAAAAGTACTGAATGGATTTTTGACCAAATTTTAACCACAGATAGACCTTACTCAATGGAAGATTCCACTGCATTTTGGAGGGAATCCGGATCAATATGTTGATTCTGGATTAGTTGAAAAATTGAAAAATCCCTTTCTCTTAATATTGGCGAAAATTCAAAAATCTATATCTGACTTTGTAATTGACCAATATTCATGAAATTTGAGTCAATTATGTCCGGTTGGTTCTTCAATTATCTCACCAAGTTTCATCTGGAGCACATCTGTTTAGTATATTTCATCTACATATTTCTAAAAAATGGGGGTGCCCATACTTTTGGACCTACTGTGTTATTCCTTCCAAGCCTTTAAAGTGGGAATGATCATGGTACAATGATCAGGATCACTGATCCAGAAAACTGGCAATATCTGGAAAAGAGGAGATTTTGAGCTTAACAGCGGTTTGCGCTCTTGAGGGCTTATGTTTTTGGAATATTTATTCTTTTAAAGGCTATGCTTTTCAACTGTTGATAAATTCAACTCAACAGCTCATTTGAGTTGCAAAGCAATTTTCAATAATTTGAAATGGTCAAAGAGAGCTTGAAGCAAGTACAATTCAAAGTAGTTTTTTTTTTTTAGAATTACTCCACTTTAAACCACTATTTGCTTTAAAAATAGTTACTTCAGTGCCTTTGAAGGTTGAGGATGCAATGATACAATGGAAACAAGACAGAGGGCACAATTGTCAAGAAATTCAAATGAAGCAGAATAGAATCACTTGTGTCTGTAGAAAAGTGTGTTTTCCAAACCAGAGTGGTTAGCAAACAGAAGTCATTGTTTGTTTTGTCTGTACCAGGTAGTTTGGGTGACGGCTACCTTTCCTTACCTGGTGCTCGTGGTGTTGCTCATCCGTGGAGCCACTCTCCCAGGAGCCTGGAGAGGTGTCGTCTTCTATCTTAAACCTGATTGGGAAAAATTGCTGAGCCCTGGAGTGAGTTTAATGCTCCGTGATGGTTGATCATTTTCTGGATATTGCAATAGTCAAAGCTTGAAAATTGGACCATGTTCTTTGCCTGTAATTGTTATTTTGTTTGTTTTTTTGCAGGTGTGGATTGATGCAGCAGCTCAGATCTTCTTCTCTTTGGGTCCTGGCTTTGGTGTGCTCCTTGCCTTTGCCAGTTACAATCCATTCCACAACAACTGCTACAAGTAAGAGTGATCAGCTGCAAAAGCATCTTATACTGCTCAAACTACTTTTTATCTGTATTGTAACTTTTCATCACCAAGTGTAAATGCTGCGCTAGTATATTTAGGGTGCGTGTCCAACTGTGTTTTGGTTTTCTAGTCATCTTATTGATCATCTCTTGCAGAGATGCCTTGGTCACCAGCTCCGTGAACTGTTTAACAAGCTTCCTCTCTGGGTTTGTCATCTTCACTGTGCTGGGATATATGGCTGAGATGAGGCAGCAGAGTGTGGATGCTGTAGCCAAGGATGCAGGTAGGATTTCCTCAAAGTCCACTTAAAATAATGCTAATTATTCTAGAAAGTGTCTATTTGTACGGTTGCCGTACGGACAACCCCCAGTGCTATTGGTACGTTACCAAAGTATACCTACGTAGTGTCTTAGGGTTAGGGTTAGGTTATAACCCAATATCCCAACAATTCTTAAGGTTTGGGTTAGTGTTAGGTTTAGTGTAAGGTTAAGTCTTTGTCACATGACTTAAACTGGCCAAATAGGGGCGCTACGCACGGATAGAATGTCGGTACATTGATACAGCAACTGTACGGATTGCCACTGTCATTGTTCTAGGATTTTTAACTGCTGCTATGAAGCACCTTGATACAAACCTTTTTATATATCACATATTTGCATAACAAATTTAGATTCAGATTTAGACTTTATTCATCCCAAAGGTCAATTCAGTTTTGCAGTCCACTAGGCCATACATACATACATACATTTAAAACAGCAATAATAAAAGCCAGTACATTGACAGAGATGCTCATTTCCACATCAGTTTTTAACCACCATGTAGTTCAGCATCCACAGGGGGGGAAAAATAATAAATAATACAAATCTATCAGTCTACAAGATTCCTGTCCAGGTTTAACAGTCTGATGGCAGAATGAATGTTATGCTTTACAAGGTGTGCACTGCTGTATAAAAGAACAGCAAAAAAAATGATTTATCAAAATATACTAATTATTTAAGCAATATTTAATTTTTATGTAATCTAAAGCACCTTCTACACAATCTACAAGATGACATTGTGCTTCTGCAATGCTTCCTAAACATTTCAAGTCCGGTGAGCACTGGAGCCATAAATCACACACTCTAAGATCAACGTCTTTCAAAATAAAACTTCAACTGTTGAATAATTAGTATTAAACCCTCCCCTTTGGGCTCATCTTGAGCAAAACACAGATAAGAAAAAAATCTGGACATAATCCCCAAATTGTCTCTTCAGTGTCCTCTAGTAGGTGCTCACGAGCACCAAAACACGTTGAGAAAAATGTGAACTGTCCTGCCTCCATGGTTGAGATGATTTTGACACAGATTGGGTTATAATTGTTTTTAATTACACCTAGTTTTAGTGTTAATGAAGTCATCCAAAATAACATTTTAGAAGCAATAAAACTAAATATATATACATTTATTACAATTATGATCTTATTTTCTATACAGTTAATATTTATAATTGAACATTATTTATATTCACACTGGTAACTTCGTTGATGAAACATCCTTTTCCTCCAACAGAAGTCCTTAAAGCACAGCTGTTTGTTTATTACCTGCCTCTCATCTTTCCATCCAGGTCCGAGCCTGTTGTTCATCATCTACGCAGAAGCCATAGCAAACATGCCTGCTGCTACTTTCTTCGCCATAATCTTCTTCCTCATGATCATTATGTTGGGTCTGGACAGCACAGTGAGTTTTCTAATTACTCTCTTTAACGTTATCCATCAAACCTTGGAGCTAAACCTATATGAGTCCTTCAACATCAACTTTCTATTGCTTGTTCCACTTTTCTTTTTCTTACCGAGAGGGACGTAATATGTTTTCTTACTTTCATGCTGAAAAGCGATCAAAGCGGTTGATTGTAAAGATGTTTCATATCCCTGCGGGCTGAGGCTCTCGTCTTCATAAGCTATTGTTTATCTGCTGTTAGGCAGCCAGCTGGAAACGGCGCTTATCGCTTTCTGATAACCATTGCAGAGTCAGCTTCATGCGGCCGAGATTTTCGATATTATTACTGAGGATATTACTGCAAAATGTGTCCATGCTGAACCGGCTTTACATCGGTGTTGCTACAAAGGCGTCAAAGGGACACAGATATGCAACTAGATTTTAATTAGTGCATGGGATGTTTGCCAAAAAGCTAGTGCCAATGTGTTTTTTTTATTTATTATTATTATTATTATGCTTCCTTTTAAATATAGAAAACTGAAATCATTCACATAGCATATGATATTTAGTGAATATACCTGAAGCCAGAGCCGTTACTCGCTATAAGCGGACAAATGCATAGGTTCTTATGAGCTATGGATTAGGAACAAAACTAGAAACACATCTGCCTGAAAATGTCTATAACATTCTAATAACCAATGGGCAGAAGTGTAAAGAGTACTGATATATCATACTCAAGTAGAAGTACTGTTTCTTGATTGAAATTGTACTCAAGTACAAGTACAAGTATATCATACATAAAATACTAAAGTACAAGTAAAAAGTAGCTCAATTAAGCAGCACTCAATATAAAAGTTACAAGTTACTTTCACCTCCTTGGTAATATATGTTGTCATGGTTCCCTTGCATACAGTAAACATCTCATGTATAAACTTAAAAAGGAAGAGACAAAATCTTGCACGATTGCAACCTAATTTATTTTCCACAAAGGCATCTGTATAAAATTTGTCAAAATGTACAATTCCTTTTCAAATAAAATAACCAATGAATTTCAACTCAAAATAAAAACATTCTCAGACTCTAAGTATAGCTACATTTAAAATTAATCAGCAACAGTTGGGTATAGAAATGTATCAACGTACTTAAGTACAAGTAAAATGACTGATTTAGAAATATACTCAAACAAGTACAAGTACCCATAAAAACAACTCAATTACAGTAATCCATTACTTTCACCTCTGCCAATGGGTGATATTCATATTCACTCAGTCTTTTAACCTCCTTTGCTTTACTGTTATACAACACCGATTAGTATCGTGATCATCTTCTCACTTTGTTGTTGTTGTTGTTGGTGGTGTTTTCCTTTAGTTTGCAGGCCTGGAGGGGGTGATCACTGCCATGCTGGATGAGTTCCCACATGTTCTGGCCAAAAGGAGAGAGTGGTTTGTCTTCGGCCTTGTGTGTGTTTGCTACCTTGGAGCTCTCTCTACACTCACATATGTAAGCCAACTACACAGATTAAGAATTTCACTTAACAAACCTCTCATTTCAAATTAGAGGTTACATTTAAACTTTTATATTTCATTCTTTCCGTGTATTTATTTAGCACACATTAAAGAAGAAACAACATTAAAGGTGCAAGGTGGGAACAAAGCCCAAAGGGCTTGGATAAGAGTTCAACCTCTTTAAATAAACATGTTAGATAAAGGCTAACACTTACAAAATCATGAGACAAGATGCACAATTAATCTTTGAAATATGAGGGAAAGTAATATATAAATTAAGTACACAAAAATTATTATCAAAAGACAATGGACTTATTGAACAAAATGCACTGCTTTCGTAGAGTTAAATACTGCTGCACTTCATTTCGTTTTTGTGTTAAATGAACCATCTTTAAATACTTATTTTCTCTGAAACATTGTTACAAATGTGTTCAAGTATCACAGATAGGATTTTGTTAAAGAATGCTGCAGATTGTGATGTTTAAAAAACCAAAAAACATAAGCCAGTTTTATAAAAAAATAAAAATGTACTTGATTGTTAAACATATTTTGATTAGTTAAAAGTAGTTTGTGCTGGTAAAATAGGAACCTTATGATTTACTATGAAATGTTTAAGAAGTTGAAACGTACCTTTTTTTTTTTTGTTAATGCTATGGTCATCCGTCATTATCTTTCCTTCTAATTAAAGTGAAACCATGATATTTTAGTATTTCGGTGTGTAATAAACAGGTAGCCCTTCAGATTATTATACCTGTGTACACATGCAAATACAAACATACATAGACTTTGTTGTCAATAATTAACTAATCCATTTTCCTGCACAGTAATTCTTGGGTTTATTGTTTCTGGTAGTTCCACTTAACATTAACCTTTTGATTTAAAAAGAAAGAACCAAAGATGCTTAATCAGCACTAAGGTTCTAGGCAGACTTTTGCTCCTCCTCCTACAATGAAGGCTTTGATGAAGCATTCAGTAATAACTGTGTTTGTGTTGCGTCTCAGGGCGGGGCATTTGTTGTCAAGCTGTTTGAGGAGTACGCCACTGGTCCAGCTGTTATCACTGTGGTTCTGCTGGAGGTTATCGCCGTGTCCTGGTTCTATGGTGAGTGTAGAGTAAACCTGGGCTGATCAAACTATAAGTGTGGAAAACAGTCCACTTTAAACAATGTTCTCTTTAAATGACAGGAATGAGATCAATGAGTAATTTATATGAGATTTCTTGGTGTGTTTGGGTGTATTTTAGGTACCAAACGCTTCTGTAATGACATCCAGCTCATGCTTGGTTTCTACCCGGGTTGTTTCTGGAGGACCTGCTGGGTGGCCATCTGTCCATGCTTTCTACTGGTCAGTGTGCATGTTATCAGATCAGACACTGGCTAGTTATACCAGCAATGAGCGCTAACTGTTCCTCCGATTGTGCTAATATCCACGCTTAGTTCATCATCATCAGTTTCCTGGCCTTCCCACCAGAGGTCAAGTTGTTCCACTACAAATACCCACAATGGACCACCGTGCTGGGCTACTGCATCGGGGTTTCCTCCTTCATCTGTGTGCCTGCGTACATGTTCTACCACTTGCTTAATGCTAAAGGAACATTCAAACAGGTACTGGAAAACTCTTGGTGCTTGTCTAGATTTATCTCAGTAATTTCTGTTCCAAAACGAATGCTCATTCTTCCGTGCAGAAATTAGTACCTGTGAGTCTTTTCAAGTAAAATCTAAGGATTTGGATGACAAGGCCAAATGGAGGTACAGGTCAGAGACTGACTTGTGGATAAAAAAGTGGAAAACAGTACATTGCATATGCAGCACTTAATCAGGATTTGTTGATTGTTTTTTTAAACAATCTCAACTCGATTTATCGTATACTTAAATGAAAGCGTTAAGGGATTAAAAGGAAACTCCATTGACAGTGTTTTAGCATAGAAATCAAATTTAAGGTGTGCCTCCTTACTCAAAATGCATTTAAGGAAATTAATAGTCTCACTGGAATATTATACATTGCTTTAAGCTTGCATAATGTTGGCATCACTTTAATCATCGCTCTTATATGAGCTTGTGTGTGTGAGTTTGTCCCATTTATGCCTTATTTGCAACATCTTGCCAATAATAAAGTTCACCTTAGACATTATGAATAATTCCTTCAAAATGGCAATCATAATATCCATTATTGAAGGAATAACACTCCATGACCATGCACTGAAAAAAATAATTGAACAAACTTAATTGAATTGTTTTAATTGTTTTAATTAAGTTAAATTCTTTGAAATTTAAGTTAAGTTAGATTAACTCAGTTAATTTAAGTGACATGAGCTTCTTTGTTCTCAAATCAATGTTTTGCATCAGTCCAACTTAAAGGCACACTGTGTATGTTTTGACCACGAGGGGAGCTAGTCCGGTAACTTTCACGCAAGCGCCCCTGGTGGCCACAAGCACCGCAGCACTGTCGCAAAATCAACAAACAGTCAGTCGGGCCAGCCTCTCTTCGTCTTTTGATTGTGTATGCAGACAGTAGTAGATCTGTAACTTCAGGATAAGCGTTGGCTCTAAGGGCTGGGGTGTGAAGCTGAGTTGGGCTTGCGCCGCGGCTGGATGAGCAGCTACCGCCGCCACTGGAGGCCCGGCGCTAGGGGGGATGCACCACCGACGCAGTGAGGCGGGCTGAGCACCGGGTCTCAGGCGGCGGGGAGAAGAGTGCGGCGGTGGCGACTGCTCCTCCTGCCCATAGACTGTAGCTGCGGCGCGTGCCCAGCCCAGCTTCGCACTCCAGCCCGACTGACCCAGCCCTGAGAGCCAATCCTTATCCCGAAGTTACAGATCTGACTTCCCGACTTCCCTTACTAAAGAATCCACGTTTAACTCAACTAATCAACTATGCGATTAGTGCACCATTAACCCAACACAAAACTACCATATTGTTCTCTTTTGGCTGTAAACAGAGGCTAAATTTGTTTCAGCTGCCCACAGCAATGGGTTGGGAAATGCCCGTATGTTGTGACGTCATGTGGGAACTACAGTACATATATCCGAGCCTGTGGTCACGTGACTGCCATAAAGTGATACGTTCTCCAGGCATTCTCCAGGTCACATGACCTGGTGAAAGACGGTCCGTCTCTCCAAACTTACATAGTCGGTATTTCTAGAGGGAAGCCCCGCTTGGAGCATTGATACTGTCAAACACTGTATATTGGCCTGAGGAATCATTTAAAATAACTCATGGGTCAAACTCTTTAGGTCAAAAAGTCCACGGTGCTTTAAGGCAAGCCAACTTAAAGTTTTCAGTTTTTCCAACTCAATCACGTGTACAAGTATCCTGATACTACTGTATTACTGTATCTTCTTCTTTCCTTGAGGCTGCTGCACCAAGGAGCTGTCAGGGTAAAGAGTTTTGCTCAAGGGCCCATAGATACTGCGCTTCTAACCTGATACTATGGTATAATGGAAATAGCTTTTTGTATTCACCAAAAAATGACATTTTAATCTGCTTAAGAACTAAAATTACAATTTCAAATTTGCAGAAAATATAAAATTGAAGATATTTCACAGAATTTCTAGGGAAGACATCATGACGTCACAAAGTATCTGATGCCGGTTTACGCAAATGAGAATAGTAGTTAAATGGCACTAAAGCAGAAATCTGAAGGAAACTCGTTTAGAACTTTGAGTTATTTCAACAACTGCTGAAATACAATTTTTAGAGTCCTGGGAGGAGTCATCCAAGCATGAAGTGATTGTAATGTAATGTAACAATTCTTTGTGATTTCCATTTGCTTATGGGTGAGCGGTGTGTAAGATAAGCAGCAGCTTTTTCATTATACAAGGAATCTAGTAATTAATGTGGTAGATTAGGACAAACCGGTAACTTAAATCTCTGCATTACTGATTAATTATTTCAAGGGATTTTTATTTATTATTTTTTTTTATTTTTTTTTATTGTTTATATTTTCTTTCTTTTTTCTTTTTTTTCATTTTTTCATTTTCTTGTTTTTTTTAAAAAAAATAACAACAAATTAATTAATTTGTCAGGTGCATTTTGCTTGTTTGTCACCTGATAAAGTCAATGCACACTACCGGTCAAAGATTTTAGAACACCATACTTTTTCCAGTTTTTTACTGAAAATTATTCAGTTTATTGTATTATTGCACTCTGAAATGAAAGCATAGAACAAATAAGCAATTTGAGTTGAAAAAGAAGTCATGGAATCAATTTATAGACCAAAATGTATTCTAAACTTTTAACTCATCACAGTAGCCACCTTTGGCAGATATAAAGCTAAACATACTCGTGGCATTCATTCTAGAAAAGTTGGAAAACCTGTAGGAAATAGTAGCACCAGCTTTCAAGGCTGATTCAACCTCCATTGCTGCAGAACAGCTTTACATTGTTAACCCACTTTGTGTTCCCTGAAAAAGGCCTATTTGTATAATTCTGAAATGTACATTATTTTTCTGTACTTACTTTTGTACCAGTGTATATTTATAAACATTTCACCTTTGACCTCTACGTTTCTTTTCCATCCCAGCGCCTGTTGAAGAGCATCACCCCGGAACCCAGCAGTGAAAACCACAGAAACTTCATCGTCACCAACGCAATCTGAACCAAACACTGAGCAGGAAAAGACGCCACCTGTGGGCGAACTACCAAACTACAGGACAAGGAGGCTGCCTTCCACAGTCTTTGCCTCTCCCTGTTCTTTAGTAACTGTTCTTCTCCTGTCTCAGCAGGGTCTAGAATATATCAGACTGGAGTTAGAGGGACCTGCAGGTGTAATCTTTCTTTGTTTGTTCACTCCTGTATGCTGGTTTGTTTAGGCGAACCTAGTCAATGCGAGTATTTTCATTAATATTCCTCAATTGTTTGAACATTTTGCATTCAGTGTCAAACCCAACGGACACACATAGACACTAAATATGATACAATCTGTGTTTATGTAAATGATTACCAAAAAAAAGTCTTTACCTGGATATTTATTACAGAGAAGACCAGATACCAACATGTTAATCCACTCTGCAACACTTTACTTGCAGTTTTATACATAAGGCTGACATTACGCTGTCATTATCTGTCATTAGCATGAATTTGGTTCACAGTGTGTTGTTCGACAAATTATAAAACCTTTCGCTAAATTATGACACCTTTGGAGCTATGTTGGCATTTTTTAGGTTAGGGGTTAGGGTTAAGGTTAGGGTTAGGGCAGGGGTGGACTGCGATAAAAATTCATCCCTTGCATTTTCTGTCCTGACCAGCACACTACATTATCAACAACACGATGTAGAAGCCGTTATTGAGTCAGTGATGCTCAACATCTGGCTCTTTATGTCTCCTTTTTTACCTTTTTCTTTTGGCCATTTTGCAACTTCCTTTGCCCCTTTTCAAAAAGTTCGAACACTATTTTTAAGACTTCAGCTACCTTTTGCCAATAATTATCATTTTTTCCTATTTTTGTCTATTTTTGTCTTTTCTTTAATTTTTTTTTTGGCCACTTTTCATCCAAATAAGCTAACTTTTGCCCAATAAATACCACTTGTTTCCTTTTTTCCCTACATTTTGCCTCTTTTGTTCCACATTTTTGCCCTTTTTCACTATTGTTTGCCATGCTTTGCCCCTTTGTCATTATATACCACGTGATTCCTCTTTATTTGCCTATTTTTGGCCACTCCTGACTGCTTTTGGCCCATCATGTTAGTCACTTTTCACTCTTTTGTTGCCACGTTTTTGCCACTTTTGGACCATTTTTGGCAGCCTCTTACCATGTCACTCACTGTGGAAAAAAAAAAACGCAGCAGACCAGGCCGTCCAATGTTGGGTCGATGCCCACGATGCCAGATGACCAGTCCACCCCTGTGTTAGAGTTAGGGTAACAAACGACACTTGACAACCTTCATGACACCTTATTCATGTTAATGACAGGTGTCATGTCATAATAATGACAGCGTAATGTCAGCCTTTATGTGTAAAACTTCAAGCAAAGTGTTACTGTCCACTCTTAGTAACACTCTACTGTCTTTCAAAAATGTAGCAAACACAAAACTGTCACTGAAGCCAAATAAACTAACAATATATATTCTCTTCAGTTTTCTGAAAGAGGTTTTATTCAGCTGTCATCAACCTGTACTATATTATATTTCATTATAGACAATTGACAGTTGACAATATCGTGATTTAAAAAAGAGGCTCCAAAACTGTGAAACACTGCCAGTGTGTGTGTGTGTGTGTGTGTGTGTGTGTTTGCTTGAGAATAGACTGTTATATATTCATGACAGAATGAACCACAAACAGAGTTTCCCATGTGAATTCATTCTACACCTGCAATACGAGATATTTCTGTTGTGATGCAGCAGTGCTGTTACTACTTTACTAGAACAGGCTGAACTGCTGCTGCTGCTGTTTCCTTTTGTCATTGCAGTGACTTCCTGCACTCGTTTTTGCATTCAAGCCAAATATGGATCAGAGCTAATACACCATCAATCTGCATCCCACTCACCAAATCTGCATTCCTCTGTTTAATTTCAAGCAAAAAAAAACAAACAAACAAACGTGTGTGTGTGTGTGTGTGTGTGTGTGTGTGTTTGTGTTTGGAGAGTGTCTCAGTGTTTAGCAGCAGGAGTTAAAACATGGCGAGTACTGTACATGTGTATTAACTAGTCCGTGTGGTGTCAGTGTAAATCCTGTCACTCCTCTCCGAGCAGCCTTGCGTATGCGTGTGCGCGTGTGTGTGTGTGTGGATGCAATGGCATGTCGACTGTGTTTTGATTGTGTGCGTATGTGTCCGTGGTTTGATCTCCTGTCGTCTCGTCAGAGGCCAAAATATGTTATGAAGAAAAGTATCTCTTGCCTCTATCTCACTCTTGTACTTCTGAAGCTTATGTAATATCTATGTATGTCAATAAAAGAGTGTATCGACAAATACACCTGTATAGATCAAAGATATATAAATATATGGGAACTATCAAGTAATAATAATAAAGACATTATGGAGAGAAGAGTGGCTCCTGCTTGCATTTGTAAATTCAGACTTGGAATTTTACTGGAGGATCTTTTACTTGTATAGCGTCAAACATACAGTATCAGTTATGCACCAGTTGAAGAGAGGCCATTTTTGCATTCTGACAATAGATGCAATGTGCAAAAAAAAATGTACTAAATTAACAGAGTAATATGTTTTTGTCATATGAGTCTCTGTTATGAATAGAACAGATATACATAGATAGTGTGGGCCTCAAAGAGCAATAAATCAAAGATTTTGCAAAACAGTAGGATTTTTATAAACTTATGTTGAAGATTGAAAACGATGCTCGCAAGATTGTTCTTTAACCAACAAAAACATTTGGTTTGTTTGGCAAATTTTCATGTAATGTGAACTTCGGAAAAGTTTTGGGAATTGTGTTGTCATTGGGATTGGGAGTCCTGTAAACGAATGCAAAGATGGCGCCAAAGCGGAAAAGTTTCATGGCAGATTTGGGAGGAAAGAGAGAGAAGATTGAGAGACGTTGAAAGGAGCATCATTTTCATGGTTTTACTGCATCTTACATAAAATCTCCCACGTTGTCACACTAATTTTACAATACAAGGGTAGACTGCGATGTTACAATTTACGTGTTTTTACTTTTTTTATTTCTTTTCGCCAGACGAAGAAGATGGTGATTTGCTTGATGCCATTTTTTTTCTGGTCCGGTCATGGTGTTCCCCGTGTTATGACGTCACTCTTCAAGACATTAAAATTTGTTTGTATTTAGGTGTTTCAGTGGAAAGTCACAAAATACACTTCCAACATTGTTTCGGCACAAGTGTTTTTGGCCCATACTGGCATCAATAGAGGATGAGAACAACTTTTGGATGGATATAGGTACAGTTTTTACAATGTTATGGATTGTTGGCGACAGCTTTAAAGTAACCTAAATTTACAGTAAACTAGTTTGTCTAATTAGGAGCGATATACAGAACGCCTGATGGCCACTGCAATACGACACTTTGATGTATTTATCTTCAAATCATCTTGTGTAGCTAAAGCCTGTCCTTGCACATTATGCATTAAGTGGATACACCCTGATCAGAGCTCCAGTCCATCACAGGGCTGACACACAATTGGACTGCTTGACATTTAGATTTAGATTTAACATTTAAGATTTACATTTAGATTTAGATTTAACATTTAGATTTTACATTTAACATTTAACATTTAGATTTTACATTTAACATTTAAATTTAGATTTAAATTTAGATTTCAAATTTAGATTTAGATTTAACATTTAGATTAGACATTTAACATTTAACATTTAGATTTTACATTTAACATTTAAATTTAGATTTAAATTTAGATTTCAAATTTAGATTTAGATTTAACATTTAGCATTTGGATTTAAATTTAACATTTATATTTAAATGTAACATTTAGATTTACATTTAATATTTAACATTTAGATTTAAATTTAACATTTAGATTTAAATTTAACATTTGGATTTAAATTCAACATTTAGTTTTAGATTTAATGTTTAACATTTAGATTTAACATTTAACATTTGGATTTAAATTCAACATTTATATTTAAATGTAACATTTAGATTTACATTTAATATTTAACATTTAGATTTAAATTTAACATTTAGATTTAAATTTAACATTTGGATTTAAATTCAACATTTGGTTTTAGATTTAATGTTCAACATTTAGATTTAACATTTAAATTTAAAATTAATATTTAACATTTAAATTTAAAATTAATATTTAACATTTAGATAGGTCAAAAATAACATTAAAATATTTTCCAGTACATCAGGGAAACTGCTGCTAACTACAAGGAGGCTCAAACATTCACTGTTTTCCAACTACAACTATAACCCAACTTTGCTCAAGAGATCCTGTTTGTGTTGAGTTCAAAAATGTTTTTAATTCTCTCCTCATGCTTGTGATGGTTTCTCTGGATATTCCCGTTCAATCTCATAGTTAAAAGTTCAAGCACTTGTAGATCTATTGAAGTTGACACAAAATGACATCATGTTTTTTTCCACTTGTGCTCAAAAGCATCAACATTTGGGATAACAATGGCCGCCAAACACTGTCTCTAATTGTCACCATAGTTACCAGCAGCACACGTTCATAATAGACAAAACAGTATGCGTTTGTGTTATTAATACTAGGATTCCTTCATTGTGCTGAAACATTATTAATAATAATCAGATGTATAAATATTATTGATAGACATGCAGACAGTTTAGTACATCCAAAAGTCAAGTCAAAAAAACTTCTATGTGACGCGTTACCATTTCTGTCTTCTTTTAGATTTAGCTTGGTGTGTGTGTGTGTGTGTGTGTGTGTGCTGTACACTTTTGTGTATAATATTTTTCCAAGACTTCCTGCCTTACTGTGCTTTAATGTGGCAATTTCCTCTGAGGGAGACGCATTCAGCGCTGTGTGCCTCTTCTTATCACTGCAGATCTATATTAAAGAACACAGCACAACGTCTCCCTCCACCACTGGCTCACCGTCAGCTGTCTATCATATCCTCCAACTTGTTGCATGCCTCATATCTTCCTATTCTAGTTCTTATTGTGTTATTTTGTGTGGAACCTGTGTGTGTGTGTGCGTGTGTGTGTGCACTCTATAATAGGATCCCATTTGCACAGTGATAACCCAAAGACTTCAGCGCTCTTCCCTGAGAGCAGCTGAGTTTGACATATCTTTCAAGCCATTAATTTCTGCTTCCGCTCACTTTAAAATGTGAATATTTTTTGACAGCAACCCCCAGAGCTTTCCTCTCACTTTTTTTCCGACTGAAAAATCCTGGCATTTACCTTTATAACTTACTCTTCTTTCCATTTTATTTACCTCCATCCTCTCTGCTGATCCTCTGATACCGCCTCTTCCTCTGAAGAACAGGAAATGAAAGTCTTTTTTTTTCCCTGAGTCCGTTATCACACAGGAACCTGGATCCCCATGCAATGGCTGTCTTTGGCTCCGCTAATGAACTCATATTGCACGAAAGGAGAGGAGCACCTTATCTCTGCAAGACCTTCTTTCCCTTTTTCTCCTTTCATCACTCACTTCTCCTGTCTTAGTTCATAGAATGGTTGCCAAGCTGCTTCCAAAGCTATTGTGTTCTCATCATAGGATAGAAGATTAGGGAAATTAAGAAAGACAGCAAAAGTGGGCTTTTGTGTTTTACTGGGAATGTGTCGACATAATTACTATTATAAGATGACATTAAAGCCAATGTACGATACATCAAAGGATGGTTATACAGCATGAAATATCTTCATGAATTTGTTGTTTCTAAATGTTTGCACTATTGCATCAACAGCAACTCTTCATCTTTGGTTATGAATTTGTTACAAAATCCCACAAGAGTTTCTTTGGCTTGTTTTCGAATCTAAATACATCAAATAACATAGTGCAGAAATGTCCTTTTTATTAACTTACATTAACCCTCTATAGCAGGAGTTGTCAGCCTTGGAATCAGGACCCCATTTGGGGTCACGAGTCGCTGGGAGGGGGTCACCAGATGCCTTCAAGAAACTAAGAATATTTTTTTTATCAATGTGACGCCATTTTTGGTTATTTTTACTCTTCTTTTGCAACTACACCAAACTTGCCATCTTTTAACCTATTATCATATTTTTGCTCCTTGTAATGCATTATTGTGATATTACTCCCATTTCTGCCACTTCTCCATCATATTTCAATGTATTTTCTGCCCATTTTTTCACTTTCAAGACATTTTCTACACTTTTCCCAATGTTACATATGTTGACCCATTATTGTCCCTTTAAACCTCTTTTCACCATATTTCATGTTTATTTTGGCCAATATACCAGTGCACATTCACAATTTGTCATGCCCATTATTTGCCAGTTAAAACTAATTGTTCCAATATTTACCCTTTTTACCACTTTTTCTGTCTGTTTTTAGCCACTCTAATGTGCAACTTTTAACCAATTTCTGTGGTTTTTAAAATCTCATTTCACCACCTTTTCCACCATTTTTGGTCACTTTTAACCCATTTTTTCCTAATTAAAACAAGGATTTACAACTCTAGGATGACTATATACTATGGCCCAAATAATAACAAACTTTGTGGATAACAGTGGATATTATTCAGAGAAATAAATAAATGTGGTTATGACAGATTCATAGAACAATTGATCATCATTTTGCTGACTTTATGGACGGGACCCAAAAAGTTCTCCCCTTTATCCCCCCTCACTCCCCCTCCAGATGACTGTTCTTCTATTTTCATGTCTGTGTTCAACCACTTTCAGGTACAGTGGGGGTCCCCAGGCTCTTTGGTTGAGAACTACTGCTCTATAGCATAGTGTTGACCTCAAGCAACAAATCACTACTTTGTCCCCTCAGACTTTTATTTTTTTGAAGTAAAGCATCACATTAAAACACAGATGACAGACGGTGACCAATGACATTTAATGTGGACGTGGGTTTGATCTTTCGACAGGGTGTAAACAGTTGTTTTTTGGGGCTAGCGCCAGCTTGGACGTACTGTTCGCTAAAGATAAAATAAATTCCACTTTGTAACATGTCTAAAGTCAAATAATTTTTCATAAATAATGACTGTAATGTGCATGAACATGTGAATAACCATATTTAATTATATTACACTTTTTGTCTTTATTTCTATGGTAAAAATGATATAGCAAAAGTCTTTAGACCACATGCGTTTTAACACTCCCACATACGCTGTGGTTTACAGATACAAAACCAAATTGATTTTCAAGGTAAAGTTATTCCTTCAGTGGAACTCAATTTGAAACGAGACTGCGCCAACTTGTGGCCGTATCAGATGCAGATCTGCAATCCAGATCCATACCGTTACCGGGCCGTCGAGCGTTTCGACAAAGGCCCGGACTCATTTGGCAGATCTGTGCCAGATGTTATGACAGTGCAAACCTATACGGCACAATCTTTCTCATAGCTTTTAATTCATTAGCTCAGGATGGGTCAGAACGTTCTGCAGTAACATACTCATGGATAAAAATGTGTAGAGATGCAGAGTTAAGTTTTTTGTACCATACATCCCATTATTCTAATACATTTTATGGGTGTAATCTTGGTCAAGCTGTATGACTCATTCCTTCTGTAAGTGAGGACAGTGATATGTCTAATGTATTCATCTTTGTGAGTTTGAATTCTGCAATTTAAATCATATTTTAGATGGAGGTCATTGGCGAGTAGAGCTCCTGAGGACACCAGGTCCATGTGAGCACCATGTTGGTGACCCCTGGTGTAGACTGTGATAATTAATGACCATATAATAGTTGTGTGGTTGTATTTTCAGAATGACATGGCTTGTCAGTTTTTACCCTTTGTTTTATTTTTTATGTGATTTTAAAGCTCATACGGAATTCAAAGTCAAATGAATTTTAATGTATTCATTTGATAATAATAATAAAAATAAGATTTATAAAGAAATAAAATAAAGAACGGATTAATATGCTTTTCACCTTTTTTCCCTTTTCAAAACATTGTATGGTATTAATCATGTGAACCCAATATCTCATACTATATCTTGAACTGTGTATCGGTCAACCCCTAATGAGTAACGATAAGTTATTTGTGGCTGATGAAATTACATAACATTTGTTAAATTTCTTGTTGTTAAAATAAAATTGTGTATGTATTGTGTGTTTGTTTATTGTTCCATATCTAGAAAACCTTGGTGTTCTAGTACTCTCATGGCATCTTGTTGCCCTGAAGCAAAAAAAAAAAAACAAAATCTGACTGATATATTATCAGGGACCCCCAAGCTGCCAAAAACTAGGATTAAAAATTTTCCAGCAAATACAAAATCATGCCATACTATCTTTTTGAATTATTAATTTGTGGTAATTGTGTGTGTGGGAGGAATAATGTTTTAAAACAAAGGAGACTTCAAGGTTGTGGAATTATTCAAATGTATGATATATGACTTAGCTAGAACACGTGGGGCAGATCAGATGTATGCACTGTTCAAGCATTTCAAAACCTTGCAGAGATGGATGGATAAAGTATTTCAAATTAAAACACAACTTTATCAGAGCCGTTTTTCGGCTTGTTCTTGTGTTATGTTCTGTTGGTTAGTTTGGTTGTTCTGTGTCTTTGTTTATTTTGAGTCTGGTCTATGTTTCAGGTGTTCCTGCTCGTGGCTCCACCCCCAGTGATGTCTCTGTGCTTGGTTGGTGATTGATTAGCTCCCTCGTGTTTTCACCCAGGTGTGGCCCATTCCCAATCAGGCCTCCTCCACTATTTAGCTGAGTGTTTGGACACAGTATGGCTGTGGGATCATTGTATGTTGTTTCTCCTCCTCGTGTCCTGCTGCGTTTTTACCTGCTCCCGAAAATTCACAAAGACCGGGACTCCTGGATGGTCCCACACAAAGTTCCCATGGGCCGTCCTATTGTCAGCGACTGTGGGTTGGAATCCTATTGCATAGCAGAATTTATTGACCACTACATTAACCCACTCTCTAAAAAACACCCCAGTTACATCCAAGATACTTATGAATTTGTAAACAAAATAAAAAATATAACCATTCCACAACACGCCTTCTTTTTCACAATAGATATAGAATCATTATACACCAACATAGACACGGACCTAGGAATAAAAGCAATAGAAATATCTTCCACCAACACCCAGACCCACACCGACCAGATGCAGCCATTTTAGAACTCCTGAGACTTACTCTAACGAACAATGATTTTATTTTTAAAGATGAACATTATTTACAAGTATGTGGTTGCGCAATGGGGCGAAAATACTCACCGGCATATGCTGACATTTACATGGCGGACTGGGAGAGAACGGCCTTTTTCCAAATGCACACAACACCCGGTCACATACATGAGATATTTAGATGACATTTTTGGAATTTGGACACATAACACAGAATCATTTATCAACTTCTGCAATATTCTCAATAACCACCATCCCAACATCAAACACAATAGACAGGACACAGAAATACAATTTTTAGACACAACCGTTTTTTTTCACAATAATTCACAGGACAGCAAACAACTAGCAACAAAGGTTTATTTTAAAGAAACAGACATACATTATTACATAAAACCAGTTATCACCCTAGACACACATACAGAGGTATCATCAAATCACAACTCATACGCTATCATAGAATCTGCACTTACCACAAGGACATACAGGAACCCCTCCTCCCTTCTTTTAACTATACAGAGAACGAAAAACGGGATGTTTTTAGTTGGGGGTTAGTTAGGATGTCCTGAGCCCGTGCTACTTTTTAACACCCTAACCTAACCCTACCTCCCTTTCCTAACCCTAACTTCCCCTCCCTAACCCTAACCCCCAAAAATCCTCCCCCCCCCCAGACCCCCCCCCAACACCCAGACCCCGCTTTTCCTCCCTAACCCATCCCTTCCTAACCCCAAACCCTCCTTCCCATACCTAACCCTAACCCCTTACCTTACCCTAACCATCCCCATTTTATTAATTGTTAACTTTTATTTAATTACCTATGAACTTTGTAGCCAGTTTATAAGTTATCACTGTTGTATGAATTTTTAACCCTTTATTTATAGACAGCCAGGTTACTGCGCTGGGACCACGCCCCTTGGTGCTCCTAACTACCATGGGGACCTAGGCCTCCCTTTATGTCCTTTTTATGGGTGTCTGAATGTTTTATTAGTTTATTATTTTATTAATTTACCTTTTTTTATTTTTTTATTTTTAACTTCTTAGGATCAAAAAAAAGAAAAATAACCCCCCCTCCCTTTTTTAACTATATACAAAACGAAAAACGGGATGTTTTTAGTTGGGGGTTAGTTAGGATGTCCTGAGCCCGTGCTCCCTTTTAACACCCTAACCCAACCCTAAGACACTACGTACGTGTACTTCGGTAACCGTACCAATAGCTATACCCTAACCTAACCCTAAACCTAAAAATTGTTGCGATATTGGGTTATAACCTAAACATAACCTCTAACCCTAAGACGCTTCGTACTTCGGTAACCGTACCAATAGCTATACCCTAACCTAACCCTAAACCTAAAAATTGTTGCGATATTGGGTTATAACCTAACCCTAAACCTAACCTCTAACCCTAAGACGCTTCGTACTTCGGTAACCGTACCAATAGCACCAAGGGTTGTCCGTAAGGCAACCGTACAAATAGACACTTTCTTGATTATATTCAGGTGTGTTGGAGCATGAACACATCTAAAACATAAAGGACAGCTTCCTTAGATGAGGAAATCTGCTGCTGTCGCTCACATCTTTTCTCTTTCTACTCTGTTCTCCTGATCAATGTGTGTATGTTTGTGTTTGTTAACGCTGTGATGGAAAGGCGCCATGGGGTGGTTAATCAGCTTCATTTCCTGATTTGAATACTGAATATTGAAGTCTTGATTCAATTATAACTGATTTTCCATTAACCCTCCTATTATCCTTGGTGTCAATTTGACCCCATTCAATGTTTATCATTCAAAAAAAAAAAAAAAAAACAAATAGTTGACTTTTTTTTTTAGCATAAAATTACCATGATTATATTTTTTCAATGTGCACATTGCACATATTGGGGTTCCTCTGGGGTCAGTTTGACCCCAAGCTCTTTTAGCTGTGTAAAACATGTATGTCTGTGTGTGACCCATGTGTGACCTCACGTCCCCACACCTGCAGGTGCAGAGTTGATACTCTTCAGTGGTGTGAGAATCATGAATGTGAACCCCAAATTAGAAAAGCTTTGGATGAAAAATTTCCAATATACACTATCTCTAAAACTGAAATTTTGACCTGATGATGGCGCTGCAGGAAATGTTATATAATCAGCATAACCAATAGGGTTCATACTATTGTGGTCATTAATGAGAAGATTTAGATTAAAACTATTCAAAATAAATGAATTATAGTTTAAAAGTTTGTCCTGATGGTGGTGCTAGAGAACAGGTCAATGTTTCATTATTAAGGAGTTATTTATGTGTTCAACAAATAAACAAAGTGCTTTATACAAAAACTTGGTCAACAATGTTCTGAAAATCATTTTCTGGGGGCAAATATTCCTGGGGTCAGATTGACCCCAAGGGTAAAATGTGTTTAAGAATAATAGGAGGGTTAATAGATAGATAGATAGATAGATAGATAGATAGATAGATAGATACTTTATTCATCTCCAAGAGAAATTCACAGTTCCAGCAGCTTACAGGTATGGGAACACAGGGGCATGCAGGGAAAGTACAATGTAAAAATTAAAAAATTTAAAACAGTGCAAAAAAAGTACTAAGGTAAAATATAATGATATAAAAAAAAGTACTAAGGTAAAATATAATGGTATAAAATAATTATTATCAGTTCAATTATTGCTGATTACTGATCTTCAGTTTAACATCAGTCAGCTGCTGAATTTCCTTAATTTTCTTTTGAGTAACAACTCAAAGAATCTTGAACATTATATATTGTCATTGAATTAACCAAATTAGGACGAGTCGAATAATAAAACGTAGTGTGCTTTGTGGGGCCTGTACTACGAAGCTGGATTTCCTCTTATTGCGATAACTTCCAGGATTTACTCTGTATGTGCTGTACTATTTTTATTTTATTTTTTTTATTCATTCAGTTCATTTCCGACGTGGATGCAATCACAGAAATTCACTTTGACATACAGAGCAGAAATCACACCGTTTTTTTTTTTTTTGTCTTTTTGCATGCCGGAAAGGGAGACAGAAAAAGCAGTTTGCTTATCTAAATCCGTCCCCTGTTTTGAACACAGTAAATTTGACATCAAAGCATGTTTCTTTCCTGGTCGAACATTCTTATCTTCTTTATCCCACAGGCATTGTTTACGTTCCTCCAGCTCTCCAAACGAAAAGTTCTTCTTCTTTCGAAGTACCTTGATATCCTCGGAAAGCCGTCTCAGCGTACGATACATCAGAATGGCACATACCCCCATCATTAGCAGGCCAAAGATCATGACCCCTAGCAGATAGATGTCCTCCACATCTTCCACTGACAGCAGAGAGAGACAGAGCATCTGGCTTCTTCCCTGTGCATCCATGAAGTTGGTAACGTTCTTACGGAGTAAATCACCTGGTAGTTGCTGAACGACTCACCTGGTCAGGAGGAGGTTTTGTTTTTGTTTTGTATAAAAGTGCCCTTGGCGTTCACTCATTCATGTATTCATATACGCTGAGAGCTCAGACCTGTAAGATAATACAGGCTGTATAAAATACAAATATTGTCCACCTCATGATGCGCAGATACATGAACAGAAACACGTCTGTACTGTGCCTTAATAAAGTGAAGCTCAATATCTGTTTTTTTCTACGACTAATTAATATTGTATAATCTCACAAATGTATGCATTAGCAGTTATCAATTATCTGGCAGTGTTCTGTTCTTTTTGCTTTTGTTGTTTTTGGTCTTACTTATGGATTTTAATTCTTCATTTTTTTAAGTATTATTTCTCAATTGTGACGTAAGTTGCTCTGTGTGGTTTCTTTCTCTGTATTTGTGATTGGTCTGACGCTGCAAACTCCACCCATTTTTTTGTGAGCGTGGACTGATCCAAAGGTTAAAAAAAACAGGTTAACTGTTCATAAATAATCAGCTTAGTAGCGCTGCTGCTGTGACATGAGAATGTTTGATTATGTTATATATTTATCCAGCTTCGTAGTACAGGTCTATGGTGTTTGATGGGTTTTTGTTTGTTTGTTTGTTTGTTTGTTTGTTTTACACATCTTTGTACAGCTCAGTGAGCCTCCCTGTGACTCTACAGGTGTTAAACAGTGTCACATCGCCCCCTGTTGGTTTTCATTGGTATTGAAGTTTCATGTTGACACTGTTTGGTTTGTTTTTAACATGAGCTCAGAAATGTAACATGTTGGTTAACACAGGTCAACATCTGCATTCTACTTAATTATTGAGTTTTGTTTGTCCATCACCCACAATAAATCCACTGATAGACAGAGATTTTGTTGATTTGTTTGTTTATTTCATTTAAGACATAACAAAAATTCATTACTCCTCTACATTGAAAAAAGAAGAAAAGATGAATGAAAAAGAACAGAAAGAAGTATAACATTTGCCCCCTCAATAAAAAAAATTCAAAATAAAAAATTACAATACATTAAACAAAGGCAAACGGCAACCTAGTTATTGTCACATCTCATTTGTGTCTCATATTTATTCAACATAACACATTTCACATTCTTTTTGAACATATTAAGTGATCTTGAACTGAAATGCAACTTTTTCTTGTTACTGTTCTCAATTTGGGTTTTTTCAAATATCTCTCTTTTGCGCAATTTGTTGATGATTTTAAATGATTTTACTGATGATTTTTTTTTTTTTTTTTAATTTGCAGAATTTAATGTTCTTATAGAATTTAAGCTGTTGAATGTTTTCTCTTTCACTTTTTGATCATGTGAAGCACATTGAGTGGCCTTGTGTAATAAATGTGCTATACAAATACATTTGCCTTGCCTTAATTGCCTTGCAAGTTATAATTCCCTTCTCTCTTAATTGTATTTTATTTTATTTTATTTTTTTTTGCAGATTTGTGGGTAATTTAAATGAGTTTTGTACATGTGTTTTATAATATAATGTATTCTACCAACTTGAGAAATTGTATAAATTTCATTTGTTATATAAATATCAGGTTAGTATGTTTCCTGTATCCACGTCCACTAATAACCCTTTTTTAGATGATCCAGTATGGTTCTTGTACATCCTGTATTGTCAGTGTCACTATTAGTTGCTATATTTTGTATTATGTTATTGTACACCCAGGTGTCTGGGCCAGAAATGAGTAAATTAATGTTTTTATCAAAAGTCAAACATGTGAAACATGGATTACCTAATGTAGGTTCAAGTGATAATGATGATGTATAACTAAAAAAAAATCCCCAAAAAATATTTTTATAATATAACAAACTGCTGTGTCCTTGCACACTTTTGTACTGCTTACTAAATGTGGGATGCTTTACCGTATAGGCCACAATTGTATAATAGCGGATGGCTGAATGAGAAGTATGATATGGATTATTATTGACTGTATGAACAGTGAAAATCATAATAAAATAAATAAATAAACAAAAAATAATGATGAAACTGCTAAAAAAAAAAAAAAAAAAAATCCTATATTTTCACTGTACGGTTGTTTTTAGTGCAAAACTGTGATTAACAACCAGTTTATTTTCACACAGGGCCATTTTCATTCCAATATGAATCACCTAAAAATGTTTAAAATGCATTTTCTTATATATATAACAGACTTCTGAGGGCCACACACACACACACACACACACACACACACACACACACACACACACACACACACACACTAACCTGTGATCCAATCGAGAACAGTTTCTCACTTGCAAACAGGATTGTAGATAGTCCTATTGTCTTAATCCAAAGCGTTAATCCCTGAAGGAGAATGAAGCGTTTCTCTATAATCCTAATCTTGTTTTCTGTGATACACTCCATGGATGAGCCAACAGGCCTCCTGTGGTGGGATCACCATCTACTCCTTCATCTTAATGTATAAAGTCAGCTTCTATAGAATCTGATACTCATCACATGTCACCATTACTGGTTTGACCTTCATTTGTGCTGTTTATTGATCATATTTGGTCCAATCAATGACTACCATCTTATCTGTTAGCGCGGTTGTTTAACCTGTTCATCACTGTGTGTTAGTTCTTATTATGAAGATTAGATCACTGAGGTAACTTATTCACAACCCAGGATGGACGAATGAATTGATTTTCACTTGAATATATATTTTTTCAAACATGAGTGTGAACGTTTTTTTCCTTTAAAAAATAAATAAATAAATTGTTCTCACAAGGCCAGAAAAAAACTATTATACATACATGATTGTTTAGTAGTACTGACATTACACCATACAGAAACAAAAATGAACCAAGTATGACCATACTTTTGTGTAATAATAATAATAATAATAATAATAATAATAATAATAGGTGATAATGAGATCAAATTTTAGGATGTTCTTGAGAAACGTTAAACCTATTTTCTCACTTCAATAACATGTTTTTATCATGACAAAGAAAATGTTGTATTATACTGTACTGTATTGTTTCTTGACAATTATGCAATTTATGATTAAGATTTGTACCTTTTTGGTATTTGCTTAGAATCAAAAATGACATTTTTATTCATGTTGCCTCTTTTTTTAAACTCTTTGCTTATTAGCATATGTATAAAATAATCTACCGTGTAATTTTAGACATGAACGATGTAAATATTGATCCAAATGCACAGCAGCTCATTTATATTCAGCTTGTCATTATACTGGTTCACACACTAACTGCACAGCATTGGAGGAGATCAGGTTATTTAGTCTGTCATTCCTGCTGATGTGCAATTACAGTATTTTATGCATTCTGGTCCTATCGCTGCTTTCTGTCAACCTAAACTCTACCGATCAGGCTCTGTTCTGCTGCTTTACATTTCAGTCTGCCTTTTTTCTTCTTCTGTGTGTTAGATGATGGATGTAAAGGAAAGGATGAGAGGAAAGGAAAGGAAAGGAAAGGAAAGGAAAGGAAAGGAAAGGTGGAGGAGGGGAAGAAGGAGGAAGAGGGGCAATGACCCAGATTGTGATGGGAAGTGAATGCAATTAGGCCGTGGGTCCATCTTTATATGGACCTGCAGCTTCAACCCCCCACACCCTCTCTGAGGGAATCAAACCCAGTCTGTACCTGCTCTATATGAAGTGCACTCAGCATGAGTGAGGGAAACATCTCAAGGATCTTTGATATGACAGCGAGACCACCATAAATCCCCATTCACCACCCTTCTTTTTTCCTCTACATGACCTCCCTCTGACTCTACTATCATTCACACATCTCATCCTGGTGTTACGTCCCCATTCCCAGTCCCAGAGCGACCACATCCTTCTCCCAGTGGAGCTATACTGGGAACACCAAGGCCAGCACAGAGAGGTCAGGTCATCATGCAGCAGGGCCACGCCTGGAAAGGCACAGAGAGGGGGGGGGTCATCTATGCAATGTTCATGATGCTGATAATATATCACCTGACACACACACACACACACACACACACACACACACACACACACACACACACACACACACACACACACACACACACACACACACACACACACACACACACATATTATTTCCAGTTTATTCAATCAATAGTGAGTGTGACCTCTGGGTGAATGTGGCTGCAATAACTGTCCATCAAACACCCACAAACCTGACAGTTGCTGTCTACTGCGCATGCGCCTCGAACCGGCGAGGCAACCTCACTTTTTGAAGCTAACCATAGGAAAGGAAGTAAGTAAACAACCCTCTGCCAAAATAAAAGCCAAATGTTTGCATCTAGGAAGATTGGAAGACCAAACCCTCATTTGTTTCTGATTAGAGTATGTGATAAAACAAACAGAGGCACGTATTTATTTATTGTAATTTATAACTGATCATCATGTACCTTTATCCTGTCTTGGTGCTGAAATTCAATCAATTATGAATAAATACTAAGATACAAAAATAAATAAATTATTTCATTCTTTTTTCTGTTCAACTTTAAAAATAAACGTTTTTATTTATTTTATTTTTTTTATTTAAAACAAAAATTAGACCCATAAAATTACATTTGTACACTTTTTTTCTTTGAAGTATTTGTTTATTTTTTTTTTTATTAAAAATGGTTGTGTGTGTTTTTTTTTTAAATTTATTTAAAAGCTGTTTTTTTTTATTATTGAAAAATAAAAACACAAATCTACCTCTACCTTCATTTAAGGTAGTAGTAAAAGTAAATATGGACAGTCTCCGTTTTTAACATTTTGATGGTAGCTTTTATTTTGACAATCACATAGCGGAAATGGTGATTATCTTTCTTCCTGCTTGATGTGGGTTTGGGGAAAACTAAGCAACCACCGGAGAATTGACCCGGAGCGCTCTTGTCTTCAGTCTTCCAGCAGAATAATGCCTGCTGTCCCGGTATTTGGCTCTTCCAGGTGACCGAGGTGTGAGCAGCAGCCGCCGGGATGGCGCTGGTCACCGTCCAACGGTCACCGACTCCAAGCACCTCCTCCAGCCCCTGCGTGTCTGTGAGTACCGGGGAACCGGCTTCACGTTAGGGCTCGGTTTCTGTCACAGCCTCGCGCATGAATCACCCACTTCCTTTATTCACGCGCACGTACGCACGCACATAGAGACAGAGAGGCTAACTGATGCTAGCAGCCCTAAGTTAGCCCTGGAGATGGAACACTTTACTTTGTAAAGACTGCTTTCTCTTTCTCTAATATACAGACAGTAAACACAGTTTATTTTTATTTTTTTATTTTTTTGGACAATATTAGCAACACCAACCTGAACATATTGGAACAGTCAAACCACAATAAATAAAAGTCAAAACTGCAACAAAGTGTGTAAACTTCATGATTCCATGATGTGTAACCTCACAGTGATCCTAATATAAAGTGATTAAACATAATACAGAGGCCTGCAACACACTATAGAACAGCGATTCACAACTGGTGAATAAATAAATACTTGTTTTTATTGTATTTTATTGCTTTATTTAACGTGGACAGTGTACATTAATATATATATCACAAACTTTCCTGCATTGTTCTGTGCAAATATGTTGCCAATGATTTCCTTTTACCAATAGGTGGCGCTATGACTATGGATGACAGTTGGGTTAAACCATAACTCATTTTTTGGCAAACTCTTAATAACTACCATAAGCTTTGTGCTCGCTTGCGCACCACTCATTCCCCCTATGCTGTGAAAAATTCCTGGTGAGAACCCTGTTGTGGTAGAAAGAAATAACAGTACTTACCCAGATCAGGGAAATCCTCAGTGTACTGAAGAACTATTACTTCAGTACATCACATTCTGACATCATCAGAATTCTACAGGTTAGAAGTTCCACAGTGATGATGTCATCCGTCCAAGTTGGGAGACAATACAATTTTCAAGGGGGCGCTATTGAGTCATTTTGACATTCACATATGCAATTCACCCAAAATACACCAGTACTAATATGCGTACAAATTTTCACAAGTTTTTGAATGTGTTCAAAAATGTGATCATTTCCTTCATAAGAAAAATAATAACAACAATGAGGTGCATTACAATAGGTCCTATGCACCGTTGTGCTCGGGCCTTAATAATGACAGTGGGTCCCAGGTAGGGCTGCACGATTATGGCCAAAATGATAATCAAGATTATTTTTTAGCAATATTGAAATCATGATTATAATTGCAATTATTATTTTGCACTACTTTTGAACAATATGTGTGCAGTTCACACAAACTTTGAAGGAGCATGGGGAAGGGTTTGAGAAAAAATAAACATTCTAAGTTTTTAAATGTGATTATGACACAAACACAGGCTAGAATGGGTGTGATTTGTAGTGGCTGGGTCTCTACTAGCACCCCCCGTCTTATCCTCTGACCACTGGAGGAGGAAGTGGGTCAGCGTATTAGTAGTAGACCCTGAGACAGTCCTGTGACCCTCTCTGACACTCACAGGCGTCCCATGCCTGCCTGACCCAAATGAAAGCATCCATATATATTCTAGGACTTCCCCCTCTGACGGATGATGGGCTTTACTAACCCATGTTAGCTGATGTTAGCTTACGCAGCGGGTGGTGGAGGAATGTTTCAAAATTAACAAAATCGGGTGCTGACCCCTGATCGACCCTACATGGTGTGAAGCAGGGACATGGGCTGAAATCCAGATCTAGCATATCGGGGGGTCCAATCCAGGCCTGATGTAAATACAACATAGAAGGACATGGATGTAGACTCCCATACACCAGAAATATCTCTCTACCACACAGTTAGCACAGAAAGTCTTCTCAGTAAAGAATATGGTGAGTTTAGAGAAAAGAAGTCATGCTCACATTTGTGCACAAAACCCGTTATATGAATGAGCTATAGATATACTGTCTATACTGTTTACTATGACATTGGTATATTTTTTTTCTATTAATAATTATTGCATCAGGGCTAATGTGTCTAATTAATGTTAAGTTGTACATTCACGAGACGAATCACCATACACTAGTTGTTGTAGTATGCACTTTAAAAAAAAAAAAAAAAAAAATCAGAAAAAACCACAAATGCAAATATTTCTAAAAACGATTTATTAAAATAGATATTTTTATTTATTTATTTCCCTGGAAGCTTTTATACAAGGTTAGGAGGACGACAATATATCCAAACTATTCATAAATACATTGTGTAACTATTATACATGACAAAGCAAGTTATTGGTAATTATGGAGGTAGATTTGTGTCTTTATTATTCAATAAAAAAAACCACTTTTGAGTAAAAAAATCACTTAAATCAAAAAACCTTTTCAAACAAAAAAAGTGTTCAAATCCACAAAAAAAATTGAGACTCAAATAACATTTATTTGATTGAAAATTGTTTTTTGATTGAAGTAAAAAAAAAAAAAATATTTAAAAGGTTTATTTTTATTGAATAAGAAAGACACAAATCCATAGGTAATATGGTAATTTACATTGTTAGCACAGAAAGTCTCCTGAGAGAGTTTTGAGAAAATAGAAAAGTACATCATGATGTGCCACCTAAAGATGCTTTGCTAGCAAAGCTAATATACTATATCATTTATAATAATAAGCTTTGGTGTGATTCTGTGAGGCTAGCAGCTGCTTGTCATGAGACTACTTTCAGATGGGAATCAAACATGTGACCACTTTCGTAACATGTCTGTGGGTGAAAGTGCAGACGGCACTGGATAAGAACTGGAATGGAGATAGTTTACCTGTTGTTAGTTCTTTCTTCCTCACAGTCCCGTATCAGTACGGCCCATAAAAAGGTGTTAAAGGTAGAGAAACGGGTCCAAATCATCCTGCGTCAGAGAGCAAACTAGCCCAGTTCATCATTTCCCAGTGTTAGAAATGTAGAAAAAAACAACAATATTTTAAAATTGTTTATTTATTTCAAGAATGGCTGTGATGTAAAGCTGCAACACTTTGATAAATCTGTATGCTTCATCATAGATCAATGAGTCAAACATCATTTACACCAAAAAGAAAGTAAAAAGGCCAAAATTGACGCTAGAAAGTTTGTTTTCATCTCCATCATAAACACTCCTTTTGTTGCCAATTTCATGCATTGCATTGTGGGATTTGGATTCGCCTAGACAGCGAAAATGTGTGCATAGAATTGTTTCTATGTCATTCCAATATCATGGTAAGAATGAAATAAAAACACTTCTACGCATTAGTTTATGGGACTCCACATCCCACAATGCAATGCACAAAAATGAGGCATACACTGTAATTGTATCTACTAAAAAAATGATCGGGGCATCAGCTTTAACTTTGATATAAATGCTTTTGTTGATTCTGTATTTCTGTTAATGATAGTTTAACACTTCAGTGTTAGAATGACTGTTTTTCATTTATTTTTCATCATTTAATTTTTACCCCCAAAAAACCTACTCAATTTGTAACGTCATAGAAAATGCACCTGTGGGCATTAAAGTGTAAGCACAGTACACCCCCTTCCACTTGGGGGCAATAAAAAAAAAATACTTTGAATGTGGGTGTTGCTCATAGAGTAGTTAACACCCACCTCCCATCTTTTATAGGTGGGGCGGAGCCAACAGTGCTGGTTAGTGACGTCACTGATTAAAAAAGACGTCACTGATCTAATCTCAGCCAATAGCAATATTAAATTGCAATAGATGGTGTTCACTCTGACATTTTACAACTAAAAACCCTAAATTTAAATACTTTGACTAAAATGTGAGGAGTGGGACTAGGATCAATAAACTACCAAATCATGTATTCATATTCAGCAGAAAAAAGTGGTTTTAGAGTGTACTTAAACTTGTTATTTACAGGGTTTAATGTAGACTTTACTGAACTAGATGTTTGATAATCATTTTGGCCACAAAGTAATGGCCTCCAATGTTTTATAATCTGTGTAAATTATTGTATATGCTGCCACTAAATATCAGCTGACAGAGTTAGTCCTCATTCCAGTGGTTTTAATGGTTTTAATGGCCCCTCTATGGTAGCAGAGTGTGACAGTCTGCCTAGCAGCAGATGGATTCCCCTCTTCCCATTGGCTGCACGGGCCACTCCCTGCACATCCATGCAGTAGCATGGTAACCAAGGCGATCAGCTGCACCCTGGCTGCCATGGCCTCTGTTTATTATGATCTGTTTCAGTGTGTGTGTGTGCATGCGTGCATGTACCTCTAGGGGTACACGAAGGCATTACAGGGGGTACTTGAGAGAGAGTGGAAAATTAGCAATTCATTATCAATCATTAAAAATGTGGGGTTTGATGATGTTTCTTTTTAGTTAAAAATGATAATAATAATAATAGATTAGATTAGAACATTAATAAAAATACAAGAGTTGGTCCCACATCAGGGGGAGGTGACTGGAAATGATACAAACTATAGAAATAAATCTATACTAAATACTGTTTCATTCCAATTATTTATACAATGAGATTCTTTAAAATGTGTGTTATCACTCATTCATTCCATCATTGTGCTATAGTTGTTTTTTCACAATATTCTGAGCAAAATGTTGTAGTCTGACAAAAGGGGGTACTTGCCTTCAGAAATGAGAGAAAGGGGGTAGTTTAACCAAAAAAAATTGAGAACTACTTGTCTTGATCACATGTCAAACTCTCGGCCCGGGGGCCAAATCCGGCCCTTTTGATCATCCAATTCGGCCCGCAGCAGAAAGTAAAAAATGACAGAGAAAACATGCATCATTGTGTGAATGAAACTCAACAATATTTGCAAGGGCTCACAGTTTTCCCAGTGCTCTTTTTTATTGGTAAAATGTTGAAAAAACTCAAAATAATTACAAAACCTTTTGATTTTCCTCAAATTATGAAATATTATTCTTTGAATTAATTAGACATCGGACACAAAATGTAGGAGATTTAAAGTGAAGATCCTGTTTGGACTGATATTGATCACTCTTTGCTGGGATATTGTCGGTTTCTGTCATATTTTTGTATTTTATGTAGACGTAGAAGTGCAAACTAGAGGCGACAATTATGTTGAAATTACTCATTTTGCGCATAAAATCGGTGACCCACTGGTCCGTGTTTGGCCCCTAAACTAGGACTAGCATGTTTATTATTGCTCATCATTGACAACACGACTTCCTGCTCTTTTATCCACGCAGAAGAAGAAGAAGTGAAGATAATAGATGGATGCCAAAGAGAAAGTTCCTTGAGTTGGGAAGGGATTACTAAAGCAGGATTAAAGCTGTGTGTGGCTGTGTTTGAGGGGAGGATGATTGCGTTTTGGGAGAAGAAGAGATAAAGGTTGGGGGGTTGTAATGAGGGGGGGGCGTGATGGTCCTCATCCTGATCCCTGGGTCCCGCTTTGAGCTGCTCTCTAAATCCCACGCTGGCCCTGTGACTGAGGCCAGTGATGGAAAGCTTTATGCAGATGTCTTTACTGCCAGCCTGTTTCGTTAAACATTGATTCATTTCATTTGGCTCAGCAGCAGAATGTGATTAAAACACCGTCTCAAGCCTCCAATGGTACATGTGATGCAATGTGTTGTTCATAAAAAAGATAAACATCTCTCAGCTTGCTCTGATGACTGTAATTGTGTTTTGTCATGTCTTTCCAGGAGTCTGGCAGTGGTGAGGATGACCGTCGCTCACAGCCAAGGAGGTCAGGACTTGTGTGCGTCTGTGTGTGTTTGTGTGTGTTTGTGTGTGTGTGTGTGTGTGTGTGTGTGTGTGTGTGTGTGTGTGTGTGGTTTCACAATCAACTGCCTTTATAATGCTGTGAAGAAGTGTACGTCCTAAGTAAGGCCGCTAGGGGGAGCCTCTGCATAGTGTCTTCTCACTGCATATCAAGAAGCAGAATCAGTTTTATTGCCAAGTAGAGTTTTTAGACCTGGGGTCACCAACATGGTGTCACCAGGTAGCCCGCATGGACCATAAGAGGTGCCCTCAGGCGTCTTCTAATAAGATCATTATTAACCAATGAGCTTTGTCTAAAATCTGAATTACTTTCCAGGCTAAAGATAAATACAGGTGACAAAGGTAGTCAGAGCTTTAATAGAGTAGATGCTGCACTTCATAAGTTTTTGTTTTAAATTAAAAAAATAATTAATTTAAATCTTTAAATGTTTATTTTCACTGAGACATTGATATAAATTTTTTTTAGTGTTGCAGATAGGATTTTGTGAAAGAAACTGCTGATTGTTTAAAAAAAAAAAAAAAATACAAAGTGGATTTTTCTAAAATATTCCAAAATTGTTAAATTGTATGAATTTTGCATGTTTTACGATTAGTTAAAAAGTTGTTATTTAGTGGCAAGTTAATAAGAACATAAAGATTTCCTATGAAATGTAATGAAAATGAAACAAAAAAGTGTTGCATGTTTAAACATTTCATAGCTTTTTAAGTTACTGCGAGTTTTCCTCATCATCTTACTCTTAAATTCAAGTGAAACTGTGAAAATTTGGTATTTAAGAAGTGTATATATTTTTTATTTTTTTATTATTAATTTATCATTATTTTTTTAAACTGTTTTATTTTAAATGGTATGTGTTTATTTGTGCTTAATTTTTATTATTATTTTTTATTAATTTTCAAAATGAGTTCAGATTGGCTGAATTAAACACACTTTGAATAATTCTGTAAATATCCACATTATTGGTGCTCATGAACACCACACACACGACTCTAAAGCCGTGGTTCTCAAACTTTTTTGGGGGTATTCCCCACTTTGAACTGTAAAGCCCTACCTGTGCCCATTGTCCCCCAAATAATCCTGACAAATTACACTTTATGAAATCTATTGAAGTAACGGTTAAAAGGTAAAAACTGAATTAATCTAATTACCTGCATAAAAAAAACAATTTGAAAGAAATTCAGTGCAAGAATGGAATGGACTAAAAGGGAACAAGTAACATCATGTTAAGCAAGTAACATTTCATAAATAAATCAAGAACTAAATTAAACTAATCGCCTGTATAAATAACAAATGTAAATGTATAGTCGTCAAAAATACAGGAAATAACGAAATGTTTATATTCTGTGCCAAAAAGGTTAAGAAAACAAAAAAGAAATCATTTTTGAAAGTGTATTTATTGTTCCACTAAATATGAAGTACATGCTGAAGTAAATCATTCTCTCGTCTCCTTTTTCGGCATATACAAAAAAAAATAAAAAATGAATGTAACCAAGTGACTGTAACCATGTCGGAAATAAACTGAATAAATAAAATAAAAATAAATTATTTACATTATAAATAATTATAAAAATAGATAACGTTTTTTTTATTATTTCAAGTCTATACACAGTATGGAAAAAAATACAACCTATTATAAAATTTAGAAGAATGCACTATAGTACAATATAACACCTACAGGTATAGTGCAAATGTCTCGAGGGAACAATAACAACAATGGTGCGAAATCCAAAAGCAATGCAGAACACTGCAATCAGAATAATAAAAGTTTCAGTACAAGGACATTTCTACTTTTCTGTTTGGTTTTACTCGTCAGTAACACAATTCTTAAAACCAAAGAACACAATGTACAAAACACAATAGAATAATATAGAACAAGAATTAAAATAAAATAAATCTAAATATGGGCAGAATATTAGCAGGTATAGTTACAGATTTTGAATATTAATATTCAATTAAGAGAAAACATGTGTAGTGATTGTAAAGGGTCTGTTTCACGTTTATTATACCTTTTAAATTATTATTTAAAAAATTGGGGGGTGCAATTTGGTTCCCCTCCAGCAGATGGCGCCCGAGGCGGCCTCCTGTGTTTTCTGTTGGGAAGGCCGGCCCTGAGGGGGTACTTGAGAGAGTTGAAAATGACCAAATAAAGGGTCAGTCTTGGTCCCACAACAGGCGTGAGATGACCGGAAATGATAAAAAACTATAGAAATGAATCTATTCAGGAGCAACTAAACTTTAAGGTCGCCTGGAGTTTAAATGGGGTCGCCTGAAATTTCTGAAAAATTCTAATAGATTTTTTAATTTTTTTTATTATTATTCCTTTTTGTTTAAATTAAAACAACACACAATCTTAATCAACTGTATTTCTATACTTCCACTTTGCGAATCAAGTTAAACTAAAATGCAGTAAAAAATGAATAAATATCTGAGCTCAAACATGATCAAAATCTAATTCTAGAAAAAAATGTCTTTGGGGTCACAAGAAATTATTGATTGCAAAATGTGGTCACAATCCAAAAAAGGTTGAGAAAAACTGCACTAAATAGTGTTTTTTTTTCCACTTCTTTACAAAATGAGATTTTTTAAAATGTGTTTTATCACTCGTTCATTCCATATTTTTTTATATAATTGTTTTTAAATAGTTTTCTAAGCAAAATGTTGTAGTTGGACAAAGGGAGTCCTTGGATTCAGAAAAAAGAGAAACCACTGGTTTAGTGTGAATTATGAAGGCATTGAAGAAGAGCATGACATTGAAAATGTCCTCCTGTTTGTCACGCCCCACACTTTGAGAAGCACTGATTTAAGGCCACAACAGCATTCCAACTCTGCTTCTCCTGCTCAAGTATTGGATTCAAATGCATTCAGATTGGTTACATTAAACACACAATAAATAATTCTATAAATATCCACATGAACACAACACACATGACTCTAAAGAGAACGTAAAGCTACAAGGATTCCCTTCAAATAAACTTGTAATGTAATCAACATTGATGACGAAGCATCACATCTACTCTGTAATGCCATCTCTTCTATTCATGTGAGGCTTTAGCAGATGTTCTTTTATACACAATTATTTACGCGCGTGAACTAAAAGGCCTATCAATTGATTTTTACCCACTTTCAAACATTTCAATAACCTTCATGAAAATATGAATAGATTTGGATGATAAAACACATCTAAATCAAGGGGTTCTATACTGTATATACATTTTTACAATTACAAACAAATAGATGTGTAATCTTATTCCCTGGGTCGATACTTCCTGATTACGGGCTCCACTTCTGTGGGATTGATAGAATTTGGGAGGTGGGAATTTAAAAAAGATATGCACACCCGCCAAACGCCCAATGAGAGCTGGAGATAGCCAAAGCATACCCCCGCAACCCTGAAAAAAAGGAACAAGCGCATCAGAAAATGGATGGATGAACACTAACATCTGCTTCTAGGCTTTCACAATAAAAGCCCTGCTCTTAACATTTATTTTTTAGATCCTTGGATATTTTCAGCTTCCATTTACCGTCATAGATTAGTTTAGAGTTCTTTTGGTTTTAAGAAGAAAAAGAAGCATGATCACTAGTTGGATTATTTTCTATGGTAACATAAGCTGTGCCCATAATCATATCTTGTTGGAATAAATTCATACACATGGAAAACAAACACGGCCTTGATGATCTATTCTAAGTTAATCATTGGCTTCTTTCTAAACAAGAATCAAAGACCTCTGCACTGTGATTGTTTTACTGTTTATATGATTCTGGTAGATCATTGTCTCACCCCTTCAATCATGTCTGTACTTCAAGTTAAAGAGAAAGCTCCAACATTAATGCATACACAGCATTTTTTAGACTTTGAAGGGCTTTATTTGAAGCTCATTTACAGCACCTGCTCTAACTAATCTGAACTGTTGGTTTCCATTTACCTCAATGATGTCATGCCTATTATAGCTTTTACTATGGCTTCAGTTTGATAAGGTGGGTGCTAGGACTATACTTGAGCTTTACAAAAAATGCAATGCAGATAGTGTCTTACCCACAGACACAATGCAAATAAATATATAATATGTAATAATAATTCATTTGGCAAAACTATTTTTTATGATCAACCTGATTTAACTCATCACTTATGTGACTGTGAGGTGTTTAAGTCACTTTTTTCAGCCTAAAACAAAATTATTCTACTGTGTCATTTTCTTTTTATTTATCTTTGGACTCTGAGTTTGGCTTTGTTTCACAATCTCACTCATATTTTTTTGATTGCAGCCAATCAAACCTGAAATAAAGCAGCTCAAGCTTCCACATGGATGGGTGTTCCTCCTCCCAGCTGTAGAAAGTTATTGGACTTCCTTCTTTTTTATTGACTTCTGAACGCCAAGCTATAATCCTATCTCAAAAAACATTTATGTCCAATAGTTCAAAGTATAGAAAGAAATTGTCTTTAGATGTTTGATATGATGGTGGTTAAGTAAAGATTATGCAAGTAATACTTTTTTAAACTTCTGAAATAAGTAACAATGCCATTTATTCCAAAAAACTAAAAAAACCTTTTTGGGCTGTGCCACTGAAACGTATTGTGTTTCAAATTGTCACCATTGTTCCTTCAGTGTGTGTGAATGGTTGAATTTGGCTGATAATGTAAATATAAGGGTTGGGTTGGCGTGTGGTGGAGGTAAGAGACTCAAAAGCACAGTATTGATAGAAGCACTAAGATTTAATTAATAATCCTGTGACAGGTACAAAAATAGTCAAACTCCAGTCAATAGTCAACATCGATCACAATTTTTGGCCTTTAACCCCAACTTAATTACTAGGTTTCAAGTGTCTGACACTCACATTATTGTAGAATATTGTAAAAAACAAAAAAAATATATGTTTTACTGTCGGAGTTAATAATAATAATAATAATAATGCATTGGCTTTTATATAGTGCTTTATCATAGACACTCAAAGCTGTATAGCTCTTTTCTAAAAAAAAATGCATTTGGAAACTGTAAATAGACAAAAAATCAGAGGGTGCCATAAAATTAATAAATTAAATACAAAGTAAGGTATTCTTCTCTCCCACCCATTTTTTTATGGGATGCATTTTGTTATTCATTCATTTCAGTCAAATAATTTTATTCTGCACTATATTGTAATGTAAGAGAAAAAAAAAAGTCTTGCAGACAAAAACTATTACTTGAGATATTGGTCGATTATTAACCCTATTGGAGATCACGGTTATTAACCAGTTGCTATATTACATAATACTACTACAATACAAATATATATACAGTAAACACATAGACTGCTGTAACCAGGGATTGTGGTGTTGGTAAATGTGGCCCAGTGTTTTTCAAATGGGTGTACGTGTACCTCTAGGGGTTTGCGATGGCACTACAGGGGGTACTTGAGAGGGTGGAGAGTGGAAAAAATAAAGTGTCAGTGTTGATCCCACCCCAGGTGTGAGATGACCGGAAATGATGAACATAACGTGTCCGCACTTGAAAACCCTCAGCCTGACATTTGAAAAATCCTCAAAATATTAACTGTCATGAAAAATAATTTACATTGATTTATTGTGACCAAGCTAAACACTTCAGTGAATTTATAGTTGGAAATGGTTCATCTATTATATTTACAATACTGGTAGAGGAATAAAACCTTATTCAATTTAATTACTCACCTTTTTATGCATAGAATTTTATTACGTAGTAGTTTCTGTGACAAATATAAAGATAAAAAATGTTGTCACTAATCAATTGCCCTGAGTGTATGTCACCTTACAGCAAGGTATCAATGGTCCTCCACCTTTCTTTTTTTAAAATCAGTCCATAGCGTTTTTTTTTTTTCAAAATCCTCAAAAATGCTGTTTTTTCACCAAAAATTGTCCGAATGGAAAATGTTCATTACCCAGAATCCCCATATTAGTATCAATGTTTTAATGCCTGAATTGTTGCTGGGTTATGAATTCAGATTTACATAAAATATCAGTCCAAAAATAGATTTTTTTTTAAAAAACGCCATTTTTTCGCCAAAAATTATCAGATCGGAAATTTTTAGCACTAATCTAAAGCCCTGAGTGTATGTCACCTTTCAGCAAGGTATCAATGGTTCACCTCCTTTCCTTCGTTACAATCAGTTACAATCAAATTTAAAAAAATGTTTAATTATTATTCTTTTAAAAAAAAAAATGTAAACACAATTTTAAACAATTGTAATTTTATACTTTTACTTTGGAAAATAAAAGCTTATTCAACTAAAATACAGTCAAAAATAATCTCTAAGCTCATACATGACCAAAAACTAATTCTAGTAAAAAAATGTTTGCCTGAAATTCTTGATATCAAAATGGGGTCACGATCCAAAGAAGGTTGGGAACCACTGCTCTAAATACTGTTTCTTTCCACTTATTTACAAAATGAGATTCTTTAAAATGTGTGTTATCACTCATTCATTCTGTCATTATACTCTATAGTTGTTTTTAAATACATTTCTAAGCAAAATGTTGTTGGAGAAAAGGAGGTACTTGGAATCAGAAATAAGAGAAAAGGGGTACTTGAGCCAAGAAAGTTTGAGAAACACTGGCCTGGATGATACAAGTTTGTATCACAAGTACTGCTTTGTGTGGACTGGACTTTTTCTCAATGTGGAATACGTTTGAAAAGATTTCAGGCTATGTGGTAGCTGCAAGAAAATTGAGACCCAGTGACATCACTCATGCCTGTAACACATCCCAATAGTGCTAAGCGGGACATGTGCTCCCAATTATCCATTGTGTAATATCTTATTGCAGCGGGGACTGGTGAAGTCATGCCCACAGATGTACGTGCACTCACACACAGCATAGCTATTCTTTTGCACATCCAACACTGTTTTGTTTTACCATTTGGTTCGGTTGCCAAGTTGGCTTTTTCAGACATACAATGAGCAGCCAAGTGCTTTGCTGTGTGACCCCTGACGCAGATTACATAACAGCACGGGGCCAATTTACTGTGATCCCCACCCTACACATGGATCCAAGTAACACAGTGGTAACCAATTGATGTTTGAAGCAAATCGAGCCTGGGACGAGCAGAATACTGCATCCTGATTTACTCAATTCCCACTCTTTAATGTTTTCATTCTATTATAACATTCCTCTTCCCTTTGTGCATTGTGTCGACTTCTCTTTCATTCAGACGCACACCAACAGCTGCACCACAACAATGGAAGTACAGCCTTGCAGCACTACAACACTGAATCTCTGCTCTGCCACATTGTGCTGACTCGGGACTGGCTTTGACCCTCAAGAACATAAGAGTTTTTTTTTATTGTTTTTGTTTTTATTTTAATGATGAGAAACTACAAAACTAGCAATTAGACCTTTTCTCTAAACTTGAGTAATTGTATAAATATTACGAATAAATAGGCCTAGTGCCTCAATCTGCTGCTATGTGAGGAAGTTCACAAGATTACAATGTTAGGAAACATAATGTAAGTGATTTAACCTTCACAATCCTGTAAATATGTATAATTTAAGTTAGATTTAAAAAAAAAAAAAAAAATCTGAGTGTTGACCTTGTGTGAAACAAGAGATCTAAAAACTACAAGCTCTATTTAACTAAACAGCTAGTTTTTAACTGATTTACCCTCCTATTATTCTTGGGGTAAAATTTACCCCATTTATTGTTTAGTGTTCAAAAATTTTGCTTCATATTTCATGACTTCTCATAATTTGATGGGTACAATTGATTAAGCATACAATTATCATGATGATATATTTTCAACTGCTGAACACAAATCAACCAAAGTAGAACTGAAAACTAAGGGAGGAGCAAACGTTTAAAAGCTTGCATGGCAGTCCTAAATAATTCCTGATTGTGCTCTGTGTTTATTACAATCTGCACGCTCTCACTCTTTCTCATTTTCTCTTGAAAATGTCCTCACGGAAAAAGGTTCACAATCAATGAGGTTTTGGAACAGCTCTTTCACAGTGAAATTGACATAGAGGAGAATGTGTCCGAAACTTTAGTGACTAACCCCAAATATCTTACAAAAGGAGATAAAAAAAAAGTAAATAAATATGTTTATGAGAGGTTATGGTTTATTTTGTGAAAGTCATGAATGTGCCCCCAAATTAAAAAAAGATTTAGATGAAAGATTTTCAACATACACTGACTCTAAAACTGAAAGTTTGACCTGATGGTGGCGCTACAGGAAAAGTCATATCATCGCCACAACCAATAGGGTTCATACTATTGTGGTCATTAATGTTGCCAGTAAATTTGATTTGGATGAAAACTATTGAATATAAATTCATTCTAATTTAAAAGTTTGGCCGGATGGTAGCGCTAGAGAACAGGTCAAGGTTTCATTATTAAGGGGTTTGTTTATGTATTCAACAAATAAACAAAGTACCTGATACAAAAATTTGGTCAACAATTTTCTGAAAATCATTTTCTGGGGTCAGATCGACCCATAATAATAGGAGGGTTAATTATGTTTCATATTTTTACATAATCAAAAATAATCCTATGAGATGCATTTACACCGGCTTAGGGTGTTTTCACACATATTGTCAAGTGGACTTGGTGCGGTTCAGGTGGTGAATCTGCATTTTTGCATTTTAATGTGACCCGGTCAGCTTTCACACATTCTATTTGCCAAGCGCACTAAACTTTTTGAACTACGTCACGCAGGCAAAACGGTCAGTCGCCAATCGGACAGAATAAAATTAAATAAATTAATAAAAGAATACTTCAACTTCCAATGCTGTGACGATGTGCTGCTGCCTTGTCGCTACTGACAGTCGTGCCGTCACGTCCTTGGTCTCTCTTCCTATGTTTACCAATGGAAATTCTAAAACAAACCCGCAGAAAAGTCATTTATGATAGTTCAAAATAACCCATAATCACACAATGCCACAACCTGCGCTAATGCTCTACATAAACACAGAGATGACTCTGCTCCGTCTCCATCGCTCCAGCGCACAGCGCCGTCATAACACCGGTAACTTACCGGTAAGGATGTGTAATATGTGAAGATATGAGAATATATTCGCAAATAAAACAGAGCAGTCAATTTTGCAGCCATCGCTGATTATGTGAACAGTCTGTTACCGTAATGGGAGGCACGCACCAGCAGCACAGCTGCGGTCAGTGATGGAGTTGCTCTGTTACAATTGCGCTTCAAATTCAAGGTGTTTATTGTCATATGTGCAGTTAGAAACACGTTTCCCTGTACAATGAAATTCTTGCTTTGCCGACCGCCAGTGAATGCCTACGTAATAAAAGAATAAAATCAAGAGGTATAAGAACTATAATAACTAACAGTGACATGCAACACTGTTACTCAACAAAACCTGTACATTAAATACAATACACCTGTACAATTAATGTGCAAAAAACAAATATTTTAACTATACAGAAAGTTGAGGTGATATATACAATGGTATGTGCAAAAAGCTGTTTCCTGTTAGAAAGACATGGTGTTAGCTGTGCATGGGCGCATCTAAAGTGCAAATGCAGGTGGTGTGCAAGTTCAGTGGGGGGGGGGGGGGGGGGGGGGGGGTGTAGAGTCCTATGTTTGCTCCTTGTGGCTTTCTCTCATGTTAAAGACTTCACCATGCTTCGCTTGAGCCGAACCGAGACCTACATTTTTCAGAGAACCAGAGTTTGCTTGTTTGCTCCACACCAGAGTTTCAGTGACCTTTCACATATCGCAAAAAGACCGGAGTATCTGAGGAAGAGAAGCATGGTGCAGAGCAAAGAGGCATGAGTGAAAGCGCCCTTATATTAATGGAGTAACAGATCTCCAGTAAAAGATCTCCTTACTCTTCAAATGAAAGGATATTTCAGCTTCTTTCGTCCTGTGCATTAAAACACCTTTAAGCTTGTTGTGCTCAGCTTGAGGACCTTTGTATTACTACTAACGTGGAAATCTGCATGTTTTCTTCTCATTTATTATACTCTTAAATGGCTTATCTAGTTTACTTGTTTCTTGGCTACTTAATCTTCTACCTGTCTCCTGAAGAATTCAGGGTTGGAGGGTAAAGTCACATTATTGAACAACTGTAGCAGCAGTAAATCACACTAATACTGTCAAAATCTGCAAGCTACAGTCTTTGGCCTCCTTACTTCTGTTGTTTGGTTTGCAGTATGCATAGTGTCCCATATTGCCACACTAAGGCTTTTAGAGTTCTTTAAGTGTTACTGAAGGAAGTTGGATGTAGATGAGGAGAGTTTCACCTAGTTTTGTCATCGTATAGCAGATTTAGTGTGCTCAATACTTAACATTGTAACTACATATTGTTTGTCTAGTACTTAAGGTCTTCTTCTGTGTAGTTTTAAGGCAGTTGGCAACCAAGGCAAGGAGCATTAGAACTTAAGGTTTCTCTGATATTATTGCTCATTTTAATTTCTGTCATTAAATTGATTAAGAGTGCAGATACAGTACAACTGTCAAAATAAGCTTAAAGTCTTGTTGTACCTTCTATTAATTCAGTAATATTCTTTACCCTTATCCCAGAGACTAGACTAAAGAGCTAAAAGCCAAAGAGTCGGCTTTTCTATCTAATTATTCAATATACAATAACAAACACCAGACCACTGTCAACATCCTAGACACTGGCTGATGTGAAGGCATTCATTTGCAAAAAACTCCTGAAGTCTTACCAGATTTTAAGCTTCAGATTAGAAATAGTGTCTGCCTGTTAGTGGCAACTTGAACAGACATCACTGGAGTGTGACAGTATTAGAGCACTATCTGTTTGTACTATGATGAAACAACGGTCGACTTTAAATACAAGAAACAAAAGGAACCAATAAACAAATATCTAAGTAAACTAGTGGCCGCATGGGAATAGTCATCCTGTTGTTGAGTAGATCCCACTTTTGCATATGGACATCACAAGACACACAAACCCTGAGAATAGAAGTCCTTTCGGGTGGGAATCAGTTCTTGATTACTCGTTTACCTTCAACATCAGAACATCAGCCGCGCACTGTTTCAGGGGAAGTTAAGGTCCCCTCGGAGAGCTCTTCTTCTCTGCTTCATTGTCTACTACAATGACTTTACGTGACTGCAGAGTTGGAACTGTCATCACCTTTGGTCACATGTTTTTTGGGGGTCACAACTGTTTTTAGTATATTTCGGTAAACAAAAGGGTTACATCGACATCTTTACCTTTTCCTGATTATTTAGAGCAACCAAAAGCAGCACAAATTGGCATTTTGACCAAAAAAGCTGCTAAATGATTTAAAAAGCAGGCTGAATGCTTCACTCCAATAGGGAACAATGGGATGTTTACAGCCAAATGGGGCTGTGTGACATCTTCATGTGATTTCAAGATGGCAGAACACAGGCTCTAAAACGATAAAGTTGTCTCATTTTTAAATGTAACGAATATGGTGCAAAATAAAGATTAAGATTAAAGATTAAATCGGGGCTTTCGCCTTTCTTGGTCATATGTTATTACTGTATTAATGTTTATAACATACATGATGTTAATCATGTATGTTATCTTGAACCTCGGATACAGGAGGAGCAATGTGGTTTTCGTCCTGGCCGTGGAACTGTGGACCAGCTCTACACCCTCAGCAGGGTCCTTGAGGGGTCATGGGAATTTGCCCAACCAGTCCACATGTGTTTTGTGGACTTGGAAAAGGCATTTGACCGTGTCCCTCGGGGATTCCTGTGGGGGGTCCTCCGGGAGTATGGGGTATCGGACCTCCTGATAGGAGCTGTTCGTTCCCTGTATGACCGGAGTCAGAGTCTGGTCCGCATTGCCGGCAGTAAGTCGAAATCGTTTCCGGTGAGGGTTGGACTCCGTCAGGGCTGCCCTTTGTCACCGATTCTGTTCATAACTTTTATGGACAGAATTTCTAGGCGCAGTCAGGGCGTTGAGGGGGTCCGGTACGGGGGCCTCAGTATTGCATCACTGCTTTTCGCAGATGATGTGGTCCTGTTGGCTCCAACATACCGTGACCTTCAACTCTCACTGGATCGGTTCGCAGCCGAGTGTGAAGCGGCCGGAATGAGAATCAGCACCTCCAAATCCGAGTCCATGGTTCTCGACCGGAAAAAGGTGGAGTGCCTTCTCCGGGTTGGAGATGAGGTTCTGCCCCAGGTGGAGGAGTTCAAGTACCTCGGGGTCTTGTTCACGAGTGAGGGAAGGATGGAGCGAGAGATCGACAGGCGGATTGGTGCGGCGTCTGCAGTGATGCAGAGTCTGCACCAGTCCGTCATTGTGAAAAGGGAGCTGAGCCGAAAAGCAAAGCTCTCGATTTACAGGTCGGTCTACGTTCCAACCCTCACCTATGGTCATGAACTTTGGGTCATGACCGAAAGAACAAGATCACGGGTACAAGCGGCCGAAATGAGTTTCCTCCGTAGGGTGGCTGGGCTCTCCCTTAGAGATAGGGTGAGAAGCTCAGTCATTCGGGAGGGGCTCAAAGTAGAGTCGCTGCTCCTCCGCATCGAGAAGAGCCAGATGAGGTGGCTCGGGCACCTAATTAGGATGCCCCCTGAACGCCTCCCTAGTGCGGCGTTCAGGGCACGTCCCTCCGGAAGGAGGCCCCGGGGAAGACCCAGGACACGCTGGAGAGACTATGTCTCTCGGCTGGCCTGGGAACGTCTCGGGGTCCCCCCGGACGAGCTGGAGGAAGTGGCCGGGGAGAGGGAAGTCTGGGCCTCCCTACTGAGGATGCTGCCCCCGCGACCCGGAAACGGCTAAGCGGGAGAAGATGGATGGATGGATGATGTTAATCATGTATATTATGTAACAATATATGAAATTTGTCCTCTGCATTTAGCCCATCCCTGAGGATGTGGGCAGCCATATTGCGGCGCCTGGGGAGCAGTTAGGGGTTAAGGGACTTGCTCAACATCCCAATAATGCGTTTTGTTAGGCATAGACCTTCTAGTATGTACATTTCAAAGGTTTTAGGCCACATTTGTAAAAACAGTGGAGGATTCCTTGAAAACAAATCCCTCATAGAATATTTATCAATCTTCAGACCATTTGTTGGAGCACTTTAGGAGAGACCGGTCGGTCTGACAGCAGTTACTGTTGAATGCAACAAAGCAAGATACAAAAAAAAGTGTAACACTTCATCAATGTGAGATGCATCTTACCTACTGGATCAGTAAAATGTTTGCAGTGGTTATAATGTCATGGCAGATAGCTGTGCATACAGAGAGAACACAAATGTATAATATTAAAATCGAGGTTGTGAGCTGTGGTTTAAGGTTTGCTTTCTGTACAACCTTTGAGCAAACAACTCTGTCTTTGTCTCCCTTATCTGGCAGTTAAAAAGGGATCCCTGTTCCTCCAAGGTTAAGTGCACCTTTCCCAACCGAGTCAGCTGAGTAGTCAGCAAACATTTGTACATTAGCTGCTGTAATTCAAGCTATGCTAGTAAAATGTTGCTTTGTTTTTTGTAATGAAAAGATTCCCTCCTAAAACTCATACACAAATCACTACTTTTATACATTGTGACATTTAAAGCTGCTTAAGTGAATAAATAACATACTTGAAACAGTAGCTGTAATATGAATAGTTTTTAAATTTTAAATTTTTAAAGTTTGACTAAATGTAATTGCGCTTAGAATGTGCTCATTGAAGGTGGTTTTGGGCAGGAGCCTCTTAACTTCCGTGAAATTTCATCAAACATGCTCAAACACTTCTTATAACACTTTGTATTCCTTTGTCGTTTGCTGTCCACTGTGGCAGTAATTCTTTTATAGTATAATACTGAGAAATGTTTCAGTCTCCTCTTCTGGCTACTCATGACGTGCCATGTTTTCTCAGAAAGTGGTCATGTGACCAGGTATGTCACTTTCTGTGACGTGTAATTGCAGAAAACGGGTTCCCATTGCACTTTTGCGATACATTTCGATGTCGAAACGTCTGAAAACCTCTACATGAAAGCATAAAAACTTTTTAGCGATATTTGAGTATTCAGGTGTTTCCATTACCAGTTTGTATTGTGCCATTTAGATTTTGCGCATTTCCAAGGGTAATGGAAACACAGCTAATGTCTTTTCTGATGAAGAAACAAACAAACAAACAAAAACATTTTAAGAAATAAGTAATAAACACTTCCTAAAGAAACATGTCCGTTTCTGCATTGTCTTTATCTTGTTCTACAGAATTCCAAATCCCGCAATGCAATGCGGGAAAGTTTTCCAAGGTTCACAAACCCATTGTTTATGATTGAGTCAAAAGCGAACATTTTAACCTTCAACATTTGTGAGTAAATCACTAACTAGGATTTATGAGAACAGGTACGGTTTGAAAAATGTTAGTTATTGGGTTAAGCAGCTTTAGAGTTGGGAGTAATTCTCTCACCATAACAGAAGAATGGATCTTATCTTTCTGGATTGGACCATAATGTTCAGAGGAGGCCATGTCTGGGAGTATGGAAGGCCTGGTCCCCTGTAGTCCATTCTCACAGGCACCATCATTGAACTTGAATGCCCCCATGAAATGACAAAGACTGATATATGTAGCTAAAGACGATTGTGCAATCTTTCGCAAGCTCCTCAAAACACCACAACACTCTCTCAAGTTACCACCCAGCAGACACCCTAAGTTTCCACTGAGTGCCAGATGAATCGGATGACACTAAACAGAAGCACATGACAGGTGAAGTAGAGCGACCGTACGTTTAAAGCTCACTGAGCTCCTGCTTTGTGACACAAGAGTTGTGGATGGAAAGGTGAGAGGATTTGTTGAGTTCTGACGGACGAAGAAGCAGGTGTGAATGTTTGCGTTTCTGATGTGATGTAATCCTGGAGCAAGTGTTAAAGCACATCAACAACTGCTATAGATGTTTATTCATTGTTAGGTAATGAGTCCAACAAGGGCCCCACCCTTTAGAATGAATACGTACAGAACGTAAGAGCAGTTTTACACATTCTGGTTCTAGGTTCAGAATTTTTAGTTTGACTCACTTATATTAATCTATAATATTGTATTTGAACTTGATTATGAATAATGAAAACTAGGAAAAGCTGAGAGAATGAATGGCACTTGAGTTACATCAAACAACAGCTCAAATACTAAGCACCATATTACTCAACTCGTGTATATATACGTTCTCCCCGAGCTGGATAGCAAGAGAGCAACAAAAGTTACTGTACGTGTTACAAAGACCACTCGATGCTGAAGTATGGTGTAATACTGCCCCTTTTAAAAAATATATAAATAACTATCACATAAAACAAAATTGCCCAATTTAAAGCACACACAACCAGAGATAACCTAATCTAGACTACTGAATGGTCAATAACAGTTCTGGAAATCTGAGAAGGAGAACATCATATTTTCCATGTCAGACAGAGATAAATCTCATTGTCTGCAAACTGTCTAATTGTTGATTTAAAGCTAATGATTTAATGGGTTAATTGTGTTGTGTTTGTTCAGAAGCCAACCCTTTATTTGCACCTGTTACCAAGCGATCTCTATTCAGACACTGGATGTCGGCCTGGAAAAAAATAAAAGAAAATGGTAAAGTTCAAAATAAAAGAGATGATGTTTGGACTCAGGCAGGTGTCTTATTACCACAATTTTATTCCCATATGTCTGATGTCTACGGAGGATGGTGTAAGAAAAAAACTGAGAAAACGTTGAATGAGCCACAGTTCCTTTGAATGAGTCAAGGTGATAGAATTACATAGAAATTAGGATGAATAGAAAACAGTATAATAGTCTGGATTGTCCACTTTGTCTTCACTGCCCTTGTAGGTTTTATTTTAACCTGAATTCCTATGTTTTTGCTTGGGGTGGTTTGTTTTTCTTGGTCAAACCTTGAGTTTTAAAATGAATTTCTGTTGTACGTATTTTTCACCCTTAATATTGCTGAGCAGACAGTTATCGAAAGTGTTGATTTGCTACTCATAGACTTCTCATATCCATGCGCTATAATCTATCAAATTGAACTGGTTTAAGTAATTTCAAGGCAAATTATGTTGTTTATTTATTTACTCACAAAACAGCATCATTTTTGGGTGCAATGGCCTTTTATTTTAACCACCAGTGAGCCTGGTAATGAATCACCTGGTAACCTGTAGCGAACATAAATTCAGAACAACAAACATGACATATTTTATGATATTTAACAGTAGTCTATTTGATGCACTAGTTTACTAAGACTTGCTTGGGACACAGTAACAATGTTTACCAATTACTCAGTCATAAAAATACTCTGTTTACAAAGCGTATGAAAAGGTCCTTTGTGAAAATTCTCTGGAGTCCTGAAGAAGAGAAGCTTTCCAAAACTTCTCTTCTTCAGGACTTGAGTAAGATAAGCCTGCTTTACCAACTAACTACTGCAGACTTGTGGAATAAAGTGTGTGAACAAGTCCTCCATTCTGATGTTGTGGAATTTGACTACTTTTTGTTTATTCTCACAAGTTATGATTATTGTTCTTCTTGCACTTTGGCTTTGTATCACTCACTATGAGATATATAGTAGCAGCATAACATAAACATTTTACAAGCAAGCAAAGCTCATCAGCTTGGACACTTATCACGGTTCAAGCTGATATAGACCAAGCTGCTCGTCTTGGTATTTTCCAAGAACAGATCGTTGTCTTGTAGAGGTGGAGATCTGCTGCCTCTGTTGATTTAAGAAAACCTGGCACACATGAATATAGAATAGATATAACACAGAAAGTTTCATTATCCTGTAAAGTAGCTGAAAACTCTCAGTGTGATGTCTGGAATGTCTCCGTTTATAATCGGTGTCTACTTCCACATACGTTGAGGTTGATGTGAAGGATCTGTGCTCCCACTGACTGCCTTGGCTCCACCTTTGCTTAGATACCACAGCTGCTGCTCCTTCACTTTAAGGTTGGATGGTTCTGGCATGTTTTTAGTGTTTTTTTGTTCTTTATGTAACCCTACCACGAGATCTGTTTTGATGGCCAAAAACAAGTAGATGAAACAGAGGTCCAAATTAGTTTAACTAACTAAATTGCATTAGTTTAGTAATGAAGACATCCTTAAGTGACCCTGTTACATCAGAACATCAAATGAGTTATCAGATTTCTGCTGTATTAACTAATTAGATTAATAAAATACACTGATAGAGGGTTTAGATTACTGTATAATCCAGTGATTCCCAACCAAGAGTACAGTTTTTCCACCTACTGACATTAAACGGTATCAATGGAAAAAATAATAATACAGCCCTGTTTTTCTACAAAGTCCTTCCTATCCCACCTATAACTGACTTCCTAACATGTTGTAGATCAGTGATTCCCAACCTTTTTTGGATCGCGACCCCATTTTTATATCGCACGTTTCTGGCGACCACAAAGATTTTTTTTCTATGATGAGTTTTTGAGTTTTTGATTTCGTAGCATTAGATGTGCTCGCTCATATATCTTTATACCATTGGGTTTTTTTCTTCCTTTTTTATCTTTCTTTATTTCTTTGTACTGCTTTTTATTTGAAGTAGATTTACATATGAGAAAGTGAAATTATAGAACACAGTCGTTTAAGATTGTGTTGTGTTTTAAATTTTTGGCCGAAACCGGAAAAAGAAAATGAAAAAACCTAAACTTGGAAAGAAGTTATTATCCCAATTATTAGTCCCATTACATTTATGGCTTTGAATGTGTACTAACTTCACTAAAATAAAACTTTGCAATTGTGTAAATTAATAAAAATGCTTCAAGGAATAAATTAATTAAAAATGTGATAATATTTATTTACCACTGACATTCCAACAATGCACAATATAGAATAAAATAAATAAAACTTTTCCTCACGTATACATTAAATATTATTGTACAGACCTATAACTGACTGGGCTGCTGAAAAAGCTTCTCTGCTTTATTTATTATCCCAACATGTTCTTGGAGAAGTTCTGTTTGCTATTATTGAGGCGTCCATCATTTCTTTTGCGCTAATCCTGTTCAAGTAATGATCTTTATAACGCCGACCTAGTACAGTGATGATAAAGAGCATCGCTGTAAAATGTGTACGGACATAATTAAACCAGATAAATGCTTCTGAAGACGGCCACGCATCAGGCTGCGGTGTAGTGGTTTGACCGTTTCCAGACAAACGCACGCTGACCACGCCGTTTGCTCGCGTCTTTACAACATCCTGTTTTGGTTGGCTTATTTCAGCGAGAAAAGTGTTTTGGCCGAAAACTGAAAATGCACTTTTGGCCAATTCCGGCCAAAAAATCTCGATGGCTGGAATTTTGGTGCATCACTAATAACATTTTTCAAAAAAACGTTTTTTAATCGATGATTATTTTTTATACATTCCAGGCAACCCCATTTAAATCATCAATTAACCCCAATGTTTAAAAACCCTGTTGTAGATCATCAAACTACTAAATATTCAAGGAAATATATTCCCAGATATAAAATATGTATGAATGCCCCCTAGGGAAAAGATGATTACTTAGTTATACTAGTTGCGTCTCTGAAGACAGTATTTATTTGAAGAATGTCAGGGGGAACAATGTACTCATTGGAAATGGCAAACAAAAACAAAACCAAAATCAGAGTTAACTGTACAGACTGAAGTGTATCAGCCACTGTTGTTCTAGCTCAGGGGTGTCAAACTTGTTTTCGTTCAGGGGCCAAATACGGAGCGGTTTGACCTTATGTGTGCCATACATTTTAGGTGAGAAAAAGAGCAAATTCAACGTTAATGTGCCCTGGCGTATAAATAATATAGTGTGTAAGTATTTAAATCCATGCATGATCTTCACTTAAATTTCCCTGATTTTGTTAATTTGGGGAAATTTTGTGGAACTATTTGAGGAAAGTTTGCCATGATTTTGGAAAAACAGAGTTCTTTCAACAGTTTGAGATTAAAAATGACTGCTGTCATGTGATATAAGAACTGGAGAAGTGAGCTCTGCAAATATTGTGCATTTTAATTGCATTTTTTTGTATTTGGATGGGCTGAGAATGATATCTACAACTAAATTAGTTGGTAATTTACCAAATGTTTCATGTTTTTTTCTATCATTTTTTACTTTCTCGAGCGGGCCAAATTTGATGTGCTAAAGGGCCGAATTTGGCCCCTGGGCCTTCAGTTTGAAACATATGCTCTAGCTGCAGACATGAATTCCGAGGCAAACATGTAAATAAAACAAGGGGTACTAGTTGAGTGATGGGATACTTTTAATTTGAAGAGAGGCTCAGTGTTGAGAAACACTGAGTAGAGCCAGAGTCGTGCACCAGGTCGTACCATGTTTGTATCAAACCCTACACTTCCCTGTCCCTGATAAGCAGCCCGTCAGCGGGTGTAAACATACAAGCTGTTTAGACTGCTGGTAGGGGGCGGGCTCTGGGGCTCCCGCCACGCCCTGATTGGCTGTGCACATTTCCCAAAAACACGTGCCTCCGGCTCCTCCCTCCAATGACTAGCTGTGAGAGTTTGACCTGACTCACACTTCAGTGCTGATCGCAATGCGGTTCTTCTCTGTTCTCTCTAATAACTGCCATGAATAATGTGTGGACAACGGGACGGAAACTCGTGGCTACCGGGACCTAATTTGACTTTGAATCAGGAACATCTGGACGCTGCTGTCAGCAGCTGAAGCGCGTCAGTCCCGAGTTAGTTAAACTTTGTAATTATCTTTTTTTCTTTTCTTCTTTTTTTAATTTAATATTGTGATCTTTTTTTTTTTGTGAATATCTGGACATTTTGTAACATTACCGCGACTCTGGAGGTTAAACCCGGGCAAATGGCTGTGGGAAAGGAGTAATAGGAGCATTCACTTTCTCCTCACAATCCCAGAACAAGCACCGACATGACCCTGGGAACGGTGTCCGGCTCCGACAGCTCGTCAGCGGTCAGCTTCTGCTCCTGCTGCGGGGCTCAGATCATGCCATGTTTCAGCGGTGACCCGGTGGTGTCCAAAAATCAGATCAACCAGCTGTAAGTGTCAAAAAGTTGCGACTTATCGATTAATTGTCTTGTCTGTTATTTCGCCATTGCACTCTTTGAGGGTTCAGTCAGTTCTGTGATCACTAAAGTTAGATCAATGATCACTATAATAGATCCATGCTGGATCACACAGTATGTCAGAATAATTGTTATGACTAAAAAAACAGAACTCATAGTAGTGGCATATATTAAGTGTTAGCCATTAAAGTTAAACACTACTTTAACAATGACTGTAACTCACTGAGTATAAGGTGATGCATGTTTTACTGTTTTGCAACATCCCAGTTAAATGAAATTCCTGGTGACGTAGCAGTGTTACTCATCTTTAATTATTTATTTTTTTAATTTGACCTTATTAAGACATAGAGGGGAGGATGGCTCATCATTAATATGTTCAAAGAGTAATTATTTAAGGAGGCTCACCATTACTACTCACTAACATTGTTCACAGAGTGCTTGAGTGATTTTTTTTTTGTTTTTTTTTTGGTGAACATTATGTTGTACATCCAACCATGTCATATCTACTCACTTTTTTTTCTTCATTAATTTTACTATCTAACTTTTTACCTTTCAGTTATGCTATATTTTTTATTGTGTAATTTTTCCTTAGTTGCTATGTTTATTCCCACACTATTATAATTAATAATAATTATTATTAATGATTGGGGTGGGTCTTCCATTTCTGTAATAGGCATTTTACCACCCAGAATTATTTCCGATATTTCATACATACATTATCAGACTGATTTCTCATCCCTCTCTTTTATTTAAATGGTTTGTTTACTTGGTGTTACTTTTTGGTGGGACAGGAAAAGTTGGTAATAACTTAAGAGATGAAATTCAAATTTCCCAGTAATAAAAGTGAAGTTACATTTGATTTCAACTAAGGGTGACCTTGGTATCGGATAACAGTCAGATGTGTGTGTGTGTGTGTATATATATATATATATATATATATATAAATAAGATTATATTGGCCAGCTTTTAAAATCTGAAATATAAACACTGTGATGCTGATGCATAGTTTGTTCTTGGATAATTTGGTCATTCTTATACTGTATTTAAGGTTAAAGTGTATGTAGCCCATTGGTTAATAATGAACAGGTCATTGTTTGTCATGCTTACTGTTGCTGACTATTGTTCTCTGATTAATATCACTCGATCAAGCCTTTTCACTGCAATATCGGTATCGTATCAGAAGTGAAAAATGGCCACGTCTAAATGGGAGTTTTAATTCCTCTTTAAAGCAGAATAAAGTTAATTCCTCGTTAACATGAACTTGTAAACACTTGATTCCTAATGTTTATTTAATTCCAAATTAAAGTTAATTCCGAATTAGGTTTCTGGTTTATTTCATTTTTAATACCGAATTAAATAATTCCTCTTTCTTGTAAACAGTTAACGCTTAAAGCCACTTTAAGTTAATTCCTGTCATTTTGCGCATGTGCGACTTGCGGCCATGACGCACTTTTAATCCAACATGGCCGCCCGGACTTGAGCCGACATAACAATAATAATAAGAGCCTTAAAAGACATGGATATAATGAAAAAAGGGGAGGGACGGAGGCATAAACGTGCGGACATTAAAACGGACACATGGACTTATTAAACACAAACATGGAGATCAGCAAATGGAGCTGGCATCACTGGACGGGTGATACTAAGACCTGTAGATGGAGTAAATGTGTCCCCGTACAGCATGCACAGGCTTTAATATTACCAAGTTTATCATTGTAACGGTTGTTAGAGCTACTATCTTTACCAGGGAGCAACTATTTATTCCTGGTTATTATTTTCTGGAGTTTTACTGGACTTTATTTACCAGTGATTAGTTCATATCTCTTTCCTGCTCCGTGGACCAAAGTGTGTTATTGTTGAGCTGCTGCTTCAAAACTACAATCAAAATAAAGGTGAAAACAGTTCATGTGTGGTATTCTGTGTTATAACCGACAATAAAAGGTTTGTTGTGAGTTTCTCCCAATAGACATGTACGTCACGCTCTCCCTGTACAATCAGTCTTCCCAACCCCCAGACCAAAAGCGGAATTACCTAGGTTTTCCATGTAAACCTCAACTTGGGAATTACTATTTCCATGTAAACACGAAACAGAACACTTTAATTCCGAATGATTTAACTCCGTATTGAAAAACATCACGTAAGCGTGGCCAGTGTTGTATCAGGACACCCCTATTCTTAACATGTTCAGAAGTGTGGAAATTAAGGTTTTTATCCCCACAGTGTTTTCATTCAATCAGTTTAAATAATTTAAGCCTTACTCTTTAGAAAACCAGACAAAGCTTTGATCATGTGCCTCCTGAAGCTGACAGTCCAAAGAGTAGTATTAGCCATGCTATTATTGTTTATCAGACTATCAACAATGCTCACGTTTTATGGTGTTTAGTTGGAAGTTAGTGCAGAGATTGTCCACCTAGGCTCACCTGTACTGCACATTATATTTATATTCATCCAGTGTCTGCTGATGCAAAGGTGACATAATTGCGTGTTTTCCAGTAATATGTAAATTAGCTGAGCTGACTGGGCTAACCTGTTCTTCATGTTGGAAAGATGCCACAGTTTTTTTATGTTTTTAAACTAGAGCTGCATTAGTTGTGAGACTTAAAGTGCCATTAAAAAATGACAAATGTGTCTTAATTGGTATCTAAGAAGATGGTTTTATATCCTTATCACTGGGAAGATGTCAAGTGCAAGGTTTTTTTGTTTTTTCCTGCCTTTATTGCCTTTTGACACGGTCAGTAACTGACAGAGCCCCACATGTGAATGAGCCTTCTGTTGTGGTTTCCAGGAAAGTGAAGCACAGTGCGTGTCTGCATTGTTTAGGTTTTTAACTTGTTTTACACATGGCGGACTGCTGACGTAGAACCATTTAAAATTCAGCTGACTTGAAGTCTGTGCTCTGTTGTTTAGGACAAAGGTTCTCAAACTTTTTTGGCCCAAGTACCCCCTCTGTCTGACTGCAACATTTTGCTCAGAATTCTATGAAAAAATACATAATGATGAAATGAATGAGTGATACCACACATTTGAAAGAATCCCATTGTAAATGAGTAGAATGAAATGGTATTCAGTACCTCCTGAATTAATTTATTTCTATAGTTTATTAGTTTTTATCATTTCTGCTCATTTGCAGCCTTGTCTAAGACTGAGCCTTGTATTTACAGTTCAAGATCATTTTCACCATTATTATTGTTATATCATTTTTAACAAAAAAAAAACTACATAGGTCAGATAAGCCGATATTTTGCATTTTATGCAATTAATGTGATGGTTGTAATGTCTTAATTTGCAGATCCTATCAGTGACGTAATTGTTGTGATGAAACTTTCTGTAGATGCTCCGATTGCATTGTTTTATTGTCTCATTTACACCAGAGAGTTCTTTCCTCTACGTGACACCTTTTTATTTCACTCACTATTGTGCACAAAGGTGAAAACCTATGAGCGAACAGCAAAAATGTCTCTAGGTTGGAGCGAAGCGGTTGAGCACCGGACTTTCCCAGTCTACTGGCTCTGAAAGCGGGGACAGCGTCTACTGTTGTTGTGTGTTTGTTTTTGTGTATTCAGCCCAAGCGATGCCTCCCGTTTACTTTCGCTTTCATAGCGCACACTTCTGTTCATTTCAGGGTAATGGTGGACACAGAAGTGCGCTCGTGTGTGTGCCCCACCCCCGCTGTGCACCTGTGAATAGGGACTATAAGCAACAGCAGGTTTTGCGATGCTACAGTCAGTAAATATGTATTTGCTCTTAATGCTAATGCTGATGGAGGTTTCACATAGTGTGGTCTGCCTTCACAGCTTCATCTCCAAATCTCTTGTAGTTGCTTCACAGCAGTCATTGAGTCTGACGTGAGACGTCGGTTCAATTTAACAGCTGCAACGTTTATTTTGCCAATCACTAAAAACGGCATTCAACTTGTAATCCATCTGCTCTGGTCCCACACGCTCCCTCACTCTACACACGGTCAAGCGACTAGGGCATTCATTTACAGTTAAAGGGCCACGCACCCACACACACACGGACATTCTTCAACTCTTCCACTCCCTCACAGTCACAAGGCTGCGTTTAGGTCCCGAAAAATGGAACCGTTTGATTTTCCGTGAGTCTGTATCAGGTAGTACCGAAGGAATTCGGGCGGTACCAAAGAACTACCTGAATTGGTGATAGGTTATCAGATTTTTTTTTAAACTCACTGATTGGTGATCGGCCCAAAAATCCTGATCGTGTAAAGCCTAAAAAAACTAATTTTTAACGTTTTTGTTTGATAATTTTCCATTTTCTCTCAAGTCGTTGTGCCATCAGGGGTACATGTACCCCCATTTGAGAAACACTGGTTTAGGAAATAAGTATTGCACCAAGATGAAGGATTGGGACTGTTTTCATTACAAGATACACTCAGTGTGATCTGATAGTTGTATATCCAGGAATAACAACTAGGCAGGAATGAAGACATTTTTCTCTTTCTTTCTTAATTATATTAGGATTTTTTACTTGGTATTTGTTTGGTTAGACACGTGCTGCATTTTTCACATCCTTTGTTACCTCTAAAGTGTGCGCACCTTTGTTTAAGTGGTTCTAATTCTTGTAAAGTGTACAAACATGTTTGTTTCCTCTTGTATGTGGCACGTGTAATGTTTAACCTGGTTTTCAGTGTCTAATTATAAGGCTGGTTGTTTGACTGAATGCCACGTGCAAACTCTATTGTTATTACGCACACATTTTGAGAGATGTCGGTAAAGCCTTGCCTCCTTCTGTTTCCTGGTGTTTGTTTTTACAAGGAAGAAGGATAAGGCTGGATGGTGACTTGGTGATTGGAGCGTGCTTGGATGTGTGAGGCACTCTAGTAGCAGAGCGAGGAGGATGTGGAAAGTTGCATATATAGGTCACCATTACAGTATGCTTTTGTATGCTTCTGCAGTCAGGTGAAACCAGCGTGACTTTGTTTGGTTTTCTCTAATTGACTTTAGGTGGACCATAAACATGACAAAGAGCTAATGTTACTCATAAAAAATGATGCTTTTGATTCTGTTTATCATGTGTGACTGTAACTACTTTAAAAAAGATCCTTATTCTTCTCTTTGTTTGGGCCAGATTAAAAACATTTCCTTTGGTACTAGTAGCAGAGTTTGTCTGTTTAGTTTACTGCTTGCATTACAGTCACTTAGACTCAGTCTATGAATAGCAGCCCATGCCTTATTCAGGTATGTTTGGTTCGCACTATTACCAAAGTACCTTTAAACCTTCAGTGAAGGTTTTGATTTTTCAAAGAGGACAACCTCTGGGCAATGTGTTTGTGTGTAACATAAGTCTAACTTTTGTCTGACCTGGTTTCCCCCTTTCTCTTTATCAGCTTTGACCTCCTCTAGTCTCCTTTTTTAACCTTCATCAGATGTTTCTTTGTGTTTCTACATTTTCTTTTGTAGGAAGAAGTTGCATAAAAGTAAAAACTTGTTAGAATTCTCATGAAGGCTAAGCTCAATGAATGTAGCTTCCTTGTCTGCTTAAGCACATTTTCCCATGTCATTGTGACTCTAAGCAGCCAAACATGAGGAGAAATACACTTGCATACCAGCTTTTCTTTCTCATGGACTGTAACAGTCTGTGGAGCAAACTAATCTAAGGCCTTAGCAGGGCCAGGCCTACAAACGGCCATGGCCTATATTTATCCCACACTCCTTATGAGAGTGACAAATATGGGCACAGGTTATAGAGGAGGGGGTCACTCACTTCTCTGGCCTCCGTGTACACAGTGGTCCTTACATAGTGATGATTGTCTGCCCTAACATGTACCTACAGCTTCTCTACAGCCCTAAGCCTGCTGGCTCAATATCAAAAGATGACCAAGCGAGTTCACTGATACACATTGTAGGTCATTGTCTCTGTCATCCATCATTCACAGACCACTTCTCATTCAGCGTCCATGGTTACATAATGTTTTTTTAATTCGGAATTGGTGATTCCGAATGAAATCATTCGGAATTAAAGTGTTCTGCTTCGTGTTTACATGGAAATAGTAATTCTGAATAGAGGTTTACGTGGAAAACAGGTTTATTCAGCTTTATTCAATTCCACTTTAGGTCTGGGGGTTGGGAAGAGTTCTGATTGGACAGGGGGTAAATGTAACATATTCACGCCTTTCGGGAAAAACATTTAAGTTTAATTCAGAATTAAATTTGCTTTCGGAATTAAGTGTATACGAGGGCAGTTTAAAGAGGATTTAACTTTTATTCTGAATTAAAGAGGGATTAAAGCTCCCATGTAAACGTGCCCATTGTGTGTTTTATGTACATTTTTTGAATGCATCTCATTTCCCCAAGCTTTGTAAAATTTGTAGATTAACTGTAGTTTATTTGGTCGTATATACTTTTATTAGAAAATTTTAATTCAGATGTTAAAATCTATCATCCAAAACCAAAAGCATGTCAAAATCACTACTGAAATGCAAAAATGTAATTTGCATATAAACAGCACAACTTTTCAAAGCAGCACGTTATTTCTGCCACTGGTGATAATGATTAAGCCATAAAATCCAAAGGGAATGCATTAAGAATCAGAATGCTTTTTATTTGTCATTAAGCAGAAAAAGCACTTTTCAGCAAAAACACTTTTTTTTTTTTTTTTTTTTTTTAAATAGCAGCTCTCATAAACAATACAAGACACAAGACAGTGTAGAAAAGAAAGAAAGACAAAGGGGGAAAAAGACATTCAGCAAAAATATCAGTGGGCAGCAGTGGCCTGGTGGTTAAGGATGTGGATTATAACTGTAGGGGTTTATGGTTCAAATCCACAGTGGGCCATCTTTGAAGCATTTTTGGTATTTTTCCACATTATTAGTGCCTTGTAATATTTCTTAATATGGCTACGGGGGGTCATTAGAATGTATTATTTGGACTAGGAGAAGCAGTTAACGTCCCTTAATGTTGTTAGTGTAGCACATCAAAGAGGAGCTTCTCTCTACTGTATCCTGACCACGTTCTCCTCCGTGCGGTCTATCAATAGCTAAGACTTTTAAAGGTCTACTGTATTTATAGACACTGTACTTGAATGATACATACAGTCCCCCCTCCCTGCTTGTCTATTTTCCTGTCTGCAGGTGTAATAGTGCATCTCTGCATGCATGTGTGTGTCTGAGATTTTTTAAGGAGAGTGTCGGTATTGTGTTACAGTTGACATTGTACAGTAGCACAGCTATACATGGTCTCTGCCAAAGATGGCACACACACACACAGACACACACACACACACACACTCGCCCCAAGAGAAGCAGCATGATGCAGCAGGAGCTCAAGAGAGACGAAGGAAATTAAAGGGAGTGAAAGTTGTGAGAAAACCATGGAAGTGATAAGAGAGAGAGAGGAAACAGGAAGTACCTGGGTCAAAGGTCGGCGGGTTATGGGAAATGAGCTCGGCACAGGCCAGGGGTGTGTGTGTTTTTTCAATCTCACTTGATCAGTTTTTGCATTTATGGCCTCAGCAAAACACAGGAAGGACATGTGAAGAGAGAAAGGAAGTCTGTATGTATGTTGGGCATCAACAGACATTTTTAGTGTATGAAACTGTAGACATGTAGAACCTAATGAGCTCTATTGCTCAGGGTTCAATGGGTGTACACTTGTCTCCTGCTGCCAATGGGAGACCCACAATTCAACACGATGATGCACCACAGTAGATACGTAGATCTTTTCATAGTCATCACCTGGTGTGTATGATTCTACTCCTAGTCCCGCCTACTCAGCCAGAGGCTACGAAACCTGACGTATTTTTAGCAAAACAGGTTCGACAACTTCCTGATTCTTTGCTAAAGGCCAACAGCACTCAGATGACTTAGGACTGAAAATCAGCAAATACAGGAGAAAACACAGAGACAATCCATCGTGTAAAGTGTTTTATAAGATAATGAGACATTAAATCAGGAGTGTCAAACTCATTTTAGTTCAGGTGCCAAATAAGGAGCAGTTTGATCTCAAGTGGAGCACAGATTTTATTCAGAAAAACGAGTAATTTCAACATTATCGTGCCCTAGTTTGCACTTCTACGTATACATAGAAACCAACAATATCCAAGCAATAAGTGACGAATATCAGTCCCAACAGGATATTCACTTTAAATTTCTTAGATTTTGTGACTAATTTCTATTTAATCAATACTTTTATTTCACACTCGAGACCATATAAACCATACAAAATATACAGAAACACAAATTTTGTAATAAATTGAAGGATTTTATAATAATTTTAAGTTTTTTCAACAGTTTAACATAAAAAATGATATAAGCGCCGGGAAAATTGTGAGCACCTGCACATTTTGTTGAGTGTAAATTTTCATTCATGTTTTCTCTTGTCATTTTTACTTTCTCCTGCGGGCCGAATTGGATGCTCCAAAGAGCCGGATTTGGCCCCAGGGCCATGAGTTTGACACATGTCTAATAAATTAAGAAAAAAGAAAACAATATAATGCAATAATATTACAGACGATTACATATACTTGGTCTGATATAATTCTTTCTTTCTGTTTTTATTTGGAGCCATTGCTATTCTTCCTGGAGTCCACACCCAATACACGTGTCTTCTTAGTGTAGTATACAATTATATATAACTAAGGCCGGGACAACGCGTCAACTTAATCGATGACGTTGACACAAGGAATACGTCACCTTAAAGTGTGTGCGCCGATGCGTTGTCCGACCAAAACAAAGATGGCGGTGCCAGAGAATAACTGAAGAGAATTAATGCTATTTCTGACTCTGAATGATTTCTTTTGTACTTTTATATTCTTACTTGAACTTTATTTTGGAATTTTGAGTCAATGAGCAATAAACAACATTTATCCCCGCCCTACATATAACACAACAAAGCAACACAAACAACAACTAAAACAATTTGCAAAAACAACATCCATGATGCATTAGGACCTAGTTCCAAGTTACAATTCCTTCAAGATGTGGCTTTTAACATCAGATGATCGGTTATATAGCAATGCATTTACAATATATGAATATACATTTACAGTTATTTATTAATGCACATACATTTAGAGCACATAAAGCTAATCAAACTTACCCTACTGTAATTAAATGTATTCAGTAGCTTTGTTTATACATCATTAAACACCTAGAGCTGTTTTGCTAATGCATTTTCTTTCAGTAGTTTTTTAAATCTAAATTTGTTATTTTCTCGAATAATTTGTCCTGGAAGAGCATTCCATGTCACTATGGCCCTGCACATTACAGTACTTTTCATGCAAAGCCATACAAAGTGTCAGTTTGCAGTAAATCAAAGGTTTCATTTAAAAACCACCATTGAGAAGAATAGAAGTTGTTCTGTATTAGAATCAAGATAAAACCTTCAAAACAACTGTTACATTACTGCTGTGTTTACATTTCTCTCTGATATTAGGTTATGTAATGTAACTCTTCCTGTTTGCTGACTGAAAACAAAGGTTCCTTGTTGTTCTGTGACATTTATGAGCAGTTGTGTGGATATATTAGCGTTTTGTTTTGGGTTTTTTTAAACTTTGTGTAATTTCGGTTTTATATTGTCGAAAACTTTTGAGTTAAGTTCACACTTAGAAAACCCAACCTGGGTTGTACAATACTGAAACACTGACCTCAGTTTTATCACGCGTCCTCCTCCTAAACGTGAGTGACCTCAGTCACAGCTAATAATGGTATATGTGTGTGTTTTTTTAAGTTTAAAAAGAGTTGCCGTTGTGTGGAATGCTGTGTTCAGGATGGTTCTCGTCTCAGCCCCATCTCCTCCTTACTGGCAGCTGTTGGTGTGAATAGGTCTGTGTCTGTCTGTGTGTGTGTGTGTGTGTGAGAGATCCAGCTGTGTGGAGGAGCAGAGAACATTGTGTTCTGGGTTCACATTGGGGCTTTGGTCTTGTTGTCAGCACTGATTTGGGACGCCTGGAGACCAAAGGCCATCTGAATGCAGCATTGTGACACAGACATAAGCTCATGGTCACTCCCCTGCTTTCCTGCTCCCCACTTAATGCAAGTCAGCACTTTCAATGATGTGCGTCCCACTGCAACACACGTTCCTGTTTACTAAAGTTGCATAAATAAATGATTAAATAACCACTAGTTTCCTTCTTCTATTCACACGTCTGCTTTCCTTTGTGTTTCAGCATCAGTGAAAGTTTCCTCACTGTTAAAGGTGCAGCACTCTTCCTGCCCAGGGGTAACAGTCCCACGCCAAACTCTGCACCGCGCATCAGCCAGCGCAGGAACAAGCACACAGGTACCAACACGCACTGCCAACATAGATTCCAGCTTCTAGATTCCTTTCACTTCTTAAGTGTGCCTCAAAAATCAACATATCAAAGGATTTATTATACATGGTCCCCACGGTTATGAAAATCCTGGAAAAGTTATTGATTTTGAAAAAACTCTTTTCCAATCTTAAAATTTTTTAAGTGTTTAGGAAAAGTTTTGAAAATATAGCCTAGTGTATTGTAATGTTTAAAATGTGTTAAACCCCAAAGATGTTAAGTGTTATCTCAAAGTCAGAGTGCTGCATCTCACATATTCACCCAAATCCATTCTCTCTGTCCGCCATAAACCAAGAATTGCATACGCAAAAAAAAAATCTTAGCGCTTTAGAACTAAGTCATGGAAATTTGGTAAAATATTTTGGAAAAGTTTTCAGACATTTAGCCTGAAGCCACGTACCCCCTACTCCCGCACACATGACAAACATAATAATGTAACGTTGTTTACAGTTGTCTCTGAATTTTACATGTTCTGTTAAGGAATAATATATAATAAAAAAGAATAATAATCTGTAAACACACAATAAAACATCTTATTCAGAATTATCACTTGAATTATTTAACTAGCCTACTGGCATTTTTATTGAGAACAAACAACTATTTTTTTTATCACCTGAAACTCACTAGAACTTTAATGAGAAGGTTCAGAGGATGCACAGAACTGAATTTGGGAGAGTCTGAGTCTTAAATCTTACTCCACGCAAAGTCTTGTTCTATAATTTATGTTCATGTTTGTCAAAGCTTAAAATCCACTTTCACACAAGTACGCGGTGGCAAATGGCATATCAAAGAGTCCTGACAGCAAGTTTGGCTAACGCAAAGCCAGGGGGCGTGTCCATAAGCATGACTAATTCTATAACTACATTCATCATCACCTTCACCAATTCAACAAATAACTTTTGGCTTTAAAGAAAGGCTGGAACAAAGATTAAAAAAAACAACTTTAGCTTGACTTCGCTAAATTTGGGCCTCAGAGAGTTATACATTAAACAAAAAAAAGTAAAAGTTATTAGTTACTTTCACCCTTTAACTATGCTGCTCGGGAATTATTTTTTCTGAACTAAATAAACGTCTCATGTATAAACTTAAAAATGAAGAGACCAAATCTTGCACAGTTGGAACTTATTTATTTTCCACAAAGGCATCTGTGTAAAATAAAAGGTTTTTCAAAATGTAAAATAATAAAAAATAACACCAATGATTTAAATTAAAAATTTTAAAATGATCATCTCTAAGTATAGCTGCATTTTTAACTCTAAAACTGAGAAAATAACCAGAATTCAATGCTTTTTGGCTCCAGTACATTACGTTTTTAAAACTGATTGGTCGGTTATGATGTGATGCATTTGATTGTTGTTTGGTCATTTAATTTTTTGTACTTTCACATGTTTCATTGATCATTTTGCAACAAAAAATAATAATTTACTCAGTAACGGTTGTGAGTGTAGAAATGTAACAAAATTACTTTACTTCTTTTAAAACGTACGTTCAGTACAAGTAAATACTGATTTAGAAAAAGTACATGTACCCATAAAAGCAACTCAATTACAGTACGTGAGTACTTGTAATCTGTTACTTTCATCTCTGGGAAATGGTCCATTCTAATGATGTTACAGCTTGGACCAGGCACACAGGGTCACACACACTAATTAAAGGGTAATAATTGATTTTTGATGCAATGTAATAAAAAAATAGTTTTATAAGGTGGCATCTTATTAAATTAAACAAGTTAATATCTGCCACATGTAGGCCAAAGTAACTAGACTCCATGGTAAATTGAAGGGAAACTTGCTGCAGGGGGAAATGATACATGATCTCACCTCTTATGTTGATGCTGAGCTTGTTACGCCGTCATTATTATCTGATAAGAGCTTTTTTGTTGTACAGGTGACCTCCAGAAACATCTCCAAACTATGTTCACTGTGCTGCGCCCTGAGGACACCATTCGACTGGCAAGTAACACACACACACACACACACAATATGAGATGTGAGGTGGAAGTAGAGTCAGTGCTGGGTTTCAGTGTTTTGTTCCCAAACAAAAATACCTGAAACTTGGACGAGAATTCAAAGAAGCTCTTGTTTCAACATTTAGAAATCCCAGGATTTGACATGTTTGCAAGTATTGTTTATGGTGGTAGCAGGTGAGTCATGTGTGTTTGTGTCGTCACAGGCTGTGCGTCTGGAGAGCGCCTATCCTCAGTAACTCGCTACATGGTGGTGGTGTTCCACCAACGGTCGACAGGACACAGAGGAAAGCATTGTGCTCGGCATGGACTTTCTCTCCTCAGATAGGTCAGTGCCATCATCAACTGTCCTGTAATATTCTATGTAATATAAATACACAATTCCTCTTGGTGTAGCAGAACTTCAGATACAGTTAGAGTTTAAGTTTTAGTGTCAGACTAAATGTGTTCTCCCAATGCTAACGCATGGGTCTGTTTCCAGCTGCTGCACCGTGGGTCTGGTTCTTCCTCTGTGGAGCGACACTCTGATCCACTTGGACGGAGATGGTGGAGTGACACATCTCTGACCCGTCCCTACTTCCATGTTGTGACCTAGTTTTAATACAAGTGCCTGTCGGATCTTCACTTAAAAAATTCTTGATTTTTGTCACCAATTTCTTGTTGTAATTTAGAGGAATTTTGTGAAATATGTTGTAAGAAATTGAGAGATTTGTGGAAAAATGAGAGTTCTTTCACAATTTGCAATTAAAATGACTGCATCCATGCAATATAAACAAAGGAAAACTGCAAGCCCCTAAAATGTTGCAGTTTCATAAAATTGGTGAATTTTGAGATGTCTAAAACTGGATTAATTTGGTATGTGGGCCGAATTAGACTCTCTTAAGGGGCCGGATTTTTCCCCCGGCCTTGAGTTTGACACATGCGTTCTAAACTTTTCCCCGGGGGCAGCCAAGCGGCCCCTCCAATGACTCTGGACGTTAGTTCTACTTTTTATGACGTCTCCTTTCCTCTCCTCAGTGGTGTATCAGCGTATCAACGGTAAAACAGAGTTCACGGTCTTCAAGCCGGTTTCTGTCCAGCCATGTGGTGAGCGGCTTTATCTACACATGGTCAGCCATGAACCTTCAGACTCCCTCTGTTCTCGCTATCTTCCCATTTCCTTTCTTTATCTTTCTCCCTCCTCAGACGCCTCTTGATTTTTCTCTGCTGCACATAATCAGCACAGCCTGCCTTTACCTTCCTGAATTTGTCATCCTTATTTCCTTCCATTTCTCTGAGCTGCTTCCCCTTCATCATCCTGTGCACACATTTATGTGCTGTGTAGCTGTAGCTCAGGGTTCAAACTGCAATCATTCAGTATTTTCATCTCCCTGCTGCTCTAATTTCTCCTCACTATCACATTTTTTAGTTTTGGTTCATTCCCTGAACTGCTCCAGTGTGAACTTCATTCTCCTTTTTCCAGGTCGGGCCCTCCAGTCTCTCCACAAAGCCTGTGAGGGTGGCTCGCTGCCATAACTACTACCCAGGGCAGCCTGTTCCTGACTGGGTCAGCTACTACCAGAGCAGAGTCTCATCCAGACAGGTCTGCCTCCACGAGTGGAACGCCATGCAGGACGTGGAGTCGCACCGTGCCAACTCCCTGTTCTTTTCACAGACCTGTGGAGTAGATGCAAGTAATGAACACATAAGCAGAAGGTGGTAGTCAGGGCCCACCTCTACATACAGATGATGAAACATCAGGAACTGCACTGACTGTGTGGTGTTAAGGTTTATCTACATTAAATCTCTCAGCTGAAGACACAAGCACTGGTACTTTTTAACCAAAATCACATTACACACAGTGTTCACTGTTTAGTCCACTACATAGAACGAATAACCATCACAAGCATTGTTTTTTGTTGACCCAACATGATCTCAATGTATATTAATTATCATCCCACATACTTTTTATAACCATGACACTCATTATACACAAGAAAAAGAATTGTTCAACTTTAACAAGTATTTTTTTCTGAACTATAAACAACAAATGATTATAAGACAAGGCAAGCTACAATGTTCTCATGTAAAGGATTTTCAATATTGGCGAGTGGTGAAAGTTGGGGTCCAAAATAAAATGAAGACGTTCGCATAAAAGAAAAAATGTTTTACATTCCAAGAAAGAGTCATCTTCAAACTGTAAATTAAAACAGATACATTTATTTCTTTCCATTTATACATGGCAGTTATGGGCCAATGAAAATGTTTTTTTTGGATTTCAAGTGACTGTCACCAAAGAACCAATGCATATATGTGACTAATCATTCGTGATTTGAAAATAAAAGAAGGACTCACGAAAATTGACGCTAAAATTGTCCATATCTCAAAAAGTATTCATTCGATCAAACACAATTTACATTGTGCCAATTGAATTATTAAGAATTATTTTTAGACCGCCATTTGTAACATGGAATAACCCTAATGTTTGATTTGCGCTGATATCATATTGGATCAATATTGGTATCGGCTAATACTCAAGGCTGCAATATCGGTATTGTATTGGTAGTGAAAAAGGACACCCCTAGAACCAATATCAATTAAACACTGTATAGAGATACTGGTAATTAAAACCATCAGTTAGACCTAATCTCCTTTATGTTTTAATCCAAAACTAAACAATTCTGGGTTGCAGCTAAGCAAAGTCAAAGTTAAAGCTGCACCATGTTAATAGAAAGCTGCTGTGTGTTGTAACACACATTTCTGCTGACATACAAACTCTCTTCAGGAACAACTGTAATGCACATGTGGGGATGTGACATACAAGTTCTCAGAATTTCACCCTGACACTTTGAGCGTCACACAGGGTGCATTCTCCACCATGTGTACTGTTTAGCAAAGGCCAAAAGTGGTTCCAAGTAACGTGTGTACACTACAGGGATTGAGGTCACATGCTGTCCACGATAACTAAAGACAACCAAGACAAGGACAAACGAGGAGAATGTGCAACCCAACACATTTCGGGATTATCTTCAACCAGCTCAGGGGCATTCACGGACTTTCTAACCTGTGATGGCAGCTTCGTCAATAGATGTTCACTGAGAGAAATTAAGTGGAGGGAATGCCTCAATAGAAGGGAAATTCCCTCCCTGCTGTGAGTCACATGCCTCAACCTATTTAGATTGGGAATCTCTCTCTCTCTCCTGCTCTCTCTCTCTCTCTCTCTCTCGCTCTCTCCTATTTCTCTCTTCTCTCTCTCTCTCTCTCTCTCTCTCTTCTCTCTCTCTCTCTCACACACACACATACTAGATCAGTGTTTCACAACCACATAAGTGTGCCGAGAGAAATCACCAGGTAGTGCCCTGGAAGATTCTCCATTTCTTATGCTTTCTTATGCTGCGTTCACACTGGACGTGGCACGAAATGTTTGCGCAGCCAGATTACACGCAAAGTCACAGGCAATTTATTCTCCTGTTGGGCGGCGCCGTTTGATCCGCACAGCAAGAGCGTTGGCCACGGATGCGCGCGCTACCGTTTTTCGCGTGACATTTGTCATTTGCTTGAGTTGAAATATTGAACTCCAGCAAATGTGACGCGCAGGCGTTGAAAGCCAATCGAGTCCTTGTCAATGACGTCAGGCCGTCAATGGGGAAACTGGTCTTTTCAACCATTTTTGCGCGGAGAAGAAAATAATCGTGGCGGCGTTTGACCACCCAGAGCTCTACGACATGGCCAGTTATTTTAACTGGGACTGGACCAGGAAGGATTTGGCGCAGCTCCTGAAGAAAACAGTGTGAAACTCACCAAGTTGGCTGCGTCGTTGGTTAACCTGGTGAATCCAGGAACGCCGGCTCTTCAGCTTCCACAGAAGGTCTGATGTGAACGCAGTATTAGCGAGCAAGGTGGAACAATTACATGCTCTTTCATTTAAAGGCACTAAATACAAAAGTACATAGTGCTGCTGCAAGTAAGATAACGTCAACGTAAATATTTGAAAGAAAAAATATTCTATCTGCCCTGGGGAACCAACCAGTATAAAACTGAGATTAGCTGACCTACCTTCTGACAAAAAGTTTCCCATTCTGGCAAACATATCAATTTCACTTCTGCTCCCTATCTATGGGTTGGTGAACTTATCAAGGATGGCTGCTATAAAGAGGTGAAAGAGTTGGACTAAAATTAGTAAGATCTTCAAATCCTACAAATACATATCAGCTTTGTGTTCAACTAAACAGGCCCAGGTTTCATACTGAATAAATTGAAACTAGATTTTTATTAAGTTTCAAAACATATACTTCTTGTGAGGGTTTTTTAGCGGTGTACATTGTGATTTTGCTAATTGGGAAATATGTGCGTGGCTCAAAAGGTGGGAAAAACCATACTAAATATTTTAGGTGTCCTACATAGCAAAGTTTTAAAGTGTATGATTTACTCATAGAAAAAACAGGTCCAGACAGATCACATGCATCTGTGAACAAAGAGCAGATGAACACAAACAGGTGGCAGAAGGAGTGAAGGCGAATGTGGGAGTGGTGCAAGGGGCACTTGATGTTCCCTGGATGGTCCATCCACACAGCTGGCCAACAAATCCTAACGTTTTTGCACTGTCTTTTATTGCACGTTTTAACTTCCTGTAAAGGCCAGCTAGCAAAGCTGCACCAAGTGCCAACATTTGTTGACAGGGCAGCTTATTTTCCAGTGTGAGCTCCAAGGAAAAGCTAAATGCAGCTGGAACAAGCTTGTTGATTTACAGACATCCATATGCAGTTCTGCAAGTAACACGATTCCTGGAAGTCCTTCTGTAGCATGATTTGTCTTTTTCTACTTGATGTGTTACGAGTCAAGAGTGCTTTGAAATAATTTCAGGTCAAATAGTGAGTGAGCGCATTTCCTTAACCCTTTAAGCTTATTGTCCACAGTTCATGTTCTCTGTTAAATGTGTCAAGCTCAAGGCCCGGGGGCCAAACTTGGCCCTTTAGAACCTTTAATGTGGCCCGCAGGAGAGTAAATAACATGAATCATTGGGTTAATTACCAATTTAACCTAATTTAGCAAATTCAATGAAACTCAACAAATATTTGCAGGCCTCACAGTTTTCCTTTGAATTGTGCCACATGATGGCAGTCATTTTTAATCTGAAATTGTTGAAAGAACTCTGAATTTTTTCCAAATTATGCAAATTTCCTCAAACGATTCCACAAAATGTACCCAAATTAAATAAAAATTAATCACAAAATTAGGGAATTTTAAAGTAAAACTGATATCTGTCATGTTCCTTACATACTTCAGATATAATATATATGTGGAAGTGAAAACTGGGCACATTATTGTTGAAATTACTTTTTCTAATCTAAAAACTGCTTCCTATTTGGCCCCTGAACTAAAATAAATTTGACACTCCTACTTTGGTAGAACAATCCCAACAGTTTCAAAGTTTACACCACATGTGATGGCTTTTCTGGTCATTGACCTTCCCCTCATTTACTTCTTTATATTGTTACACTAGCGGATCGGTTAGCATTACCACACCAGAGATTTGAGCATTGTTTGGAGATGCTAGGAGACAAAATGATCTTCAGGGACATAATTAGGCCGGGGGCCTTGTGTGACGTCCAAAGCCTAAGCGTGTCCCTCTGGGGAACGAGTAACAATACACCCAGGAACAACGGTCACGTTTAAAGGTGTTCTTTTGCAAAGTCACAATTTGCTCACCTGAACAGTTAAGCTACATGTGACGGTCATATCTGTGGCTGGAAAGATGTCCTGCTGTGGAAGGTGGAAGAACTCAGTGAAAACATTCCTGTTTGTCTTTGTGTGTCCAGGCCCACAGAGAGAGAACGCACAGAGAGGCTGATCAAGATGTGCCTCAGAGAGATCATGATGCAGAAAGATCTAGAAAACGTCACCTGCAAAGAGGTACGAGGCAACAAAGCTTTATTTTTCTATTTGTTGACATTCAGAGTAGTGTTAACTACTCTTCAGTCCTTAAGGCGCACAGTCTTAGCAGCAGGGTTTGAGTCAATTCCATTTTTCAATTACAATTACGTCTTCAATTATCCATGTTCAATTACAACTGAATTATGATTACGGTGACCAGAATTTTTACAATTACAATTAAAATTAAAATGATTTTCTCCCTTAAAGTCAATTACAACTAGAATATTTGCATTTCCTGAAGAAAATGCAAGTGAGGATGCGGGTGCTGGCCCGCCCGCGTCGCACTGCATTAGCTTAGCATTAGCCTAGCATTTGCTTATCATTAGCATATCCTAGCATTAGCATTGACTGGCATTATATTAGCATAAACCTAGCATTACAATTAACCTAACATTAGCAATAACCTAAGGTTAGCATTAGCCTTGCATTAACTTAGCATAAGCCTATCATTAGCATTGGTTAGCATTAACTTAGCATTAGCATTAACCTAGCATTAAGATTAGCCTATAATTAGCATTAGCTTAATGCTAGCATTATCCTAGTGTTATTTTAGCACTTACCTAGCAGTACCATTAGCCTAGCATTAGCAATAACCTAGCAATAGCAATTAGCATCTCTTATAACGGGTCAGTTTTCGACTCATGTTTTTAAATCACCCTAAAAATTATTAAAATATTATGTTTCATTCCAATTTGTTTTTCATTTTATGTTTTGTTGTTTAGTAGGTTTCCTCTTCCATGAAAATATTGATTTTGATCATTTTTGGTGTGTGCGTCTGAGCCTTTTTTTCCGTCGCTATACCCCTTATTTATTTTTCAAATAGTACAATGATCTTCAAGTACTAAAATGTAAAAAGTTGATCTGAAACATATTTTGGTAATTATTAATTACATACTGTATGTGTAAGCCATTGAACAGTAACATTGTTCCCCAGGTTTCCATAATTGTAATTGACAATTTTTTTTTACAATTTCCATGCCATATACAATTACCTGAACTCAATTACAAGTCAATTATGATTACAACAGCAATATGATTTTACAATTTCTAAAATTACGTCATAATTTAATGAATTATCAATTACGCAATTATAATGATGATTGACCCCGACCCTGCTTAGCAGAACAACAAACATGTGAACCCCTGGTTTTCTGTCTCAGATCCGAACAGAGTTGGAGATGCAGATGGTGTGTAATCTTCGCGAGTTTAAAGAGTTCATCGACAACGAGATGATTCTCATCCTTGGACAGATGGACAGCCCCACAGAAATCTTTGAACACGTTTTTCTGGTAAGAGCCAAAAATCTCTGCGCTATCAGACACAAAGTGTGTCTCAAGCTGACACGGAATTGGGTTTCATTTTTTATTTTGATTCCTTATCTATTTTTCAAAAATAGCACAAGCATTATCTTTCTTTTCTCCCTCTCATGATTTGCCCTCATGGTTTTAAGTGGGTGAGATGAGTGTCATGGTTGTGTCTGTTGTTCACTTCAGGGCTCAGAGTGGAACGCGTCCAACCTGGAAGAGCTGCAGAACAGTGGGTAAGTCACGTCGGACTTAAGTTCTGTTGCAGTATATGCATTAAAGCAGTGGTTCCCAATCCATTTTCTGGTCGTGACCCCATTTTTATATCACAAATTTCTGTTGACCCCAGAGACTTTTTTTTTTCTTTAAAATTAGTTTGTTATATTGTTACAAATACAGAGTAACCAGCATTAGCACACAAAGTAACAATAAGCACCAGCTCAGATATTGTTATAGTACATTTTATTTTAACAAAATTTATATTTGGAGAGAAAAAACATGAGATTGTATTTGGTGTTTTCATATGAAAACAAAAATTATTATTAAATTACATTATTCATTGTTTTTTTAATTCTGCAAAATACAGTACATAATAAAAAATGAAAAATAATTTTTATTTATTTATTTTACTGAAGGCTGTAATAACTGTATACCAAACTACTTTGCACCTTATCTTTGTAAATATAGCATATTTAGTAGGGATGTAACGATTCACTCAACTCCCAATACGATTCGATTCACGATACTGGGTTCACGATACGATTCTCTCACGATTTATTTTACAAAATGGGACTGTAGACAAATGGTGACTGAAAAATATTTCCTTTATTTATTAGAAAATACTGTATTATTTTCCTTTTATTTTTAATTGTCAAAAGCATCCCTTGATAAACTATTCAAAACAATGCAATTTAACTAAAAATAAATCCTGAAATAAATAAAGGAATAATACAAATGAAGAAGAAGCTTATTAATTTAAATTCTGGTTCTATAGTAAACAATACAAAACTGCATAATAGTTCTTTTTCTTTTTAAAAGTGCAACTGAAAATGTATTTTGTGCCTTAACAAAAAAACTGTCATTGCACTGATTTACGTCAGATATTTGTCTGGACCAGCAGAGGGCGTTGGTAACCCAGTGGTCGGTTGGCATGCAGCTAATCTAGCAGTGAAGAAGAGATGCTATGCTAGCAGACAGAGCTCATAGAAAAACGTGACTTTTACAGATATTCACGTAATATTACAGATGTTCTTTCGGTGCTAAAGGGGCAAGGAATCATTTATTAACATGTAACATTAACATGTAAGAGTAGAAGGCGGCCAGAAAGAAAGTAGTAGCAGATTCTGCCCGCCGGTACACTGCTGGACAAGAGAAGGGATAAATAGTACTGCGATTCAATTTTCAAAGTATCGATGTCAATCGTGATACCTATGAATCGATTTTTAACTGCCTTACGATTAATCGTTACATCACTAATATTTAGTGTTTTTTAGCATTGAAAAAGTCAGGGGTTATGAAAAAAAGGCATACAAAAATAAATATATAAAAATTTAATAAAAACGTTATATCTATGGTTAGGTCTGAAGTTGTTTAAAAGATCTGATGTGAAAAAAGTCTAAAAAAAAATATTTATATATAACATTTTGAACTTTATAAAAGGTAGCGCTTTGGTCTAAGCCCTAAGAATGTAAGTTTTTTTCAATAAATGCTCATAGCTCTAAAAGTAACAATGCCTCAAAATCAATGATTTTCTCCCTTAAAGTCAAGGGAATATTTGCATTTCCTGAAGAAAATGCAAGTGATCAATGTTCCTATCAATTATTGACCTAGTCAAGGCTGTAATAACGTCATCAAAAGTTCTACTTTGCACCTTATTTTTAAAATGCATATTTTGTGTTTTGTCATTGAAACAATTGTTTTTATGACAAATAATAAAATTAAAACTTCATATCTATGGTTAGATCTGGATTGTTGAAAAGATCTGATGTGAGAAAACGAAAAAAAAAAAAAAAAGGGAAATTTGAAATTATATTTTTTGTTTTATTTTATCATTGCTGGACATTTCAGGCTACCCCAGCGTTGAAAAACCCTGCATTAAAGAGTCATTATCTCAGTAGTAATCGTGATTAATGTCAAATGTTTTCTTTTAATACAAGTGTATATAATATCTTTGTCAAAAAAAACTGTTGCATGGAATGCAACATGGGTTTCTTTAAGATATGTATTAAAATATATATAATATCTTAGTTATTTGTTTTTTACTGTTGTTTTAAATTCCCTCATGTCATGTTTTTTCTTCTTGCCTGTAGAGTGCGCTACATCCTGAATGTGACCAGGGAGATTGATAATTTTTTCCCCGGCATGTTCGAATACCACAACATCAGAGTGTACGACGAGGAAGCAACAAACCTGCTGGAGTACTGGAACGACACGTATAAGTTCATCACCAAAGCCAAGTGGGTTTTTACTCACACACACACACACACAGAGCAAAACGTCTTTCATTTCTCACTGTTGGTCCACATGTTGTCCTTGGTCTTATAGAAAAGCTGGAGCCAAGTGTCTGGTTCACTGTAAGATGGGAGTGAGTCGTTCTGCATCCACAGTGATCGCCTACGCCATGAAGGAGTACGGATGGGACTTGGACACCGCCTTCGACTTTGTGAAAGAGAAACGGGCCGTCACCAAGCCAAACCCATCTTTCATGAAGCAGCTGGAGGAGTATCAGGGAATTCTCCTGGCCAGGTGTGCACTGGTTTTAAAGCAGATGTATTATTATTTGTAGGGTTGTTTCAAAGAGGGCCTGACTTCTATTCACTATGAGACTGAGTCGCTTTAAACACGTCACTAGCGGGGTTTCTATTACAGATTTTTGCAAAATAAAAGCGATATTTCTAAATGTCGACAAAGTATAATTGCGCTTTGAACGTATTTCAATTGAAGGTCGTTTTGAGCAGGAGCCTCGCAAATTCATCACGCAAGAGGAAGATGGACGCTCATAACCTCCTTATAACACTCTGTATTCCTATGTGGCAGTAATTATTTTAAGTATAATGCTAAGAAATATCCCAGTCTCCTCTTCTGTTTACATGTACCGCGCCATGTTTTCTTGGAGAGAATTGGTCATGTGACCAGGTACGTCACGTTCTGTGACGTGTATTTGGGGAAAAAGTGTTTTCATTGTGCTTTTGCGTCCCATTATAATATCAAAATGTCTGAGATTCCTCCTCAGGAAAGCATAAAAACTTTTTTGCGATACTTATCCAGATTTCACATGTAATGAAGCTCACGCATGCAGCTGTAGTTATTAAATCAACTTCTTACATAAAGATAATCCTGTTGCTTTAGATTGCAGTGATTCCCACAGGAACAGAATATATTTCTGGTGGTGGGTTTCTCAAATTAAAATATATACAATGCAGATGTATTCTAGTGACCCCAACCCTGATGTATATTGCCACCAAATGACCAGGAGTTGTAATGAAATGCTACATACAGAGCTCGGTCGAACAGTGCCAAAATCTATTTGTGGCAGGCCATCACAAATAAATGAATGTGTGGGAAACACTGGGGTACTTTTTGGATTTTTTAACCATGTTTCCTACGAACCTCAGACTGTTTAAACTCCAGTTGTTTTTTTTTTTTGTTTTGTTTTTTTCCCAGTAAACAAAGGCATAACAAGCTGTGGCGCTCCCACTCTGACAGCGACCTATCGGATCATCCGGGCTTGATGTGTAAGCCTGTCTCACCTTCCCTGGGTCGCTCTGACTCCCACAACAACAACACCACCTCCACGTCCCCCCCCCTCCCTGCACCACTTCCTGGGCGTGGCCGTGCTGCAGGCGCTCGGTGCTCAACCAAAAGCCAAATCAAATAACGCACACATGTCTGACTCACTCCTCAACGGCGAGGTTGACTCAGCGGCTCTGGAAGAGGTCAGACCCCCCTCACCCCCCCTGCTCAGACCTCACGCTGCTACTGTGGTCCCGGAGGAAAGACTGGACAATGCTGCGAGCGTGGCCGTCGCCATGCCCGTGGCACTCCTTCACCCTCCACCTTCGCTCCACATCCTTCCTCCCACCCCCGAGCTACAGCGAGCTCACAGAGGGTCCCTATCGCCAGCAGCCAATCACGAAGCAGCTGAACTTTCCTTGACTTTACTGGAGAAAAGCAGCTCCGAGGATGTTTCTCCTCTAACGCTGGAATCCAGTGACACAGATATATTCATCTACTCCTTATCAGATCTAACAGACGACAGAGACACGCCCCTCAGCCCAGAAACGGCCCCCCTGCCCCTGTGGCCCTCAGCTCTTCCCCTTGTCTCCAGCGATTACAACAACAACCCCAGAACTCCCCCCCAGACCAGCGGTGGGGAGGCCGTCGGCTCGTCCAATCACAGCGCCGACAGCATCGACTTCTTCAGCGCACGCGAGAAGTTTCTCACTCTGGCTAAAGACCGACGAACCAGGACGCTTTCAGAGCAGGCACAGCAACGGACACCACAGTCCACTGATGAAGAGACGGAGGCGAACGACGAAGAGGATGATCACAAGGGCAAGATGAGTCAGGTAAAGACTATTCAAACCTTCCAAAGTTCACATGTTCCTGACTGGGTGCATTTTACTGGGGATATGTGAGCGTATGGAATGTGAGTAAGTTTTTTTTTTTGTTTTTTTTTTTTTTTTTTTTTTTACCACAATGAGTCATGAGGATGAAGATCTTTTCACATGTGAACATTACAACCAACGTGTGCACGTGGAGAACAGAAATTGAACATGATGAAATACAAATAAGTTAATACCAACGTTTTTATATTGAATGAGTAAAACACATTTGTTGAAGCCTCAATTACAATTACATCTTCAATTATCCGTGTTCAATTACAACACAATTATGATTACAGTGACCAGCTTTCTTCCAATTACAATTAAAATTGCAATTATAATTTTCCCTTTGAAAGTAAGTTACATTTACATTATCAATTCCCAAAGTTCAATAATAATTAATCACAATTACTGAGTCTTTAATAAATAACCACATAAGTCATAACCTTCCTCATGTGTTAGCTTTCTTTTAGCATCTCTAATGATAACAGGTCAGTATTGACTCACGTCTTAAATTTTCTGTAAAATACACTAAAAATATTATCTATCATCAAATTTGTTTTTCATCTCTTGGTTACTTTCTTAGGCTTCATTATCCATGAAAATATTGGTATGAATTTTTTTTTGTGGGCATCTCAGCCTTTTTTTGGTCAGTATAGCCCTGAATTAAAATTTGGTTTTTAAATGTTCGTCAAGAGAAGCGACCGGTAGCGGGAAAAGTTGATATGAAACATAATTTTAGAATTATTTCCTATGTATGTGTAAGCCATAGAACTGTAACTTGATTCCCCAGTTTTTTCCCGTAATTTAGTTCAGTTCATTTTATTAGCCATTTATTAAATTTTAATGACAGTCACAAATTCAATTATCTGAACCCAATTACAATTTATAACAGCAACAGATTTTTTTTACAATTATGATTGTCATAATGTTATAATGCTTTTTCCAAACATTTTTGGTCACCTGCACATTAAAGAGCAGGACATGTGAACGCCCACGTGCATTCACTTCCTTGTGAACGGTGACACCTGCTGGATGTGCACAGCAGTAGCAGATGGCATTTGTAAAATGCCTAACTGTCTTTCTCTGTCTACCAGGACTCTCCACAATCTGAAGAAAGTTCCGATCAACCTCCATCTCATCACCATGACAACGCAGTATCAGTCCGCCACATCATCACTGAGATCGAAGCCATAAGTCATCCTGCTTCTTCTCTTTCTCCTCCTCCTTCGCTCCATCTGCCCGTCCAAGCAGATCCTCCAGAGGAACTGGACTCGTCCCACACCCCCCAGGATTCCTCGTCTCCATCCATGTTGCCGTGCGACTGGCCCCCAGGCTCAGTGCGGCGTGCCACCGAGCAGCTGGAGCAGAAGCTGAGGCAGGAACTGGAGATGGCTGCTGTGTCCCAGAGGTCACCGCTACACTCCCCCAACACGGAGCAGCCACCCCTCCTATTGACCCCACCCTCACCAAGTAGAGCAGAGCCCTCCCCTGTCGTCCACAAAGAACAAAGGGCTAAGTTTTCCTCCGTTTCTGCTGAACCCAAAGAGAAGCTTTTAGGATCACAAACAGAGCCTCACAGACTCCAGTCCTCAGGTCCCACTAATACCAGCATCCACCAAGTCTCTGGTACTTTACCCGTCGACGTGCTCATGCCTGAGAACAGCCATATAAACAAATCTCATGTGTCCACACGTCACTTAGCAGAATCCTCTGTAGATACCTCAACCCAGTCCCAAAGACTACCCCTCCTGTGTTCAGACCTACAGACTGTGGGTGGGGTGACGGAGCAGGAGTTGCACACTGACTCGTCCCTTAGTGATGATGAAAGCAGGCTGGCCCCTGGCCCCCAGGAGCTGGAGAGAATCCAGCAGACCCTCAGTGAACTGCAGGCTTTCCTTCACGAGAGCGTCGCCCCGGGACCATTGATGGACACCATGGACTCTGAACTGGTCCCTCCAGGACTGGAAGGAGAGCAGCAGCTGAGAGGGAGGCTGGGGGGGCGGAGCCTAATGGAACTAACAGGGTACCATAGGGCGTGTGAGCTTGAGGCACGCATCCGCCAGGCGGGCCTGACCCCCCCCTCTCTGATGAAGAGATCAGCCTCTCTAGCCAAACTGGACTGTCTGGAGCTTTCTGCCAATGACCTCAGCGACCTTGACCTGAGAACATACGTCAGGGCGCCATCGCAGCCGTCTTCACCACACTTACAGGACTTTTATTCCCAACCTCAGAGTCACCCAGACGACATCTGGAAAAAACAGAAAGTGCTGACCCAGATAAACTGTGTCTCCCAGTCCTCCCCCTCCTCCCTCGTTTGTCCCAAACAAGACACACCTGAGAGGGGGGATGCCGAGGGGGGGGGCATCAGCGTTACCTCGTCCACCCGTCAGCAGGTGAGGGGACACCCATCACGGCGCTCTCGCAGGGCATCCACTGAGAAGAAGCTCCGAGCCGCTGCCATGCTTTACAATACCATGTGACCTCAGTGCAACAGACTGGAACATGTGACTGGATACGTGCACGTGTAAAGGAGCCTGCATGATGTTTGTGGACGTGCACAGGTGAACTTTAGGCTCTGTGTAACCTGTATGGTGTGTGTATGTGTGTGTGTTGTGGACGATGAGCCCATTTGCATGAAGCCACTGGAAGTTTATTTCAACTGGAATGAGGCTCATCTGTACATTAATGTGACGTGAATGTTGAAACTGACGTTCAGTCGGTGCACATGCACTACATTATGTCTGTTATTTTTATACCAGAGCCATTTGTTGTCTGTGTGAGACCCTCGCTGCCTGTTCGGAGTTTTTCAAACTTCATCCAGAGGGGCTTTTTTTCTCCAAACATGCACTTTACGATTTAAATGGCTTTTTAATTTTGTTTAGAAATAGTTTCTTACCGCAGGGGAAGCTTTTTTTGCACTGTTCTCAACAAACATTCATGGTTCACTTAATTAAACCAGGACAAAGCTCATTGAATATGTTGTGGTTTGTTTTTTTTATTCTATGATTTAACAGTAAATAAATACATGGAGTTGATTTTAAATGACAGTTGGTTTCATTTGTGGCCTTTGAGGGGATTTGGAGATCATGAGGGATATTGTTTGTTTTTAGATATACTTGAAACTTTAAATTGGGAGAACATTTGGTGTGTCTTCATTTAAATTTTTTTTAAAGTTTACCTTGTCAAAAGTCAACACTACATGTAGTGCAATCTTTTACGACAGCTTTGCATGTTTCATTATTGCAGTGAAACAAATACATACATTTTATTGCATAATTGCAACCATCACCATTCCTCCCTAAGGAAGGTTAAGATACACTTTATTAGAGGGAGAATATAAAAGGAGAAGGCAGTGTTACAGCTAGGTGGGGGGGGAAGGTTAAGAGAAGAGGGAGTTAGGGTGGGACAATGAAAGGGAGGTAACCGCCCCAACACACACACCCGAGAAACCCCCCAAAACAGCAGGTGGCAGGCTAGAACATAAGACTTAATTCATTTATGAAGGAATCAAGCTTTCCTTAAAGAACATTATTTAGCTTTTTCAAAGGTAAATAAATTAAAATCTACAAAACAAGATCTGGTTACTGAAACGGTGACGTTATCACATAGGAATGCAACAGTGACGTCATCAAAGGAATGGTTGCTGGATCCTGTCACGTGTCACCAGCCAATCAGGCTTTTGTGGAAAGTGGAATATGTTGACATCACACTTGCATTCAGGGCACTTTTAGAGTTCTCCTCTTGGTCATTGCAGCTTGCCAATAACCAAGAAAGCAATATTTGAGCTCACAGCTAAAGACAGAAGCGCTAAATCCAAGTGGACTATGGCTAAGAGGCATTATCAACCGTCACGGTTTATGATGTATCATGTAAACAATCGTATTCAGGATAAAGAAAAAACAACAGTCATCAAGAACCTTCGTGGTAAAGACCCTCTTCTCCTCCCTAAGTCCAAACAAACTGACCTTGTAAGGCAACAGAGCGAGGCAAAGAAAGAGATGCAAAGGAAAGAAAGTAAGGAAAAACTTGAAAAACGTCAAATTTGTCGGTTAAAATACATGGAGGGGCAACATTTGAAGACAAAACCACAGCATGAAGAGAAGTCAATGAAACCGGCATGTCGGCAGAATGTTGTTACGCAGGCTAAAGTTAAAGAAAGTGAGCGAAAAAAAAACAAGACATTATCCTACAATATTACAATTGAAGAGATCTATCAGATCCCTGGTAAGTACAATTGCATAACAGGTGGACTTATGATGGAACGAAAAGAGGAAACATTTAAAGAAGGTAAAAAGACAGAGGAACTAGACAAAGAAAGCGTGGATGGTGCAAGTGTGGAAAGAGACATTGACGAGGAGCGTTCAATGAATGAAGAAGAGCTAGAGATGCTGGCACGTCACCAGGATTTCGTCATGCAGACAGAACTGAAGGAATTTGAGCAAGATAAAAGGGTGCAAAAAATCAATCAACAAATTGCTGCACTTAAGCTGCAGAGTGATTTAGTTGATCAGATTTCCGAAAAAGAAAAAATCAAAGCTAAGCAGATGGAAGAGAAAGCACGTTTAGATGAGTTGAAGATATACTACGCCGGGGAAGACAGTAGGATAACTGCTCAACGATGCAGACAAAAATGCACTGAAAATGCGAAGTGCAATAAAATACAGATAGAAGAGCGCAAAATGCAGGTGCAAATGGAAGACGATAGGAAAAAGAAGTGTGAAAAGGAGTATGTAGAAATGGACCGGAAATGTGTCCAGTCACACTTAATTGCTAAGGAGGCCAAAAGGGCTGAAACAAAGTTGACTGCGCAAAAAAACATACTTCTTATGAGGGAGAAAAAACAGGCCAAAACAGAAGCATTAGAGAGAGAAATACAGGAATCCCTTCAAATCGAAGATTGGATCAAAAAGAAAGATGCTGAACATGCAAAAATTGCTGCTAGAAAACAAAAACGCAAGCAGGTACAGCAGATAACTCTTGATTTGGTGTCAGATCAAATTAAAAGAATAAATAAGAACATGCCTGACCATGAAGAGGAATTCAAACGACTTCAACGAATCAAAGACAATGAGTGGAAAAGAAAGCAAAAAGAGATGGCTCAGAATAAAGCAAATGAGACCAACTTGTGGAAGAAAGGCTTGGAAGAGCAGTTGGAAATGAAGGCTGAATGCAGGGCCACAGAACTTGCTAATCAGCGAAAACAGCAGAAAAATGAAGTCAAAGAACTTCTGGCCCACCTGGCCAAACAGAAACAAGAAGATGAGAAGCGTCGACAGGATTCTCTTAATCACAAAGAACTCCTAAAAAAGCAGCTGGAAGAACAAAAGTCTTTGAAAACACAAAAGCTTAATGATGAATTAAATAATGTAAAGCAAACTCTCAATCGCCAAAAATTACAATCCAATCGGATCGACCAATACATAGCGGACAAAAATATGCAATATGTACAAATCCGCAATCAAGATAACCTGGTACGTTTTCGGAACAGCAGCCACTATCGCCCTAGTTTAGCTAGTAAACCTGAGGGAAACAACTCTAATGGCAAACTAGTTCTCCCCCCGATTGGACCAATAGGACAGCAACAGAAAAGAGCAGTTCCTCCCACCGCCCCCGATCGTTGTCCAACACAGTCTTTCCTTCCACCTGTTGCTTCCAAAACAGGGAAACAAACCACAAATTACGTTCATTACCAACAAGTTGTAATAGACAACAGGAGAAAGGCAAGTCCCAGTATTTTATGCCCACATGGACAGAGGTGAGCGCCAGAGCAGAGAGAGAGAGAGGCCTCAGCTTACATCTCGCACGATGCAGTTAGGAGAGCAGGTGGCTAGCTTACGCTACCACGAGGAAGCTAGCACAAGTGCTGGCCAATGTGTGCTGGACCGTCTGAGACGTCGAGGACGGCCGTGGTTTTCGAGACGGCAGCTTTCGCTTTCATCCAAAGCTTGGATAATGTAGTATCTGGAGCTTGAGCCGGGCTACACACTTTCGTGAGAGCCCAGAGGGAGGTCCGACGTGCGCACGGGGGCCGTAGGCGCCAAGGGCAGTGGGCCCAGAGATGGCCTTGCGGCAAGGAGCGTGCAGCGGAGCTGGCACTAGTTCCTCCTGTGGTCAATCAGGATTGGCAGATTGAAATAAATGCTTTTCTTATCTGAGGAATGCAGACAGAGGAACTCTGCACTTCCATTGTTGTTCATCATCAGGGAGAGAGAACACTTCAGATAAACAGTCTTTGAAACATGTTTTGGAAATTGTTTAGCATACACTAAGCCTATGTCTGATGAAATAAAGTCAAAATGGACCAAAAGATCTTTTGTGGAGTTTATTCCATAGCTTTGGCATGAAAAAAAAAAAACCCAGTACAGATTAAGTATATGTTACAGGTCTCAGTCTGAAGACCCATAAACAAATGAGATTCCTGTGTAAACAAATGAGATTCCTGTGTAAACAAATGAGATTCCTGTGTAAACAAATGAGATTCCTGTGTAAACAAATGAGATTCCTGTGTAAAATGAGATTCCTGTGTAAACAAATGAGATTCCTGTGTAAACAAATGAGATTCCTGTGTAAAATGAGATTCCTGTGTAAACAAATGAGATTCCTGTGTAAACAAATGAGATTCCTGTGTAAAATGAGATTCCTGTGTAAACAAATGAGATTCCTGTGTAAACAAATGAGATTCCTGTGTAAACAGGAGAAAAGATGAGGAAGACGACAGTGCTTCTGTTCACTGCAGCTTCGCTCAGCAAACTGAGGAAGCCACGCGTCCACTAGCAAGGAGAGTCCATGAAAGAAGCACGGCGCCAGACTGCCTGTTACTGGTAAAACTGAGATATGCAGTTTGTTTCAAATTGAAGCTTTGTGTCCTTTAACACAGTCATTAACCAACCCAAAATGGGTCATATTACAGAGAGTTAAATAACTTAAAACAAAACATTAGCCAAATACATTCATAAAATGTGACAACACCTTTTGTGTGCGTCACATATACATATAGAAGCATCAATATTGACATCTACAAGCTCAGAATTATAATGTGCATATTTCTACCATACAAACAATAAATTAAAAATACATTTATTTATTGATTTTTATTCACCACTAAACATCAACAAAAAACATCAAGCTATATTAAGATTTTTTATTATCTGTTCTGTTTGGATTTAGCCACATGGGACAAAATCCAATCAGATTGATGATCATCTGATCTTACACATTGGTCACATCAAATATGTCTGTGTATTTACATTAATATTACCATCCCACATCAAGTTGATCAATGGTAATTGAATCCTTATAAATTCAATATCCACTTATCCTGTATATTTTAAAATGTATATAAAATCTTAATGTCATTGAGTTGACTAAAATTAGACTATAACTGAAATAGTCCTGATGACTACCTTTTGATGAAATCTAAGGTGCCTTTTAGTCAAAAGACTAAATAGAACTGAACCAAACATTGCTGTCAAAATGAACACTAGAGATCACTTTGTTTATAAAGGATTTCATGCAATTGAGAAACATAACGTCAATGACAAAGTTGTTTCCTGTTGCTTCATCAATGATTGTGAGTCATTTAATAATTTGTTTAAAGTAATTGTAGAAAGGCGTGAGGAGTCCATTGTACGTATTTAGTTGGTTTAATGACAACTTGTAATCACAACGTGGCTGTATCGTGGAACTACTTGCAAGGGAAAATATTCAGATAGGCGGAGCTTGCGCACTGATAACAAGTACGGCAACTGATAGGACACATTAATCGTTGTGACAGAATAATCTACATCTTTTAGTTTGAGCCTCCTGTGACAAAAAATAAACTTAGCAGTCTGTGTAAAACAAAACCATAGCAATTATGCAGCTATCTTAATAAAATATTGTTCCTGCAGTAAAAATTACAAACTAGAAAGTGGCATGTGTTAACCTAGTATAAAATTACCAAAATAAATGTATCATGTAATTTACCTTCTAAATCAATATGCGATATACTGTAATACATATATTAACTTTAAATAAACACACATCACTGAAAAATATACTTTGTCACATTCCTGTTTATTTTTACATAACATCTCAATATTCAGTTCAGTCATAGTACTTTGGATTTGGCTTACAAAGCAACACCTTGGGACTCATTGGTGGCAAAATGAGCTCTCAAGCGCTCATTGGTGGATTGCTGAGGAGTCCGCAGAGAAAGACGAGGCACCTGCCGAATCTGCGGTGAAACAGGGACAGGGTCCAGTGTTCCTCCGTCTGCGGGGTCGACGTGTTGAGTTGGTGGCTCGGCGACGGGAAGGATGTGGCTGTGATTTCTTCGGTAGACACTTCGATTCGATGAGGTAAGAGCGAGACTCTACACACAGCTGCTTCACCATGCCGATGCGGTCGTGTCCTTTTGTAGTTTGCAACCTGCTAACTTGACCATCTGCGAGTGGCATTAGAGGATGACTGGTCGCATCATTGTATTGTTTTTGGATGAGTCTTTCCTTTTGGAGTTGTGTTGTGATCTGTACTGAGCCCTTCGATGCAGGGGCCAGCAGTTTGGTGTTGACTGGAAAGGTCGAACGTGTTTGAAGTGACATAAGATGTTCCAGAAGTGAGCCAAGTGTACTGTCACGAGGAATGTTTCTGATGTTTAGCAGGTTGAGAAACATGTCAGATCCATCTCAGTGAGACTTTTCCATCAGCTGTTTGGCGCTGCGGACTGCACGTTCAGCTAGTCCGTTAGATTGTGGATATTAAGTACTGCTAGTGACGTGAACAAAGTCCCACGGTTTAGCAAACTCTTTCAGACGTTGGCTTGTGTATTGTTTCGCGTTGTCGGAAATCGGGGTGTGTGGTGCTCCGTCTACAAAAAAATGTTTCTTTAGCTTTTTGATCACAGTTGCTGAAGTTTTATCTCGGAGAAGGTCTATTTCAAACCAACCAGAATATAAGTCTACTAGTACGGAGCTTTGCTGACCATGCCATTCAAACAGATCGATTGCGACTGTAGACCATGGCAGGGTAAGAACTGGATGTGGTTGTAAAAGTTCCTTTTGTTGATGTGGGCAATTAGCATTACACACCACAAAAAACTGAATTTTTTATGTAATGTTTATGTTCATGGGCCCACCATGAATGCCTTGACTGCACTTTGTGGAGTCAAGGCCGGGGTGACCTCTGTGCATGATTTGAATGCATTCATGCTGCAGTGAGTCTGGAATGACTGGCCAGTGGCCTTAGATGACGATGCCAACCTCCACCACCAGCTCATCTCTGTAAGGAAAAAATGGTTGGACAGGGGGAGGTACCTGGCGTTCTTTGTTTGGCCATCTCTTCTGAATCACGGCACTTAGAGTTTGGAGTAGTTGGTCTCTCACTGTGTGTGCTCTGAGCTCTGTGAGTCTGGCTGACTTGTACTCTGTGTTTGAGATAGTCTTTGTTGGAACTCTCGACAGGGTATCGGCGAGGTACATGTGCTTACCCTTTTTGTATATACAAGAGCAATGTCATAAACTTGTAAACGAAGTAGCATTCTCTGTAAACGAGCAGGAGCTGTGTGGATGGGCTTCTTCAGGATGGTGACCAGGGGCTGGTGGTCTGTTTCAATGATTGTCTGTTTTCCATAAGTGTTGTCTTTAAACTTTGAGCAAGCAAAGACGACGGCGAGCAGTTCTTTTTCGATCTGTGCATAGCAGGTTTCCGCGTCTGAGAGAGTACGAGACGCACATGCAACAGGTTTTTCTTTCTGAAAACAAGCCGTATCCAGTCCATAACGTGATGTATTGCAGGTAATGTCAGTCGTTTCTTAACGTCATAGTACGACAGGACTGGTGAACTGGATAGGCATGACTTGAGATTTTCAAATGCTTGTTGGTGTTGTTGAAGCTAACACCAGGCAGTGTCCTAATGAGTGAGCTGCCTGAGTGGTGCAGCAATACTGCTGAAGTTTGGGATGAACTTCCCCAGATAATTCACCATGCCGAGGAAACGATGCACGGCAAGAGAATCTTCAGGAACAGGCATTTTTGTAATTGCCTCCGTCTTAGTTCGATGAGCCTTCAATCCCTCTTCCGTGAACAGGTGTGCCACTAGCACACTTGGTTGAGGCAAAATTTGCACTTTCATGGGTTTAGTTTGAGTGTACGCGGTCAAGCACTTTTTTTAAGTTGGTGTCGTGTTCTGTAGCATCACGACCCCCCCACGGTTATATCATTGACTATGATAGCACATGGGTAACCAGCAAATGGCCTGCGGAGAACCCTGTAATGTTCAAAAGGTGTGCTGAACGTAGTTAGCAAGGATGACATTTGATCCAGTTTTATTTGCCAAAATGAGCTTTTAGCATCAAGCTCAGAAAACAGAGTTATACCTAACATTTGAGTGGCAACTTTCTCCACACTATACACATAAACACATGCTATGGGGCCAGAGGCAGAGCAGCAATGTGCTTTTGGGAAAGGGTGTGGCCTCCTGCCTTACAGCGGAGTGACACTTGTGTAGCATCTCTGCCGTACCAGGAAATAGCGATGTTTCGTTATTTGGGCTATGAAAAGCACAAAGTGCTGACACTTTCAAACTTATAGGTACTGTGGGCTATTGGAAATTGAAAAATAAATCATTTATAATTATATTATAATGAAGACAATCAAAATGTCAATTCACCCTTGGGTAGGTACTGCCTACGTTGCCTAGCCTGACTGCACGTTACTGGAAAAAAGTGAATACAAAGTAGTAAATTAAAATATAATTAATTTTGTGCAATTGTATATTGCAATAATAATAATATGTGTAAAGTGTCTTTATAACGTCATGGCTTCCCACACTTGAAAAAGGAGAGACTTGAACAGACTCAGGATTTCACTCGTTCTTACTTTAATTCTTCGCCGTGAAAAGAAACATGAAAATCCTTTGAACAAAAAACACAATGCAAATAAGCTCATCATTTTTCATCAAACAAGGTAAGTACACATAAACAAAATTTCAGGTAAGTAAAAAAAAAACACAATTTCAGATAAGTACATTTAATTTGGTAAAAGTATATTTTAAACATTTTTATCAAATCAATGCAGGTAAATAATCTGTAAAATTAGGCAATAACCAAACAGAAAACTTGGTCTAGTTTAATAACCATTTTCCTTATGTTCATATCAAATATAGATTAATTTTAATTCAAGAATTTCTCAACAGAAATACTTTTATATTACACTATTTTCATACATAATGTAAATATTTTCACTCTGAATTTTATTAAAGAGAAATTTGTTATATTTTTAATACTAACTTATTTTAGCCCTTAAATACATAACAAGGTTTTAAGCAAACTTTAAACTATTTTCCTCTTCTCATATAAACAACTTCATTAACATAGCAATTGAATTATACAATGATGAGATCACATTTAACAGTCATTATGAGCTCACCAGTAACCCTTCAACTGGTTTCACTCCTGTTCCCGTGCATATCTGTGTTGCACACAGCCAAAGGTCGCTCATAGGGTGACTTTCTATGGCAAGCCTTTTTAACATTTAATAAGATATCTGAAATTCAATTGCAGATAACTGCAATTCAATTGTTACATGTAAAAATGTAATTGCAGATATCTGTAATTCAGTTTCTACATGTCGAAATGACATTTTGACATGTTGAAATATATTTGTTACGTGTGAAAATGGCTTTACAGATATCTTGAATTAACATTTCAACATGTCAAAATTACATTTGAACATGTTCAAATGTAATTTCCACTAGTGAAAACTAAATTGCTACATGTCCGCCAGACTTATTAAATGTTAAAAGGGCTTGCCATAGACTTTCTCATCAGTGCGATAGCTCTCACCTGTTGAGGTGCACCGTGGAGAATCAAACGCGCACATGGAGCAGTGTACGCCCAGCATCACCCAGCTGGTTTATGCTTGACGGACGCGGGACTTGGCGAGATGCGTGCGCCAAAAATGACGTCACCGCGCACCCCCCGCGCTCAGTGCACGCAGACAGATCAGCGCAACAGTATGGTTGTCACCGTTTGGGAACCACTGCCGTAAGCCACCAGATTTGTGTTTGCGCCATATTTTATGATTCGCCCACTGTAAATCTGCGGGAATGTGTCTTTTGCAATTATATTGTATTTTGCACCTGATTCTTTCTTCATCTCAATGGGTTTGTTGTTCACCTGTTAAGTAACAAATCCTTCATCGCGGTTGTTTTTCATTGGTCCATCTACAGCTACACCATCCACATAAAGTGTCAGCAACAGTGTAGTCCGTCTGCTCTGTGTCTAATACTGTGTTGCTCAACATATTGCACAGTACTTATGTGACACAAGTGATAATATTCAATATATTTTAAAGAACATCTTTAGGGCAGCACTGAATGATCAACTTGGGGGTCACTGAATCTGAACACGCCCTTTATGGTTCAAACGTATCAGATGTAACAGCTTGTTCCCTTTCTGATGGAGTTGTTGTTTAGGTCAGTATATCTCAACCTTTCTCTGACTTTTGAACGCAAGCCCCCCCCCTCCCCCCCCGCTTTGTCCGACATTTGCTCAGAATTCTATGATATCACAATGATGGAATGACTCAACATACCTGGTGCACTGGTTTTCTGCTCTTGCCCTGTTTATTGAAACTTTTCTTTTCAAAATGTTGAAAAGTGCATTTACAGTATTTCTTGTGGTGATTTATCTTTATGCATCAGTTTGTGATGGGTTTTGCGTCCTGCGGCTGTGCTTGTTTAAACCTTGCCCTGTGGCGCCCCCTGGTGGAGCTGTTCTGCAGCGCATCCACGCACGTGACTGCCTTCTTTGTTAATTCTTTAGTTGTTCTCCTCAGTCACTTCATATATACGGCATATGGATTATGGAAATGGCTTTGACTAGTGTTAAGTCACTATCATGCAGCAATGCTTTTCTGATGCTGTCAATATTTATGCCAAACACAATTCTATCGCAGATCTACGGAAGAGGATTAGGGCCATTGGAAAAAAGAAAAAAAAAAAAAAACAGTAGTGAGAAAAAAATTGCGAGTTATGGGATGCCATTTAGTAGAATATACAGTAAAAATGAAAACAAACACAATGTAAACAAAAAAACAAACAAACAACGAAAACCATGGGTTTACACATTAGAATGCGCACTTCTACATTGAAATGTAAAACAAAAAAAAAAAACATTGATGTGCAGCCAGGCATTGATTGATGTGAGCGGAAGGTAGCTGTTGTTGCCATAGACATGAATACTGTTGCCGGAAGGTTGCTAGAGAATAAAAGTACTGCTACTGCAGTGACTCCACTTGCTTTTCTCGTTTGTTGATCATTTATTTTGTTGCTCTGCTGATAACCTGCAAACAGGTTACTAGCAATGACAACCATGAAAGCTTTTTCAACAGCGTCATAGGCTATCCAAGGTATGAGCCTTTTCACACTCTGGAACTGCGCATGCGTGACATGGGGGGGTCATAGGTCGAGAGGGATAAAAATGTAAACAAGCTCGCTCACTCTGTTGATATTTCCAACCTAACGGCGTTTGTAATTTTATTCCAGATATCTTTAGTGTTTTAATCGTGTTTGTATTATTAATATTACACATAATCAGACTCAAGCACTTTTAAAAGCTGAATCAGCAGCAGTGTAGAAGCAAGGGCAGTCCACTTGCTTCCACACAGGTTACACCTGGTTGATGGAAACACCGACTACCTGGGTCTCCAATGGGCAGAATTCAGACTCTACCCAGGAATGATGCACATATCTGAGCACTTTTGTTAAACCGATGAGAGAAGCTCAAAGCGACAGAGCTCCTCCACTTCCTGCTCCTGTATTTTCACTATTTACCTTTATTGTTGGTCTTTTTTTTGTTTTGACTTTTGTAGTTGTTTTAACAACTGTAAAGTGTCTGAGTTTTTGAAAAGTGCTTATAAATAAAATGTATCATTATTATTGACGGGACAAGCTAGATTTCCGAGTATGAAAAGCACAGAATGAGTTCTCACTTTGAAAAGATAAATTTACAAGGAACGCCATTCACTAACCAGGTCCATGATTATTTTTTATGAAGCTACTGTATTATTTTATTTGTATTTAGAAATTTACCGCTGGTCCATTTATATTTCAGTTTCCACTTTTTTATTTTTTTTCATGTACCCACCTATGGGTTATCCCGTACCCCACTTTGGGAACTTAGGCTCTAGAACAATCATACAGTTTGTCTTTGGGTTTCACTCTCAAAGTTACAAATGTTGCACACATGTTTAGGAGGAATTAAATGTGTGGCTTTATTCTTCTTTTTTTTTTCATTTCAGATGTGTTTGATCCACTGAAGCAGAGGATGAATGCTGTAACCATCACTGCTGTGTTGCACATGGACCGAAGTTTCCTCTCAGCCTGTTGTTAATATAAATAAAACACTTTCTCACATGCTTTGCTTCAGTTCATTTGGGGCCAACATTGTTGAGTTGATTGATCGCCAACATTTGACACTACACAGATATACAGTATGTATGAATAACGTGCTTCAAGTAGAAAAAATAAGACACGAGAGTATTGAGAAAATTAGTGTTTTTGGTTTTTTTTTAATGTAATATCTTTATGTAGGTCAAAGAGTCAAACATTGTTTTGGGTTGTACATGTGAGTGACATACTGTATATAACATTGTGTCAACTGGACCTTCCATGCTGTGGTTGTTGGGTGGGTGGGTGGGTTCATGTTTGTACAGACTGGCAAAGAGGGCTGATCTGTGGTGGACAGAGCTGGACTCTCTGGATGCAGAATGACAGACCATGGAGAAGACTCCATCCATCCTGGAGAAGACAAAGCCCCCACTGCACTGGACCATGATCACACGGAACAGCTGTTTAGTCTCTGAGCTGCTCCACAAACACTCAGGAAGTATTTTTATCAATGTCTGACAGAGGGACATGATCACAATATTCACTGCACAGTCTTTCTGCTGTATGTAACATTACTGGTGGTGTTACTTTGAGGGTCAGTAACTATCAAGGCTATTGTCTGCATCTGTAGGGACGAGGAAACACTGAAAATCTCTAATAGAACCATTTTCAAGTCCATGAACATCCATCGTATGAATGTAGTGTGTGAGTGAGTGTTGGTGGTGGTCAGAGGGACCGATGGTTCACTATGGCAGCCTCACTTCTGTCAGTCTGCCCCAGGGCAGCTGTGGCTACAGTAGTAGCTTACCACCACCATGTGTGGCATGAAAGAATGATGCACATCAATGAAAAGCGCTTTGAGTGTCTATGAAAAGCACTAAATAAAATCGAACGCATTAATATTATTATCCACCCGTATCCATGAAGTTGCACGTAGTGTTGTAGTTGGTTGCTAATGAATTCAACCAGGACTCAAAGCTCCGAGTATGCTTTACGACGACTGTGTCCTCTTGAACTTAAGTATCCTCTTTACCTGTCCGTCACTAATGTGCAAGTCATGCCGACTGCAAATCCTTAATATCTTTAGATTTTAGCTTGAAAAGTAAAAATCAATAAACGGACGAATAGCTAGCACTGTGATGAACTCTGACCCGAAACCAGTCTCTGTGTTAAAAGAAAAACAGATCACAACATTATTACAGCTTGTTTTACGTGTTCTTTTGTTGTGGTGAACTGCCGTGAAATGTCTCAATTCATGTACGCGCACTGTGTATTGATGCACTGATGCATATTCTGCCTACTTTTAAAATGTAATCCCTCAAAATAATCCTTGTTTTTATTAAAAACAACCTGTAATCTGATTCCACATTTTTTTTAATATAATGTCACGGATTACAGTTACATGTTTTTTGTATACTGATTACGTAACGCTGGTACTTGTAATCTGTTACTCCCCAAGCCTGCTAATACATAGCGACTGCAAGCAGGAATCCTGTGATCAGGAATCGACAACAAAGAAGAATATACTACATTTGTATATTTTTTTTATATTTGATTATCTTTATATTTTCACATTTTTACATTTCCAAATTTGTTTTATTGATTGTCTCTTTATTTCCACAGGCAATTCCTTTTAATTCTGGTGCTCCTGTGATTGCATACTAATCCCCTTCCGTACAGATCAGCTCATCATTTAGCTCTCCAAAGCGGCAACTTTTGGCTTTTATTTTTAGATCACTGATGAATGATTTGATGGTCTCACCTTGTTTTTGATTCTGTGTGTGAAACTTGTGCCTTTCCATTGTTTTATTGTGTTGTGGATTACACCCTTCTCGAAAAAATTCTGTTTGAGACATTTAGGGTTTTCTCTGGACTCGGCCGGTGTGGTGTAGAATAAACCTACCGTTAAAGTTTCCTACGGTAGACAGTAGGCATGCGTATCTTTCGAACTGCGCATGCGCGTCCGTCAAAAAGGTAATAATCGTTCCTTTAATTTTTAGTGTTCTGGTTAGAATTAGAATTAGGGTTTATCTAGAAGGAAACATTAAGGGAGCAAAATATTGTACGTATATGTATAAATATTTACTACGCTATTTGTGCGCATGCGCCTGTAGGAAGCTTTTATTTTTCACTACACTCCATCGTCACCTGGAGCCCTAACTTCTGCGGCGTAGACAAATGAACGCTCCCGTTCAGTGGCTTCTGCTCCAGGGAGATTTGAGGAGGATATAAACTTTGGTCTTTGCAGATTTGTCTGGGTGTGCTGCGTCTATAAAGATGTCATATTCCCTTTCAAAAACACGCCAGCCTTCGGCAAGGTCTCCTTCAAAAACGAGCGGGTCGGGTCTACAAAATCCTTCCGCCATTACGTTAGGCAGCCGTAACAATTTTTTTCTTTTTTTCTTTATCTTCTGCAAATGCACAAATGGTGAAAAAAACCAACTCACAGGCGATAGGCTCAGTACTTCTTCTGACACCATGTAGAAACGTGTGAAGAGTCCATTGTAAGTATTTAGTTGGTTTAATGGCAACTTGTAATGATAACTTCGCAACGTGGCTGTACCCGTGGAACTACTTGCGAGGGAAGATAAAAAATAGGCGGAGCATGCACACTGATAAGAAGTACGGCAACTGATCGGACACATATTAATCATTGTGACAGAATGATCTACAGTAATTGCTCACTTTTTTAAATTTTGCGGACCCCAAGCAGTACCTGGACTCTTGTTTGAAAAGTACTGCCTTATCAGCCTCTAAAACCACACAAAACAGGAGCACTCAGTACTGTATTTACTGCAATACAGTATACTGTTTTGCTTTATAAGAATTACATTGAGAAAGGTGGATAGATATTGATTAGTAGACTATATATTATGTTAAACTTTAGCCATGCTCACAGGGACATGATAGACCAATAATTCCAGAGGTGAAAGTAATGGATTACAAGTACTCACGTTACTGTAATTGAGTTGCTTTTATGGGTATTGTACTTTTTTTTAAGCATATTTCTTAATCAGTAATTTTACTTGCACTTAAGTATGTTTTAAAAGAAGTAAAGTAATTTGTTACATTTCTACACTCAACCGTTACTGAGTAAATCATTATTCTTTGTTTTAAAATGAATAATGGACATTGTGAAACTACAAAAACTTAAATAATCAGACATTCATACATCATAGCTGACCAATCAGATTAAACGTAATGCACTGTGTCACAACAGCATTGGATGCCGGCTATTTTTCTCAATAAATGTATTATATGTTTTTTTTTTTTTTTAAATTGAATTAATCCGTTTTATTTCATCTAAAAAAAAAAAAATGTACATTTTGACAAACCTTTCATTTAATAAAGATGCTTTTGTGGAAAATAAATGAAGATCCAATTGTGAAAGATTTAATCTCTTCCTTTTTAGGTTTATACATGTTATGTTTACTGTATTTAAGGGAATCGTGGCAAGATTTATTAACAAAAATAAACGTGGGGGGTGAAAGTAACTTTTATTTTGAGTATTATTTAATTGAGCTACTTTGTACTTGTACTGTACTTGAGTGTTTGTATGTATGACTTACTTATGTTATACTTGTATTTTAGTACAACTTCAATCAAATAACAGTCCTTCTACTTGAGTAGATATCAGTATTCTTTTAACCTCTGAATAATACTGACATATGATCATGTCATCACATGTCATAACCAATAGAATTGAATGAAGCCGGGGAATTAAAAACAATTTTGACTTTATCTCTTTAAATCTCTTCCTGGTGCTGAAATTGGTAAATCTAAGCGTATTTGTAGCCTCCTTAGGCTATGTATGAGTTGGATTTGAACATTGCATTACATTTATTGTCTTTGTATGCTTTAATGCCTTTGCACAATACTAAATAGTTAATATAAAATACGTTTTTAAAAAGTGTGATATTTAGTGTGTTTTGAGAGTGTTGGAGTGTTGCTGCTTTGAAAGAAAAGATGAAGCAGTGGTGACCACGCAGCGCCACTGAGAACTCATTAAACCTGCGGCTTTGAACTAACTGTGTGAACACGTCAATCACGTCTCCTGTTGGGAAACCATCTCTTTCAGAGCAGCTTCTTTCAGGCTGACATTATACCTACTGTTCCATGTGAGCAATTAAACTTAGAGATGTAGGGCACTGGAGCTCCTGCAGAGACACACACACACACAACCTGACATTAAAGCATGTGCATTAAGAGCATAAATTACCACTGAGGGAAACTAAGCGATCAAATCCAAATAATAGAACGGAAGCTTCATCGTGATTCATGATAAAAAAGATTTTATTGTTCATTCCCTCATTTCAAATACTGACAAAAGGAGCAGGTTCAACATAGAAGGACTTGAAGACAGAAAGTCTGAAGATGAAGCAGCTAAAACAGTGAGGAAGGAGAAGAACAAACTGGGACATCAATGCTTTTTCTTGAATAACAAGAATAATAATTATAATAATGGCTTAGATTTATATAGTGCTTTTTTTTTAGGAGACTCAAAGCCTGTACAGAAACCATTCTTCACTCACATTAGTCATATCGGTGGTGGTAAGCAACAATAAAGCCACAGTTGCCCTGGGGCATACTGACAGAAGCATGGCTGCCATTTTGCGCCTATGGCCCCTCTGACCACCACCAACATTCATGCACAATTCATCCGAGGCAACGTAGGTAAAGTGCCTTGCCCAAGGACACAATGACAATAACTTTAAATACTGACCTCTGCTCATTCAAAGGTTATGAAACACGAGAAAACAGTGGAGCTGCTGCAGGTTTATTGTGTTTGAATTGTTAATGTTTACTGGAGGATTGTTTTTCAACATGGAGACATAATCTTTACATCCTAAGCTCACTGTTTCACATTTAGATCATTTTTCTTTCATTTGAGACAAATTCATGTAAAACAGCATGTTCTATATCGTTGTAAAAAAATGTGTAAACATGAAAAATAAATCTAAATGTAAAAGTTAAATCTAAATGTTATATGTAAATGTAAATCTAAATGTAAAAGTTAAATCTAAATGTAAAATCTAAATGTTAAATCAGTCGCTAAGTGTAAAGCTAAACGTTTAGAAATTATACAAAGTGGGCTAGTCAGCGCCTGTCATCCACAAGGCCCCGCCCACACTCCACGCATCCCACAATCCACAGTTTTCTGCATCCTCTGTGTCTTTATCACTGGCAAAAGTGAGTTAACATACAACATGCCGGCACTTTCAGTGAATCTACATCTGTTAAAAATTGTGCGAGCAGTTGAACACACATTTCCTCGGCTGATGTGCAGCCCGTACACCAGTCATTACCGCTCTATTAAGTTTGTCAGTTTGAAGCAATCCCGCAATGTCTTGCTCTTCCCCTCTCCTCACTCACTGAGCCGCAGTCAGTGGTGTGGGTGGGGCTTTGTGATCGACAGGCGCTGACCTGCCCACTTTATAATTTCTAAACATTTAGCTTTACACTTGGCTATTGATTTAGCATTTAGATTTACATTTAACATTTAGATTTATATTTGACATTTAGATTTAGACTGAACATTTAGATTCACATTTAACATTTAGATATTACATTTATATTTACATTTAACATTTACATTTAGATTTATTTTTGTGTACACATTTTTAACAATGATTTAGAACATGTTGTTTTACAGAAACATGAAAAAGAAAAGTGAGCTAAATGTTAAAAATAAGTAAAAGTTTTTACATCAATAAATCTGTGTGTAAAGGATGCGCGTGGCAGCGGCTAAAAACAGCTGAGCTCCCTGTTGCTCTGACTGATGCACAGTGGGAGAAATGAACCATTTTTAGTCAACAAAAAAGAGACGAGAGCCTAAAGCTGCAGCTACAAGCATGAAGACGTCTGTGATGGAAACAGGAAAAACACAGCCTCACCGTTTTCCTGACATTTTCCCTGTCCAACCAAGGATTGTTGTTATGAGTGTGAATACATTGGATTAAATACATTTTACAGAGCAAAATAGTGATTAAGACTTACCAACAGAATCATTCACCTCTGAACTGATGTGATATTCCAACAGATGTGATGGCATTTTGCTCCTTTTCCATTCATCCATTCACTTTCCTTTAGTGGATGGATGAACACGGGTCAGTGTCCACAACTCGGAAATATTTAGGCTCATTTTTGTGACATTGGTCCAGCAGTGTCATTAACTGTTGGTGTTGCTGGAGGTGGAACTATGTTAAATAGATACTGAGCAGTGATGAATACAGTGAGTTCAGATTAAAAAAATCTCTTTTTCAATACACATTGGTCTAGGGATGTAATGATTTACTCAACTCCCGATATGATTCAATTCACGATACTGGGTTCACAATACAATTCTCTCAAGATTTATTTTACAAAATGGAATTGTAGACAAATGACGACTGAAAAATATTCCTTCATTTTTTTTCGGGAAAAACTAGAAAACACTGTACTATTTTCCTTTTATTTTCAACGAAATAAATAAAGGAATAATACAAATGAAGAAGAAGCCTAATAATTTAAATTCTGGTTCTATAGTAAACAATGCAAAACTGCATAATAGTTATTTTTCTTTTTCAAAGTGCAACTGAAAATGTATTTTGTACCTTAACAATTGGACTTTAAAAAAAACCAGTCATTGCACTGTATTTACATCAGATATTTGTTTGGACAAGCAGAGGGCGCTGGTAACCCAGTGGTCAGTTGTCATGTAGCTATTCTTGCTAATAGAAAAAACGTGACTTTTACAGATATTCTTTCGGTGTAAAAGGGGTAAGGAATCATTCATGAATATGTTTAAGAGTAGTAGGCAATTCCGCTCGCCGCCTTCGCTTCTGGACAAGAGAAAGATAAATATAGTGCCCTCAATTTTCAGAGTATCGATATGACCCGTGATACCTATGAATCGATATTTAACAGCCTTACAATTAATCATTACATCCCTACATCGGTCGTAGATACACTGGCATGCCTTGGACCATGGGCAGTGGTGTGCACAGGTAGACACTAGGTGGTGCTAAAGCCCCTGCCCTTTGCCCTCTGGACCAAGCAAGTGCCCTCTTGAAAGTTCCTTTTTTTTGTGGCCCATGCTGACATCAATCAATCAATCTTTATTTGTATAGCGCCAAATCATAACCAATGGTATCTCAAGGCACTTTACAGTAGAGCAGTCTTAAGGACGGACTCTTCATTTTATGGATACACACATATGCATATATACGTATATACACATACATATGTATCCCACACCCAACATGAATTCATCATGGCGGCAAGGAAAACCTTCTGTTAAGCAGCAGGAACCTTGTGTGGATCCCATTCCTATGATGAACAGCCATCCACGTTATGCTGTGTTGGGTGTGTGCAGAGGAGAGGGTGGAGACAGAGCCGCTGAGACTCTATAACTCCACACTGAGGATCCCACGGACCTGCAAGACAAAAGCCAGAAGGAGTACAGGAGCAAACACACAAGGGAAGAAGCAGACATAGAGGGAGTGTTTGAGAGAGGAATGGGACCCTCTCCGGTCCCTCTCTAGCCTAAATGACCTCTCTCTTAACGCCCTCTCCAACCTCTCTCCAACCGAGCATGCCATAAAAGCATGTGATAATAATGCCCCAATTAATATTCCCTTCACACCCACCCCACCCGCACACACCACTGTTTATGGCGTCAAAAACGTGAATGCGCAGAGTGGACACAAACAGAGGCAGACAGTGCACAGCTGCAGCCAAAACACACCTCCTCCCCTGCCCACCAGCCAGGTAACACATAAATGAATGCATTTATTTGTCTCTGTTGTGAAGTAGCCCGTCTCAACGTCACACAGCTGGGCATAAATTAGCCGACTGCTCACCTGCTGAACAAGCTAGACTCTACCCAAAACCAATAATAGATATGACGTGATGATGACCACCGTCATTGGAATCCTACAGCATGTGAATCAGTATACTTATTTAAGATGAATATTTAGTAGGCTATTGTGTAGGTTTACATTAGGTTACATAATTAACACTTGCAGTAATTTATTTACTAAATGACAAACAGGCAATTCCAAATTGCCTGCAGACAAAGTAGTTCTGTTTTAGTCTTATTCATATTGTTCGCCTCTATTTATTTACCAATTGCAGAGGAAGATGAAGATAAAAGGTCAGAGTCAAGAGTCATGTTCACTGTTTAGGGCATTTTAAAGCTCAGATTTTAAAGTTAAACAGTTCCTCTAATTTTACTGAACTATCTTAAAAGCTGCCCACATTTTATTTTAACTACACAAAGTGGTTTGGCTGTACTAAATAAGACATTAAGCTATTTTAGCTAATTATATTATTTTGTACCAACATGTGCCTGTAATGTTTATTTATTTTTAAAATTTCACACTGCTATAATAAGGCAGCCGTCAGTTCTACATGCCGCATGAAGTGCCCTTATTTTTCACTGAGCACCTGCCCCCCAAAATGTCTGCACGCCACTGACTGTGAGATAAACTCGTATTAGGCTTAACCTTTAAGCCTGGTATATGCTTCTGCACCAGAACCTACGCCGCCAACATGAGGCAGAGTTTGGCCAACTGTAGTTCTGCGTCGAGGTAATTTATAATGTAATAAATGCATTAGAAGAGGAAAGACAATCGTAAATAGCTGCGTCCAATCTTATTTTGACAGCAAGTTTTGATTTTCTATAGTTTAGTCATAGTTTTTTGACTAAAATGCAACTTAGTTTTAGTCATAATTTGGTCATCGGGGCTATTTCAATTTTAGTTACCCAGATGACATTAATATTTCAGTTGATGGAATCTGTTACTTCTCGACTAAAATATAAAGTACAGGCGTTTATGCAATTTACAGATTTAAAGATTCAAATATCATTGATTAACCTAATATTTGATGTTATTAATGTGATCATTGCCTTTGACCACACGTGTTCTGGTTGGATTTTGTCCCATGTGACAAAATTATAGTTTTGTTTTTACTAGTTGACAAAAATATCAATAGCAACATTTACACTGATTTGTATCCTGCTACACACCATAGTGCTGACCAAAAAGATTAGTGCTTGAAAAGCTCATCCGTCTACCAGCTTCTATGTGTGTGTTTGATAGAAAATCCCAAAACACTGTGAGCTATTCCTGGCCTGCAGAGTGGAAACACGCTGAATAAGTAAAAAGCAGAGTGAAGCGTTGCTGCTCCGAAAGATGTTTCTTTATTTAAATCACTTGTGTTCACTGTCAAGCATTAAGCATAAAAACATCTGGCAAGACTTCCCTTCTGCAAGCTTTTTGTAAAAAGTAAAAAAGAAAAAAAAAAGGGTTTTCTTTCATCAGGCAAACTGAACACAGAAAAAGGAGGTGCTGTCATTATTTTTGTGCTGATTTAGTGAAACTCTTTTTAAACAGAAAGAGAGGAAAGCTTTTCATTATCCTTCTTATAACAAGTTCTTCTTTCTTTTTTTTGCTAAAGTCTGAACCCAGCAAACGTGAGCTCTGTACAGTAATAAGACAAGTTTAATTACATCATTAAACTGCAGTGAAGGTGTTGCGGAAACCTCAGACTTCCCTTAGATTAAACCAACTCTGTGTGAATACAGACCACAAAGAATATTTGTATACACATACAATAAAATGTGACTTCATAGAAAAAACATTTATTATTTTAAAGAGGAATCTGTTTTGGTTGCAATTTAAATCAACAACCTAAACACCACCACACAGGTTCCTTTATTGTTTCATATTAAGCCTCACCCACGTACAGAACAGTTAGCATCACCATACAAAGCCATTGGATACATGCATCTCTGAGACCTCTCTTTATAATTCTTACTGGATTATTTCATTCAAATGTGACAGAGAACAAATATCACTCACATATAGGTTAACACTTTTCCATCAATCTTTTGTTTTAAATATATATGTTTAATAAACTTTTGGATACTCCCCTTTAAACTAGCAATGCGCAGATACCATTACCAGATACCATTACCAGTGTTAAGTGACCAGTGATGGTGAAAACAGGGCGACACCAATGTTGTCACGAAGGAATGCAATATTACAGCAAATAATAAGTATAACAATAGATAACAGGTGGTAAAAAAAACAATGACCAGTGTTGTTAATATGAGGTTCAGATGGCTAATAATTCCAGCAAGTTTTTTTTTTTTGTCTTTTTGTTTCTTTTTGAATAATATGTTGAGGTTTCATTTATTCAGACAACTTTTTTTCAGGAGATCAAAGTCAATTTTATGCAAAAAAAAAAGTTGTCCAGGTAAATGAAACTATTACGCAGAAGTCAAGGCCACATCAAAGCAATCAGCAGACGCCTCTGAAGAAGACTGGCAGTCGACAGTCAAAACATGTTAAGATATCAAAGTACATTTCCTGAAAAAAGTTGTCTGAATAAATGAAACCTTAACATATCATTCAAACAGAAGACAAAAATACTTTGTGGGAATTATTACGGCGAAATTAAGGACACATCAAAGTGATCAGCAGAGGCCTCTGAAGAAGACTGGCAGTTGACAGTCAAAACATGTCAGGAGATGAAAGTAAATTTCCTGAAAAAAGTTGTCGGAATAAATAAAACCTTAACATATTATTCAAATAGAATACAGAAAGAACGTGCTAGAATTATTATGCGGAAGTCAAGGACACATCAAAGCGATCAGCTGGCGCCTCTGAAGAAGACTGTCAGTCGACAGTCGAAACATGTCAGGAGATGAAAGTACATTTATTAAAAAAAAAATGTCTGAAATAATGAAACCTTAAACTATCTTTCAAAAAGAAGACAAAAATA